>NC_041387.1:110339044-110598679 GCF_002162155.2 Triticum dicoccoides | reverse complement strand
TAAAAGGCCTGGGGAGGGGCTCCAACTTGGATAAGGGGGCGCCGGGGTGAGGCGGCGACGGACTCCGGCGGGAGTCCGTCTCCCGCACGACAGCGGAGGTGGTGGCGCGACGGGCCGGCTGGGCTTCAGCCCAGTCGGTCCGAACCTTTTTTTTTAAAAAACAATTTCACCGCGAAGAAAAAAATCCTAAATAAATATAAAGAAAAATCTAAAAATTCCAGAAACAATTTTCACCATCCAAACCTAATATTTAGGACAAGATGAACATTTTTTTGGACTAATATGCAATTTTCAAAAATGCAATATTTTTATAATTCAAATAAAATAGCAAATAAAATATCAATAAATAAATAATTTGATTTTAAAATTCTTTCTCCAATATTTCACTTAGGTTGAAGAAGTCATATTATCTTCTCTCATTTATTTTTAATATTGGAAATAATGGGAGAGAAAATAATAATATCAAATTGATCCTTTCTTCAAATTTGAAATAAATTCAAATATGAATTTTTGTGAAACCCCCAACTCTCTCCTTGGGTCCTTGAGTTGCTTAAGATTTCTAGGATCATAACAAAATGCAAGAATAAATATGATATGCACATGATGATCTATGTATAACATCCAAATTGAAAATTGGGATATTACAAGCACATAGGACCGACCACAAGCACTAAGCATGACGAGGACGTCACCACCAAATCACTAGACATGAACAGAAATCATCTCAAGGCACACGGAGAGACAAGGGAAACCAAGGACTCACAACAACCGATGCAGTAGACAAGGCATAATATCTAGCAATAATCACCTACGGAAATGACAAAAGTCGGACTCCCAAAGCATGATAGATAGGTGAAACAGAGAACTTACGTGGAAAGCATGAATCTATCATTCTGGAAACAAATCTCTCCAATCTTTGCTTGCCAAACTAAACGCATGAACCTTGCAGCAACTCGATAGTCAAAAGCAGCGAATATAGCCACCAACATTGTCTTGCTGGTTACCACCACAAAACCTACATACAAACATGGGTTACTGCAAGAAAAGTAGATCGACAAAAGCACAAGTGGTGAAGGAAATGAGAACAGGCAAAAATGATGATTAGATTTTGATGGCCATGGTGGTGCCAAATGATACTACCATAAACAACATGGAGAAATACAGGTTATCTTGGATACAACACGCATGGTAAGTTCATCTGCTTAATCACTAGCCACTAGGTGTATCAATTATTTCTGGACCAAGTTCGAACATCATAATCACAAAATGGCAAAATTTGGCATCTCAATCAATCCATAGATAAATTAATGAGACGTCACCAAATATTTTGTGCCAGAAAACCCATAACTTCACCAGTTAAAAAACCCACTTCCCAACCCAGTTTTTCTTATATTGTCAGAATAAACAAATAGTAGCATATGAGGAGTCAGTAATTTTAAGTTTGAAGGAGTATAAATTTTTAGTTGGTATACTTAACAAGTTGGAGCATTGGAATCAATGATCCTGTTATTGAATTTTCTAATAGAATTCATTCTAGAGCATGAGTACCATTGAAGTTATAGATCCATCTTATTTTGGAAATGCTATTGTTTGCATATTTTATGCCAAAATCATATATCTTGTTGGTGTTGAAATGCGTTGTATTGTAGCATATTCGAGCCTAAGTATCAGCGAAATTGTTGATCAATTTTATTGTGGAAATGATATTGTTTATATATCTGATCACTTTGTTTATACTAAATTAAAACAATTCAGTGATGTCCCAGAAGTTATATTTTAATTATTTTTGTGACAATTCTACAAAGTTTTAATGCACATGTACATATTTTTATGTATGGGCATATGTTCATGTATAGTTTAGTTTCTAAATATTTTTATACCAAACATTTCTACTTATTTTTTAATTTCCATCATAAAACAATTTTAAGGAGTATACATTTAATTATTACTTAGTATAGTTAATCACATAATTTTATTAGCATATTTAATAAGTGTTGTTTGTTATCAGTTGTAATGTGTATCTCCGATCACTTTGTTTATACTTAAAAATTTAGTGATGTCGTTGAAGTTCTCTTTGAAACATTTTTGTCACAATTACACAAATTATATCATGCACACATACATTTTTTATGTGCTTATGTTCATGTATAGTTTAGTTCCATTAAATATCATATTAGAGGTTTCTAAACAATAATGTTCAATGTCTAACTACTATCTTAATAGTGATTTCTGGTGTATTATAGGTGTATATAATCATAGAACATTGTAGAGTATAAATTATACTAAGAGTAAAGTAAGGTACTCCAAAACTCAACAATTTGGTATTGGGATTAAGCAAGAAAACTACACTAAAAAAACCTATGAAGTAAACCTGCTTAGCAAGACTTGTGGTTGTTTCAGATTTTAGTTATGTGGTCACTACTTCATGATGCTGCTAACGCGACACTACAGTCAGAGACTCTTCGACGAAACTGTGTGCGATGCATTAATTGCAAACGGTGATGTCAAAAACCGTCAAAAAGATGCAAAACTTTTGCGATGGCAGATACATCAAACACAGTTCAGATTTTAGTTGCGTATGTGATGCGGGGTATACGGTTCAGTTCAATGAACTGTTTGTGATGAGGTAGAAGAACAGAAACGGGCCGACAGATGAAGGTGTGTGCGATATACGACATACATTTCACTCGGATTGACTGTTTGTGATTAGGCAACACAATAGAAACGGCCAACCAGATCAAGGTGTTTGCAGTCGAGGGCATACACTTCAGACGGATGAACTAGTTGCGACTAGGTAACACAACAGAAACGGTCAGCCAGATCAAGGTGTCTGCGATTGACGGCATACACTTCACACGGATGAACTGTTTGCGATTAGCCACAACAAACATAAACAGTTAGACAGATCAACGTGTGTGCGCTATATGGACACACATTCTAATTAAAAGAAGCGTGCATGTTGCTAATAACGAGCGTGCACGGTTGATGGAACAAGACGTGTGCTAACATTGCCTATAGCGGTGCACCCTATGGTGCAAACGCGACGTACGCGGCCGAGAACACGTGCCCACATTACGCCTCCAGGAATAGTGCCGCACTTAGAAATTACAGAACCATCAATAAATTTTGAGCCTGCGTCCCGTCACATTCCAAATTACTACCATGCTATATTTAATTGCAAACCTGTTCACACCGATGAAAACCTAAACGGTTTCCCACTTAGGAGCATATTAGTACTCGGTTATAAATACTACCTACCCCAAGATGACTGCACATTCCTCCTCAACTCCTCATCGACAAAAACAAACAAGTCATTCATCATCGTTACCTTGTGTCTGCCCTGGTCCGCAAGAGTTCTGGGTCGAGACATTACTACCAGGGAGAGGCGAGCATGGAAGCGGAAGCACGAAAGATGTCCCGCCTCGCCGCAAAGGAAGCCGTATGTCCCACCGCGCCACAGTAGCAGCACAGAGGTCCCGCCTCACCGTCAATGCAGCAGGCTGGTCCGGCTGCGCTGCGGAAGCAGCAGAGATGTCCCGCGGTGCCGCGAATGCAACAGAGATATCCTCCCACGCCGTGACGGCCTGGGAAAATGTCTCGCGAGAAGGCGAGGACTCTCACAGGCGCATGCACGCTATGCTCGATGACCTGATGGGTCGGATCTCTGATTGGATGAAGCTACAGGACGAGATGAGTGCCTCATTTGAAAATGCTACTAGCGTCATCTGGGTACTATGGGAGGACAAGGCGAAGCTTCGCACCAAGCACGACCTGTTGAAGGCGAAGATCGCTGGAATGAAGAAGCAACACGAGGAGACCACTGCCTTGTTGAAGAGGACCGGATCATCGTGAAGAAACTTATGAACAAGAATGCCATGCTCCGCATCGAGCGCCAAAGGCTGGTGGTGGAATCCGTTGATGCTCTCAAGTAGCATCTTGAGGACATGAAAGATCTCATCGCCACTCGTCGCAAGAACTAGCCTCTGCGGCCTGCAGCAACGCATCAAGAAAGTAGAGATCAACGAGCCAGATTGTTGTTTGTGTCTTCCTTTTCCTTTTGCCCTTGTGTATTTCGGGCGTTGCCACATGTGGCTTTTTAAATTATCTTTCTAAATATGTACGACAATTATTATCCACTGTCATCATCCTTATATTCATCAGTCTTGCTATAAGTCACAGTCGATGCTATATAGGTCCGTCGGATCTTACATCAAGATCCGTGCAAAACGTTCTTTTTAGATTTTATTTTTCTCTCTTAAATCCTAGTAGAGTGAGACATAGCCACACCATTAAACAGGGGCTTGGGCGCCATTAATGGAGACGTTAGGAGAGAGGTGGGCGGCAGATAGAGGTCAAAGGGCTCTCCTCCCGATAAGCACACGCAGGGTCTGATCGCACACCTACGTACTCAAATAGCTACCACGCACGACACCTCCTAGCAAATAAAAAAAGGGGATGCGCGGCGGCACGTGAATGGTAAGTAGAACGCCCCCGGTTTCAATAATACTTGCGTTTCCGATTGTAATGTGACAACACTTGTTCCAAAATGACTTTGTTGATTGTTAATGTGTGCGCCTTCCAAAATGACACCATGCCAAGTTTCATGATTTTCAGGCGAGTTTGGATTTAAGGGAATTTTAAAACCAAGTTTCTTGATGTTTCCGGCCGAGCCAAGACACCCAGATGTTTGAATTCCATTCCTATTTCTTGCATGAGACCTAGAAATTCGCCCAAGTACACATAAATGATTTTTCAACTAACTTTGACACACTGGAGCATGTGCTAGTAGTTCAAATTTGAATTATGTGCATTAAATGCCTGGAAACTCAATAATGTATAAAATGGGCCAAATGAACCCGGAATAATTCCAAAATTTAGCACCAAACTCCTATTGGTGTAAGCTGCAGTGGGAGAAGGTAGTGTATGTCGTTTCACACATGGAGATGACATGTTCCCTCTCGGAACCACGAGCCTTCTTGAGAGAAGCTCCGGTTTGCAAGAAGGTTATACCAAAGCTTGTCCCTATTTGGCCAAAAAAATTACCACAACATGTTGGTGCCATGTCATGACACCATTCCAAGTTTCATGATTTTCATGCGTGTTTTGGATTTACAGGAATTAAAAAACCAAGTTTCTCAATATTTTCGGCCAAGCCACGACGCCCAGATGTTTGAATTTCATTCCCATTTCTTGCATGGGACCTAGAAATTCACCCAAGGATACACATGTGATTTTTCAACCAACTTTGGTGCACTGGAGCATGTGCTTGTAGTTCAAATTTGAATTATGCACATTAAATGCCCAGAAACTCAATTAATGTATAAAAAGGCCAAACGAACCCGGAATAATTCCAATTTTTAACACGACACTCATATAGTTCTATGTTGCGTCTGTAAAAAATCCAGGGGGAGGCAGCGTATATCGTTCCGCACACAAAGGTGACACGTTCCCTCTCGAAACCACGGGTCTTCTTGAGAGAAGCTCCTGTTTGCAAGAAGCTTATACCAAAACTTGTCCCAATTCGGCCAACTTTTTTACCATAGCATGGTGGTGCCATGAAATGACACCATGCCAAGTTTCATTATTTTCAGGCAAGTTTTGAATTTACAGGAATTTAAAAAACCAAGTTTCTCAATGTTACCGGCCGAGCCACGACGCCCAGATGTTTGAATTTCATTCCCATTTCTTGCATGGGACCTAGAAATTCACCCAAGGACACACATGTGATTTTTCAACCAACCTTGGTGCACTAGAGCATCTGCTTGTAGTTCAAATTTGAATTATTCACATTAAATGCCCAGAAACTAAATTAATGCATAAAAAGGACCAAACGAACCCGGAACAATTCCAAATTTTAACACGACACTCATATAGTTCTATGTTTGCTCTATAAAAAAAATCAAGAATGGGGAAGCGTATGTCGTTTCACACACAAAGGTGACACGTCCCCTATCGAAACCACACACCTTCTTGAGAGAAGCTCCAATTTGCAAGAAGCTTATACCAAAACTTGTCCCAATTCGGCCAATTTTTTTACCACAACATGTTGGTGCCTTGAAATGACACCATGCCAAGTTTCATGATTTTTAGGCGAGTTTGGGATTTATAGAAATTTTAAAACCAAGTTTCTCAATGTTTCCGGCCGAGCCACGACGCCCAGATGTTTGAATTTCATTCCCATTCTTGCATGGGACCTATAAATTCACCCAAAGACACACATGTGATTTTTCAACAAACTTTGGTGCACTAGAGCATGTGCTTGTAGTTCAAATTTGAATTATGCACATTAAATGCCTAGAAACTCAAAGAATGCATAAGAATGCCAAACGAACCCAAAATAATTCCAAATTTTAACATGACACTCATATAGTTGCATGTTCACTGTAGATAAATGTTCTAACAATTCAAACACCATCCTTTCCCTCCGTAACACCATCTTGCGGGAAAGGACACCGCAAGATTGAACCCAAAGCTAAGCACTTCTCCCATTGCAAGAAAAACAAATCTAGTAGGCCAAACTAAACTGATAATTCGAAGAGACTTGCAAAGATATCAAATCATGCATATAAGAATTCAGAGAAGACTCAAAAATTATTCATAGATAATCTAATCATAAATCCACAATTCATCGGATCTCGGCAAACACATCGCAAAAGAATATTACATCGAATAGATCTCCAAGAACATCGAGGAGAACATGATATTGAGAATCAAAGAGAGAAAAGAAGCCATCTAGCTACTAGCTATGGACCCGTAGGTATGTGGTAAACTAGTCACGCTTCATCGGAAGGGTAATGGTGTTGATGTAGAAGCCCTCCATGATCGAATCCCCCTCCGGCAGGACGCGAAAAAGGCCCCTAGATGGGATCTCATGGCTACAGAAGGTTGTGGCGGTGGAAAAGTGTTTTCGTGGCTCCCCTGATGTTTTTGGGGTATAAGAGTATATATAGGTGAAGGAACTAGGTTAGGAGAGCTCCGAGGGGCCCACGTGGTAGGGGGTGCGCACTACCCCCCTGGGAGTGCCCTCACCCTCATGGCCGCCTCATGGAGTCTCCGACTTCATCTCCAAGTCTCCTAGTTTGCTTATGGTCCAAGAAAGATCATGGCGAAAGTTTCATTCCGTTTGGACTCCGTTTGGTATTCCTTTTCTGTGAAACTCTAAAACAGGAAAAAAAAGCTGGCACTGGCTCTAAGTTAATAGGTTAGTCCCAAAAATAATATAAAATAGCATAAAAATGAACATTAAACATCCAAAAATAATACTATAATAGCATGGAACAATCAAAAAATATAGATACGTTGGAGACATATCAAGCATCCCCAAGCTTAATTCCTGCTCGTCCTCGAGTAGGTAAATGACAAAAACAGAACTTTTGATGTGGAATGCTACCTAACATATTTATCCATGTAATTTTATTTATTGTGGTATTAATGTTTAGATCTAAAAGATTCAAAACAAAAGTTTAACATTGTCATAAAAATTATAATACTTCAAGCATACTAACAAGGCAATTATGTATTCTCAAAATAACATGGCCAAAGAAAGCTTATCCCTACAAAATCATATAGTCTGGCTATGCTCCATCTTCATCACAGAAAATACTCAAATCATGCACAACCCCAATGACAAGCCAAGCAATTGTTTCATACTTTGATGTTCTCAAACCTTTTCAACTTTCATGCAATACATGAGCGTGTGCCATGGACATATCACTATGGTGGAAGAAAATATGGTGGTTGTGGAGAAGACAAAAAGAGGGAGATAATCTCACATCAACTAGGCGTATCAACGGGCTATGGAGATGCCCATCAATAGATATCAATGCGAGTGAGTAGGGATTGCCATGCAACGGATGCATTAGAGCTATAAGTGTATGAAAGCTCAAAGAGAAACTAAGTGGGTGTGCATCCAACTTGCTTGCTCATGAAGACCTAGGGCAATTTGAGGAAGCCCATCATTGGAATATACAAGCCAAGTTCTATAATGGAGAAAAATTCCCACTAGTATATGAAAGTGACAAAACAGTAAATTCTCTATCATGAAGATCATGGTGCTACTTTTAAGCACAAGTGTGGAAAAAGGATAGTAACATTGCCCCTTCTCTCTTTTTCTCTCATTTTCTTTCTTTCTTTGTTTTTTTTCTTTTTCCTCCCCTTTTTTTATTTTTTGTCCGGA
Organism: Triticum dicoccoides; assembly: GCF_002162155.2. Taxonomy (NCBI): domain Eukaryota; kingdom Viridiplantae; phylum Streptophyta; class Magnoliopsida; order Poales; family Poaceae; genus Triticum; species Triticum dicoccoides. The sequence goes on along the minus strand of NC_041387.1, from coordinate 110,590,503 downwards.
GTCTCATCCCTACTTGTGGGGGAATCATAGCCTCCATCATCCTTTCCTCATATGGGACAATGCTCTAATAATTAAGATCATCACACTTTTATTTACTTACAACTCAAGAATTACAACTCAATGCTTAGAACAAAATATGACTCTATGTGAATGCCTCCAGCGGTGTACCGGGATGTGCAATGAATGAAGAGTCACATGTATGAAAGAATTATGAAAGGTGGCTTTGCCACAAATATGATGTCAACTACATGATCATGCAAAGCAATATGACAATGATGAAGCGTGTCATAATAAACGGAATGGTGGAAAATTGCATGGCAATATGAATGGCTATGGAAATGCCATAATAGGTACGTATGATGGCTGTTTTGAGGAAGGTATATAGTGGGTGTTTTGAGGAAGGTATATGGTGGGTGTATGGTACCGACGAAAGTTGGGCGACACAAGAGAGGCTAGCAATGGCGGAAGGGTGAGAGTGCGTAGAATCCATGGACTCAACATTAGTCAAAAAGAACTCACATACTTATTGCAAAAATCTATTAGTCATTGAACGAAGTACTACGCGCATGCTCCTATGGGGATAGATTGGTAGGAAAAGACCATCGCTTGTCCCCGACTGCCACTCATAAGGAAGACAATCAATAAATACTTCATGTTTCGACTTCATCACATAACGGTTCACCATATGTGCATGCTACGGGAATCACAAACTTTAACACAAGTATCTATCAAATTCACAACTACTCACTAGCATGACTCTAATATCACCATCTTCATATCTCAAAACAATCATAAAGAATCAAACTTCCCATAGTATTCAACGCACTTTATATGAAAGTTTTTATTATATCCCTCTTGGATGCCTATCATATTAGGACTAAATTTATAACAAAGAAAATTACCATGCTGTTCTAAAAGAATCTCAAAATAATATAAGTGAAGCATGAGAGTTCATAAATTTCTATAAAATAAAGCCACCACCGTGCTCTAAAAAGATATAAGTGAAGCACTAGAGCGATATTGCCTAGCTCAAAAGATATAAGTGAAGCACATAGAGTATTCTAATAAATCACGATTCATGCGTGTTTCTCCCAAAAGGTGTGTACAGCAAGGATGATTTTGGTAAACTAAAAAGCAAAGACTCAAATTATACAAGACGCTCCAAGCAAAACACATATCATGCAGTGAATAAAAATGTAGCCTCAAGTAAAGTTACCGATAGATGAAGACGAAAGAGGGGATGCCTTCTGAGGCATCCCCAAGCTTAGGCTATTGGTTGTCCTTGAATATTACCTTGGGGTGCCTTGGGCATCCCCAATCTTAGGCACTTGCCACTCCTTATTCCATAGTCCATCAAATCCTTTCCCAAAACTTGAAAACTTCACAACACAAAACTCAACAGAAAATTTCATGAGCTCCGTTAGTATAAGAAAATAAATCACCACTTTAAGGTACTGTTGCAGACTTATTCTTTATTTATATTGGTGTAATATCTACTGTATTCCAACTTTTCCATTGTTCATACCCCCCGATACTACCCATAGATTCATAAAAATAAGCAAACAACACGCAAAAAACAGAATCTGTCAAAAACAGAACAGTCTGTAGCAATCTGTAACTCTTGAATACTTATGTAACTCCAACAATTGTGAAAAATTAGGAAAGCCTTAGAAATTTGTGTACCAATCCAGAACAGAAAGAATCAGATCAAAATCATGTTTCTGTGAATTATGAAAATTATTTTCCTAGGCGCAAAGTTTCTGATTTTCAGCAGGATCAACACAACTATCACCGTAAGCTATCCTAAAGGTTTAACTTGGCACAAACACTAATTAAAAACATAAAACCACATCTGACCAGAGGATAGATGAATTATTTATTACTAAACAGGAACAAAAAGCAAAGAACAAAAATAAAATTGGGTTGCCTCCCAACAAGCGCTATTGTTTAAAGCCCTTAGCTAGGCATAAAAACGCGAATAGATCTAAGTATTGTCATCTCTGGTGTGCAATCCATAAGTGGCTCTCATAATAGATTAATATGGTTAATTTTATTCCTAGGAAAGTGTTCCATGCCTTTCCTTAACAGAAATTGGAATATAATGTTTCCTTCTTTCATATCAATAATTGCACCAATCGTTCTAAGGAAAGGTCTACCAAGAATAATAGGACATGTAGGATTGCAATCTATATCAAGAACAATGAAATCTACGGTCACATAATTCCTATTTGCAACAATAATAACATCATTAATCCTTATCATAGGTTTCTTAATAGTGGAATCTGCAAGATGCAAATTTAAGGAACAATCATCAAATTCACGGAAACCTAACACATCACACAAAGTTTTTGGAATCGTGGAAACACTAGCACCCAAATCACACAAAGCATGGCATTCATAATCTTTAATTTTAATCTTAATAGTAGGTTCCCACTCATCATAAAGTTTTCTAGGGATGGAAACTTCTAATTCAAGCTTTTCTTCAAAAGATTGCATCATAGCATCAACGATATGTTTAGTAAAAGCTTGGTTTTGATTATAAGCAGCAAGGAGAACATGGTATTGAGAATCAAAGAGAGAAAAGAAGCCATCTAGCTACTAGCTATGGACCCGTAGGTCTGTGGTAAACTAGTCACGCTTCATCAGAATGGTAATGGTGTTGATGTAGAAGCCCTTCGTGATCGAATCCCCCTCCGACAGGATGCCAAAAAAGGCCCCTAGATGGGATCTCACGGGTACAGAAGGTTGCGGCGGTGGAAAATGGTTTTCGTGGCTCCCCTGATGTTTTTGGGGTATAAGAGTATATACAGGCGAAGGAACTAGGTGAGGAGAGCTTTTTTTTGACTGGAAACTGTGAGGTAACAACCCCATAGTATTTTATTAAAACTCAACCACCAAACGTACAAAAGGTTCTGGAAAAGTAGCTAACTATGGGGGAAGGGAAGGTTACTTACCTATTTAGATATTTACATAATTACAAGCCCGTATACAAAAATACATACAACCAACTATGTCAAAGAATTGACCCAAGTTAGTAGCAAAGGCTTTAAACTAGGCTTGAATCTGTGGGAGTGCAGAATAACATCATGAATGAAGTTTCTCCTCCATGCAGCAAAGGTTGGCCTTTCATGTCTGAAGATCCTGCCATTCCGCAAGATCAACAAATTCGAGTCTGCAAGATAAACAACCTCCCTGAAAAAGGGGTGTCCAAAGCTCCTCCTTGCAGCAATAAACACTGGGATGTGGTTAAGCCAGCTAACCACTGGATGTGCAAGTAATTCCATACTCTTGTGCTGAATCGACAAGTGAAGAAAAGGTGATCTCTGTCCTCATAAGCATGGGAAAAACATAGAGGGCATGTGTTGTCCTCCTGAGTTGATCGCCAGTGCATCCTCACTAGCAAGTCTCTGGTATTTAGCCTATCATTTAGCATTAACCACAGAAACACCTTTATCTTCATTGTCGCCTTGCTATCCCAAATCCATTTGGAATGAGTATCAGTGGCCATATGAGCATGCATCACTGTATAATAACTCTTTGCAGAGAAGATACCTTTGCCAGGTGTCCAAGACCAAGAATCATGAATCTCTTCATCATCATTAAGGTCAAGAAGACCAGCTTGGACAGTGGTCATCTCAGCCATTGCTTCTGGCGACAGGGGTAGATGAAAAAGCTCAGACATGTCAAGTGTGTTAATCACCTCTCGAACAGACACTTTGTCATCAATGACAAAGGAGAACAACCGCGGAAATCTTTCTCTGAGCGGAATAGATGAGCCTAGAAACACCCAGGCATCAAACCAAAAAAGGACAGACTCCCCCATGTTTATGGTTACCTCTGAGTGTAGTCTGAATGCTTCATTGAGTTTAAGGTGAGGAGAGCTTTGAGGGGCCCACGAGGTAGGGAGGCACGCCCTACCCCCCTGGGCATGCTCTCCACCCTCGTGGCCGCCTTGTTGAGTCTCCGACTTCATCTCCAAGTCTCCTGGTTTGCTTCTGTTCCAAGAAATATCATCACGAAAGTTTCATTCCGTTTGGACTCCGTTTGGTATTCCTTTTATGTGAAACTCTAAAACAGGCAAAAACAGAAACTAGCACTGGGCTCTAAGTTAATAGGTTAGTCCCAAATATAATATTAAATAGCATAAAAATGCATATTAAACATCCAAAACAGATAATATAATAGCATGGAACAATAAAAAAATTATAGATACGTTGGGGATGTATCACCCACCTGGGCGCGCCAGGAGGGGGGGCCCCTGGTGGGTTGTGCCCACCCAAGTGCCCCCCCTCCGATAGTTCTTGGCTCCACTAATTCTCTTTTATTATATAAAAATTCCTCGCAAAGTTCTGTTCCAATCCGAGAACTTTTATTTCTGCACAAAAAACAACACCAAGGTAGTTCTGCTGAAAACATCGTCCGTCCGGGTTAGTTTCATTCAAATCATGCAAATTAGAGTCCAAAACAAGAGGAAAAGTGTTAGGAAAAGTAGATACAACGGAGATGTATCAACTCCCCCAGGCTTAAACCTTTGCTTGTCCTCAAGCAATTCAGTTGATAAACTGAAAGTGAAAAAGAAAAACTTTTATGAACTCTTTTTCTCTTGTTTACATAAATAAGCTTAAGTAGCGCCCATGTTTTCATCCAAGATCATGACTAACCATGTCAACATTAACTCTTAAAAATCATATTAACTCATATCAATGACATAATCAACTAGCAAGCAATAATAAGATATCTCAAATAACAACACTTTGTCAAAACAACCATGATATAACATGACAATAGTGGTATCTCGCTAGCCCTTTCTGAGACCGCAAAACATAAATGCAGAGCACCTCCAAAGTTCAAGCGACGACTAAACATTGTAATTCATGATAGAAAAGATCCAGTCATGATGCAACCAACATTATCTACACACAATGCACGAGGATGACAATGGTGCTCTCAGGATCTGGCGCTTATTTGAGAAGGTGATGACACAACATAAAAGGAAATAGATAGTCCCTTTGCTGAGGGAAGCAGTGATTTGCAGCGGTGCTAGAGCTCAAGTTTTTAAAACAAAGGTAAATGAAATTTTGAGAAATGCACCCTTCTTGTTTACTTCGTGGCCATTAGTTATCGGTATATTCCATGCTAAACACATTAGTGGAGATTCCCAAGCAATAAAAGTAAAGGTTTACTCCCCCTCCACCAACAATCACACTCCACGACTGGTCCAAAACAACGGGTACCGTCCATACCAATAACAGTCCTGGGGGAGTTTTTTTTAATTATTTGCAATTTGTGTTCGAGACTGGGAATCCCTATTACCGCCCCTCTCGTGCAATGACGAGCGAATAAACACTCATCATGAGAATAACCCGCTCAGCATGGAAGATACTGACTACCTCCTGTCGCTCTATGAATAATCCAGACACACAAAAAATGATATTTATTTGAAGTTTTTAGAGGTGGCACATGCAAATTTACTTAGGACGGCATGGTAATATTGCATATAGGTAGGTATGGTGGACTCATCTGGGATAACCGGGGTTTTAGGATTTTTATGTACAAGCAGAATCCCCGCTTAGTACAGGCGAAGGCTAGCAAATAGGTTGAGAAGCGGCCATCTAGAGAGCAAAAAACGGTCATGAACATGCATTATGCATAAGTAACATTGGATACTAGCATGAGTAGGATATGAACACCACGAACATAAATATCATAGAGGCTACGTTGGTTTTGATTCAACTACATGCATGAACATGTGCCAAGTCAAGCCACTCGAACATTCAGAGGAGGATACCATATCATCACACCACATCAGAATCATTTTAACGCAATGTTGACATCCAAGATAAATCATTATCCACTCCTAGCTACTTAAGCAAGGCATGAGAAACTATAATCTTTAATTGTCATTGCAAACATGTTTGATCATAATAGGCTGAATCATGGATACTAGGTTAAACATATTTACAAAAACAGAACAAGTCGAGTTCATTCCCGTTTCTCTCTGCCACAGCCAGTTCACCAAAACATTGTCATTATTGCCTTTCACTTGCACGACCAAACGATATGAAAATGATAATAGTGCAAGCGTGTCGTGGACAAAGCTGGAATCTGCAAACATTTTATTCAAAAGGAGAAGACAAGGTAATTTGGGCACTTTGTTAGATCATCAGTAATGCATATGAGAGCCACTCAACATTTTCATCGTGGTCTTCTCCTCTGTATGACTCAATGAAAATAAATTCAGAGAAACCTGGAATATTTTTGGAGTTTTTGGTTTCTGGAAGAAAACAAAATACAAGAAAAGAAAAGCAAAAACGAGAAAAACTATTACACAGGAAAGCTCCCAACAAGCAAAAGAAGAACAAGGAAATCTTTTTGGGTTTTCTTTTTAAATACTACAACTAACTACACTAGAAAGAAAAACCAAAAAGAAGCAAGAAACATTTTTTTTGATTTTCTCGAAGTTTTTTCAAACACACAAGAAGAAGGCAAGAAAATAAATTTAGCATGTACAATACAATGAAAAAGTGTGGACATCGACAACTGGAATGAAATGTGTAAATATGAATGTAATGTCGGTGGGCATACGTACTCCCCCAAGCTTAGGCTTTTGGCCTAGCTGGGTAATCACCACTCGAAGAAGCCATCAGGTCCCATGTTGAAGTGCTGGGGAGCGGGCACTTGAGAGTCCCACTCCTGAGGCTCCTCCTCTGCTGCCGCTTGGTTGTTCCGGTAAGCGATGATATCATGTGGCATGATCTTGTATCCGCCCCTGGCAGTAGAATCAAACAAAGTAGGTGCAGGCAACAGAATAATATCACCAGTGTCCTCACTAAAAACCAGGTTGTAAGGAACAAGAATGTCAGTGTTCTCGCCATTGATAAATTAATGATATGCCATAGCCCGACGATCTAAATAAACCTTGGGCAAACGATAATCATGTAGGCATATCTGAATGCTAAAGTGACTCGCTAGGCAAGTAGCATAAATACCACCATGAATTTTACCCTTGGATCTGTTAAGCTGTAGGCGACGTGCAATGATAGCCCATAGACTATGGGTGTTGTCGCCGTATAGTGTCCGACGTAAAATGGCGAAGTCCGAAGCACATAATGCACCGACCTTCTCCCTAGCAATTAAGCCCTTAGCAATGAACAGAGCAAAGTAATGCACAAAAGGAAACTGCAAACTAGTTGCAGTAACACCTGACACCCCTCTATCATCTCCCAATGACAAAGTGTGGTAAAAACCATAAAATACCGCGGGCCTAGGATCTCTTAAATCCCCATCAGAGGGAATTAAACAAATGTCACAGAATTCAGTAAGTGGTATCTAATGAGTTTCAACATATAAATTATATTGCACCTTAGGGGGCTTATTCCTACTCAGAAAATGGAAACTTTGCACAAAGGAATTTGTAAGGAGATGATACCATTCACACTCAGTTGCGATGAAGTCGGTGAGGCCGACATTAGCAGCAAATTGTGCAAACTCGTGACGGATTCCAGCTCCATCCATGAAGGGATTGTGAGGCCATTCGCACGGCCGCACTTCCGCCATTCTCTGGTATGGAGATCACTGTCAGATGACCCCCCAATAACTCCCTTGGAGTTCTTCTTGGAAGCAAACTTGCTAAATAAACTCATCTTTTTCCTATGAACAAAATTCTGAAATTTTTAGTCCACAAAAATTTTCTCAACAAAACTTCACAAGAATGATAGCAACTACTCATAGGGGTGCATAGATGCCATATCAAGCATTCATACTACTTAGAACTCTAAGAATTCAACATGCAAGCTCATCTACAGCAGCACCAAGAGTAACTAATTATTCAAAATATAAAGCACTAAAGCAAAAACTAATTGGGCTAATGGAGGAGTCACATACCAAGTAGCTATCCCCGAAAACAGTTTCGGAAATGAAGCTTCGAGCAAAGAGGTCGAAATCCGCGGGTTTGAGAGCAAGAACAAGAGAGAGAGAGAGAACAATGGTGAATTTTTTCTGGAGGTAGGTGATGACATGGGCTAAAGAGATAAGTGAGGGGGCCCACATGGGGACCACAACCCACCAGGGCGCGCCTGGGGGTGCTGGCACGCCCAGGTGGGTTGTGCCCACCTTGTGCACCCCCTCTCGTGTTATTCGCACCAAAAATTCTTCAATATTCAAAAAAATCGTATTAAATTTTCAAAGCATTCTGAGAACTTTTATTTTTGTGTCATTTTTATTGCACGGAAAATTCAGAAAATAGACTAAACATGGCATTTTATTTTATTTAAGTAAGAAAAAATAGAAAATAAAAGTAAAGGACATAAGGTAGTGCTCACTAAATTCATCAACTTCATACCTCTCAAAAATGATTCATTAATAAGGTTGATCAAGTCTTATTAACAACCACCTTCGATTAGCATGAAACCAAAGAACTTTCGTGAAACACTAAGTTACCTCAACAGGGATATGAATGTCCCCAACAATAAGCATTTCATATTTCCTTTTGGTAGTAGGTAGAGGTTGTTGAAAACTTCCAATAGTGATTGTCGGAGATTTTTCAATAACATTAATACCATTCACTTGGAATTGTTTCTTCGGAAAGTGCACCGTATGCTCATTACCATTGATATGAAAAGTGAACTTGCTTTTATTGCAATCAATAACAGCCCTTGCAGTATTCAAGAAGGGTCTACCTAGGATAATTGACATGTTGTCGTCCTCGGGCATCTCAAGTATAACAAAGTCAGTTAAGATAGTAACATTAGCAACAACAACAGGCACATCCTCACAAATACCGATAGGTATGATAGTTGATTTGTCAGCCATTTGCAAAGAGATTTCAGTAGGTGTGGGTTTATTCAAGTCAAGTCTTTTATATAGAGAGAAAGGTATAACACTAACACCAACTCCTAAATCACACAAAGCGATTTTCATATAATTTCTTTTGATGGAGCAAGGTATAGTTGGTATTCTCGGATCTCCAAGTTTTTTAGGTAGTCCATCCTTAAAAATATAATTAGCAAGCATGGTGGAGATTTTAGCTTTTGATATTTTTCTCTTGTTGGTGATGATGTCTTTCATGTATTTTGCATAAGGAGGCATTTTTAAGATATCAGTCAAGCGGGTACACAAAAAGACTGGCCTAAGCATTTCAGAAAGCGTTCAAATTATTCATCATCTTTCTTCTTAGTTGATTTGGGTGGAAAGGGCATAGGTTTCTGAACCCATGGTTCTCTTTCCTTACCATGTTTTCTAGCAACACTACAAAAAAAATACACTTCCGTGATGATATGTGTTTGTCACAGTAGGTCTCGTTTTCTGTCATGCATGTACATCCATGACAAATTTATGACAGAATCAAGATAGTCATACCTATGCTGTCATAGAAGTGTTCCATGACATTAGCAAAATTATCATCATGGAAGTGTCCACTTCCATGACGATAAATCGCACGTCACAGAAGTGCTGTCGTCAAGGGTGACTGACACGTGGTATCCACCGTAACGGAACGCCGTTAAGCTATCGGGTCGGGTTTTGGATCCGATAACCCGTTAACAGCCCCGACCAATGGGGATTTTCCACGTGTAAAATCATCATTGGCTGGAGGAAACACGTGTCGGCTCATCGTTCGGACAGATGTCATCCACTCATTGGACAAAAGGCGCCTATGATACGTCGACACGTGGCACGGCCCAACAGAGGCCCATTCCTGTGAAAAGGCTGGCCCGTTTGACTTGGTCAAAAGATGGCGGGCCAGCCCATGTAAAGCCTGTTAATGGCCTGTTCGCATATAGCCCATTTACAGCCCGATAACCCAAGGCCCGTTACACCCTATCCGAATTAGGCCCAGTAGCGTCATCTGGGCCATCCAATATGATTCCAGCCCGTTTTCACTTCTGGCCCATGTATGGCCCATGACGTCTTTCGGCCCATATGAGGCCCTATGTAACTCTTGGCCTATTAACGGCTCGTGGTGAAACTGGCCCGTAATGAATAGTGTATCACTTTACACCCATTAATGGCCCGTGGTGAAACTGGCCCGTAATGAACAGTGTATCACTTTATACCCATTAATGGCCCGTTATTCCGTTGGGCCGTTTCCAGCCCATGTTATCTTTCGGCCTTCTCAGAGCCCGTTTATTCTTGGGCTCATTTCCAGCATTCATTTACTTACAACCCATTACTGTCATTTTCTGCTTTTGGGCCAAATTCAGCCCGTGGTTATAGTCAGCCCGTTTGTGGTCCGTTAATACGTTGGACCGTTTTCATAGCATCATCAAATACAGCCTATTAACGATGGCCCGTTATGGTCGGCCCATGAATGGGCGATTCCAACTCTAGCCCGTTTACGGCCATATTGCGGCCTATTATTGGCCCATGTTTGGCCAATCGATCATACTGCCCGTATAAGGCCCATTGATGATACGACCCATAGAAGTCCCATTGTTTCTACGGCCCGTAGAAGGCCCATTGTTTCTACGGCTCGTAGAAGTCCCAGTGTTTCTACGGCTTGTAGAAGGCCCACTGTTTCTACGGCCTGTAGGAGGCCCAGTGTCACTACAATAAATATTAGCCCACGGTTATTGTGGCCTAGTTTTAAAAAATAGGTTATTGCAGCCACTAGCAAACCGCGGAAAAAGAACTGCTATGACTACAAGCAAACAAATAAACAAGACAACAAGGAAATAAATAAGCAAGCAACTTACGCTAGGCTATCATGGCTATCACACATATTACATCCACTAGGCATCAAAGTTCGCCACCAGTGCAAATAAACGCGCCGACAAAAGAATATACAAATGTGAGAGCACTTCAGAAGGCACTAGGCCTGGCCAGGTCGCCCCCCCAAACAGCTGAAGAAGCTGAGTAGACCTCAGTTGTGTCAACGATAGATGCATCAACACTAGATTTAAGGCATGATGGTGCGCACGGCAGTCCTCTGACATCTTCATTGCATCTTTAACTTCAAGTCGGAGTTGAGCTGAAGCAAGCCTTTCCGCTTTAAGTTGAGACTGAAGAAGTCGAACTGATTGAGGCAGCGACTGCACAGAGGTTGTCTCACACCTACTGGTGAGTAGCTTCAACTCACTGTCTTCATCAAGACAGGACCTTGGGGTCATCTCGCTATCCTCAAGATGGTTTGGCTCACTATCTTCCCTAACATTCTGCCTGGCGTAAGATATACGACTCTGAAAGAGAAACAAGGAGACACATAACAGGTTTCACAATTATATAAGCAAATAAATGGATCTGTTCTACATAAGGAACATGTTTTTACAACTACAATTTGAAACTGGTAGTTGTTGCAAACATCCAACCAGATGTAAACAGCAAAGCAAACAGCAGTGGAGGAAATGATGCCTATCCAAATCTATACTAGAACAAAGTTTGAAGGCTTGAGAAGGATGAACTTACATTACATGTTAACACGGGCTTGACAAAGCCCTTCTCCATGTTGATGGAAGGATGATTCAATAAATTCCCCAAAGAAAATTCTTTATAAGCGTTGCCATTATTCTACATTTTGCAAAGAGTAAATATAGATCAAATAATATTGGAAGAAACAACGGATAATGAAGCTCAGGTGCAGACTGATGATACATAATCAAATAGTAATTAATTAAGTACAGCGTTACAAGGCAAAAGGGAGAGAGGTACTAACAAGAGCAATGCAGAGCCCATTATTGTTTTGAGATCGTATGATCCTTTGAGCAAGGAGATTCATCTGAAATTAGTTTTCATACAAGAGAGAAGGTAAGGCACAAGCAGAAATTTAGGAGTTCAAATTTTGAATTGATATCATAGACAATACCCGACGCTGGGCTCCCAGCAGTTCTAATAGGGGTTTGGCCACTGGAGTAGGAGTAAAGTGTGGTATAGTTGGGCCTGTGTTTTCTGTGGCTGCTGATCTATCTGATTTAGCAGGTATCACTACCTTCTCCAAATACTTAGTTTGTACTCCTTGAGGATCTGCACTCACCCTCTTCCTTTTGGACATCTATTACGAAAGAACAACATTTGACTGGAAAAACATAGTGTGACGACACATGGAAAAGGTACAGAAAATGGATAGGTATGGCATATACTCATATATGATGCTTAAACTAAGCAGATGGTGTAACAAAGTGGAAGTAATGCCAGAGGTCAGATGCAAAATATGTGCGACCAATACAACTTTGCAAAGTTAGAGCAAGCACCTTGATGGGTGAATAAGATAGGCCATCCTCCACCATGCCAAGTTTGTTAGTCAGTGGATCGTTCCGCAATATTCCTCTCGTGCGCCCATTCCCATATTCATTTTGATAATGTTCAATATCTGACATGCATGAAAACATAAAAACAAGTGAGATTTTCTTTGTAATGCAGAAGTGATTCTAATCCAATACTGCCTCCCTGTAAACCCCTTTCTGCTATCTCTGCAATTCTTTTAAAAGATGCCATGCATGCTGTAATTTGTTGTGTGCATTAATATAATGTGGCCTACTACTCAAAATATGAGAGCTCCAGAAGTGATGACACTTCGCAGATGACAGCTTCAACATATAGTAAAGAAGAACAAGTCGACTTGACCTGACAGATTCAAAATATACTAAGGGAGAACAACTCGACCTGACCAGTCGACCGCAAGAGAAGAGTATCATCTTAAAGAAGAGAGCAGAAGAGCAAGCAGATTGAAGATATTACAAGTCTTTTAATACAATGTCGATTGGCCACCCATGATTAACCAGAGCGCACAGAGAAATACTATTCTTCCCGATCTCTCCATATGTGGCTCACATGCATTTCAAAACTAAAGTAGGAACATTTAGCTAACCAATTAAACATCTCTCAGTTTTACTAATATCAACAATAATATCAGATATGAATTTGTACAACTAAGCTTGTTTAGCTCGATGGGTGGAGCAGTGCTATTATGACACGAACCACGTAGGCTGATTGTGGTCATCATAAAATGGGGAAAACATAAGCATGATGAGTACAGTGTTGACCGTGGCAGTGGGATGGCAGATCTGAAGCTGCAAACCGCGCAAAGGGTAGTTAGCAACCGATGTTTGCTTTGAAATAACAACTAAGATTTGGTATGGACAAGAAAGTATGGTCAACAAGTGACAAAGAAATGCAATTATGCTGTCTCTCTATATGTCGCGACATGCATTTGGAAACTCAAGTGGGACCTTTAGCTAACCAATTAAATGTGTCGGTTAACTAATATCAGTATCATATCACAATCATATTTGAACAACTAAGCTTTCAAATTTTGAGTGCGTGTTGTTTAGCTTGAAGGGTGGAGTAATGCTAGTACGACAGAAAGCACCTACGCAGATCATAGTATAGTAGATAAAAGGGGAAAACCCTAAGCATCAAGAGAAAAATCAGGAAAGTGGAACTAGCTGGACCAGTGGGTGGCGCACATACTTTTCGAAACGAATATAGGAACATTAGGTGACCAATTAAACATTCTCTGTTTTAGTGATATGAGCATCATATCAGATTCGTATTTCAACACGTAAGCTTTGGGTTGAGGTCTTGAGGAGCAGTGCTAGCACGACACGAAGCACCTACGATGATGGTAGTGAATATAAAGGGGGGAAACCATAAGCTTTATGAGTATAGTGCCCGTGCCATGGCGGATCTGAAGGTGCAAACCAGACAAAGCTACTTCGCAACCAATGTTTGCTTTCAACTAGCCACTACGATTTGGTACGGACAATAAAAGTACAGTAAACAAATTACGATCTATTTTGCGGGTGAGATCAATAACTTAAGCACATATGGAAGAGTACCACCTCTCTTGCAACGCAGTGTAGGCCTATGCTGATACGTTGAGGGTGCTGCGGGTGCGATGGCTGTCGGCGGTGGGGAAGAAGACTTTAGACGACAGACGGCCGGGTCGGGGGATATATCCTATTGCCGTGGATGAGGCGGTCGTAGGAGCGGCAACGGCAAGGTGGACAACGGCGCCGATGAAGCGAGAGGAGGCGATGAAAGTATCCTGGTCCAGCGCCGTGGATGAGAGACGTCCATCTCTTGTAGTGGACGACGGGGTAGGGGTAGCGGTTCCGGCAAGGTGGAGGATGGGGTGGTGGCCGGAGGAGGCTGGCCGCAGTGCGGAGGTTGTCATGCCGCCGACGGTGTATGAATGGGGAAATGGGGGGGAGGGGGGGATCTCAAACTTTGGGACGCGCTTCTCTGAAATGGGAGAAAGTTACGAACTTATCCCCCGTTTAAATATTCAGACATCGCGTCGGTTGGGGATAGGACAGTAATCTCGCATCTCCCAAATATTTGCCGGTAACTATTTCGGGCGAGGAGAGGGTGTTTTGCCGCCCACGGTTGGCGCCCATGGTGTATGAACGGGGCTGACAGGTAGGGCGGTTGTGTCACGTCTGATGTTAGTTACACATCTGCCCCTATTTAAAATATTAGCCTACATCGATTTCGGACGAGGAGAGTTTGTTTTGCCGCCCACCGTGTATGAATGGGGAAATGGAGGAAGAGACACATGTCTTTTGGACGAGCTTGAATCAAATGTGTTTTGCCGCCCATGTTTTGCGCCCACCGTGTCTGAATGGGCTCAGAGGCCGTCGTGTCACGTCTGATTGAAGTTACTAGTCTACCCCTATCGACAGCAGTGTAAATCCGGTCGATAAGGATGTCAAGTGTCAGGGGTAGACAGTAATTTCCATCTCGCAAACACTTGCTTCGGGCAACCCACAAATTATAGTGGGTGTTTAGCCGCTTCGTTCAAAAATTGGGAGAATTAGCATTCACGTTTGCCCTGGGCCCTGGCAAACTAAATTCAAATCCAATTTGTATTCGATTACAAATATCCATAATAATTATAGGTTTTGTTATTTATTTCTTCAAAACCACAACAAAGATTTATTCCACCTTTAAATATGATTATGATTTAGAAATGCCGTGATCTTCGAATTCAGTGGGTTGGATACACTCTGAGTCAAATAGTTATTTCATCCAATACAATGTGCTCACACGAAAAACAGTTCACCTTATGTAAATCATACAAGTACTGAGGATTACCTCGCCTAAAAAATCCGGATCATTACAACACATGGACAACATAGGGGGTCTTGCAACATAAGCCATTCAGAGACATGACACAACATGCAAGTACAATAATCTAATGACAATTTCAACTGGTATCTAAAGAAGAACCGGGATTACCTTGGGATTCAGATAGCAGAAACAGCAGGACCTCCTCCGTCTTCAAATGCAACATTCTTACTTCCTCCAATTCTTGGGTTGCTTGCATAATGCATGCCGCAAATTCCGTAATTTCCAGCCTCAAGATAAAGATTACCTCATTCATGGTAGCCACACCATCTCTTTCTTCCTCTAGTAGAGCCTCAAGCACTATAATATCTATGCTCAGACTGCTCTCCGACGGTGTTGCCTCTGAACTGCTACCATCTGGTAACATGGATGGCGCACTGCTTCCACAAATAGATTCTGGGGTTGTACATTGTGTCCTAGTGTGAACGACATCCTGAAAGGTTTCCGCTGGACATAAGTAAGAGATAGTTATCATATGATCCAGGTAGTAAGCTTACATGGTAAATGACGGAAGAATTATTGCCGAGCATGGCAAACTATATTTAAATGGTTCGAAGCAGCATCAGCCGAAAAGAAATTAAAATGGTAAGATGAAACTTGAAGGGAGTGTACCACCGCTATATTTAAGTTGCCAAGTCATCTAAGCAGTTGAAATAATCTGAGAAAGCACTTAACAGTGTGGCCTCATATAAACTACGAAGACAGTCTTGTGATGAAGTTGAGAGGAAAAGTTAAGGACTCAAATGAAATAGGCATGCATTTTTTTACGATAGTACAGCAGGCACTGCTGACATATTGGCCAACTCAGGTATAGCGTAACAACAAACAAGCATTCGAATCAAGCAATACAGCAAAGCAGACAACTGAACTATTTGTAATTTGGTAGGATTACAGGTTGAGGGCACAAGCCAAGAAAGCAGCCCACTTGCATTACATTTCACATGTACTAAAACACACTGCCTTACCATATGTTGCTGTGAAGCCTCGCTGCTGTTGCAATGTTCTTTGAAGATATCGTCAGCATCCCGTGGTTGCAAATCTAGTTGTTGTAGTTTATTCTGCACCCTCTATTTAGGTAAATGACATTTAATCGCATGCACTGGTCCGAATTGATCATCAATGGTTCATCTAAACTAATGAAAGAAGGGTGTGTGCATACATGACAATATATCTGCTTCCCTCTATTTTTATGCTTGTTCGAGGTGCCAGCCCCAAAAGAACAAATATTTTGCTTGATGGGGTTGGCAGCTCCATAATTAATAGAAGCATCAAATTAGTCATGCAACTTGGGAAGATCAAGAACACACAAACAAGTAATGAACAGAGGCTTGGAGCAGTGATGTAATAGCTAGCATCAGAAAATGTAGGGTAAAACAAACAAAAAGCAGCGGAACCACATGCTAGTTTGCTGATGTGTAATTAAGCATAGAGAACATTAATCAGTCTAATGGAACCAACAGGTGGCATCAGAACAAAACTAAAGCATATTAACTATATGTGCACTGGTATGTAATTTAGCACATGTAACATGTTCACTGCCAGAAGTATGGCCCTACAGGTGCAAGCAGAATAACGCGTCTCATGAAAAACTGAATGATACCCTGAAGAAATTCAAAGGTGTGGTTCTTATGCTAGGAAAGTGAACGTAGGCGCCGGCCGTTGGATAATAGTACCTGATTCTCGGCGGCGTATGGGTATCGTTGTCATACTTGATAGCGAAGGATCATCGATGGTGCTCGTGTTGCGGTTGAGTTTGGGCCGGCTATCGCCGTCGCTGAAGCGGCTCCGGCGCTACGGGTTGTGGCGCCTGTCGACATACAAGAAAGCTCATCTGTGGTAAGTGAATAGTTGCACGATAAAGAGAAAAAACGAAGGAATACAAATCGAAATAACCTCATGAGGCTGCGACGTCGGTAAAGCAGGGCCGGTGGAGTTGAATATGGCGTCCGTGGAGCGGGTCCGGTGCAGTGGACGAAGGCTTCGGCGGGCGTGTTGTACAGTGCTTTCGGTGAGGCGGATCTGTTGCGGCAGACGAGGGCTTGTATGAAGGGCCAGCGAAGGGGCAGACGAGGGAGTCAGTGAAGGGCCTACGCTGTGGTGGACGAGGGTGCCGGTTAAGTAGATCCAGTGCGGTGGACCATGATGGCGGTCAAGGAGATCTGGAGCGGTGGACAAGCCAGTCGCTGAAGCTGCTCTGGTGAAGTCGTGAGTTGGCAGTTGGGGGTTCCAAGGTGCGGAAGGTAGATCCGGCGGGGTGTGAGGTCCACCGCTGTGGCGGGGGACTAGATTCGGCGGCTTGCCATGGTTGGGGGGGGTCGGGGAGGGGAAGGGGAGGGGCTCTAGGGAAGAATGTTGGGGGCAAAGAGGGGAAAACAATGGAGTTACCGAAGCAACCCTTTTCCGTTCATGTGGCAGGGGTAAAACAGGAATATCGCATGGCTAAACTTTCGGGCGCGTGATATTTCTATGTGAGCGCGAAGTTTGAAAGCTTTTGGCGCCTAAAATTATAAGTATTCTTCTCTCGTACGGACGACTATGATATCATGGCCGACAATTTGTTTGTTTTGCACGCAAAAAAATGTGCAAGTTTTGAAAATCAATCTCTCTAACTCGAAATTTAGATTGTCCATTCAATTCAAATATGGATCATTGAGCTACTACAAGCAAATACCATCATACGGTCCAATTCAAATGAAATTCCAAATGCGTTTATCCTAAATATGATAACACAAGCAAAAATGTGTATGTGTATGAATAAAGTGGATGATTATAAAGTTTGAACATGCCCGTATGTGTATATCTCTAGGTTTGATATATGAATTTGAAATCAAGAAATCCCGGCTTAAAAGATGTACCTCCGTTTGAACGAATTACAAAAGCTAATGATGCAGTCGAATTCCAAAATTCCAATCTTAGATTTGTAATTCTGGTACATCAAGGTATATCACGCATGTTCAAAAGTATCGTTATCTCATAGTACAAACTATGAAACAAATTGATCAACCATGAGTGCACAATATCTCAATTATGCTAAAGTCCCTCAAATATAGACACCTCACTCTTTATCTGAAGTCAACCCCCACCCCCGCCCCCACCACCACCATGCACACATACACACACACACATAGAGAAGTCGTTCTCTCCCCCAAACACCAAGACACGAGCACATTAACACCCCTCTCTCCACTAAAGTCCGGACCCCAACACAGGTCTCTATCACTTTGTCTCTCAGGCATGCACACATCTCTTCCCTCACTCTCTAGGTATCCTGCTATCTCTCTTACCCAAGCACACGCACTATATAGAGTGTATATTTCCCATACACACAAAACATCGCCCCCAAACATCTATCTCCCTAGTTATGTGGTTCTCGCGCACTCACCTCACACACCACCCCCACTGCAAACAAGCACACATTGTCTCCTTGTGCACCACTCTCCTCTTTCTATCTCTCCCACATGCGGACCCGCCCCAGCTCCTTCCCTGTATACATATATGACGTGACTCTTTGCATAGCTCCCTAATGTATAATCGTTCTCGATTTCGCACATTGTTCTCTACACCATCTATTCTAGATCTCTCATGAAGTCCCTATCACACACACGATGACTCGCTTCCCTTGCGTCTCCGTTCATAGGTCAATTTCGGACAACATCAACATTGTCTCCCTATCTATACGCCATTTATGGACACAAACGAACGCTCTCACCCCCTCTCTTCCTCTCTATCTCTCCCCGTCGCTAGCTCTCTCTTTCTCTCGCTCTCACACCCCTCTCCCACACACACACACTTGATGTCTCTTCCAAATAGTCTGCCCCCCCGCCCGCACCCGTGCTATCCCGCTACTACACATGTCACACCATTCCCCCTTCCCTTATACTAGGTTTACATCATCAGTGGTCTCTCTACTCCACATACACTCTCTCCCTCTCACACACAAACGCGTGCACAAACACACACACACACACGCACAAACACCCATTTATCTGGATCCTCATCTCTCCCCATGTCCGCATGTGTATCTCACACACTCACTCTCTAATTATGTATATGTGTCTCCATGTTACTGTAACACCCCAAAAATTTAACCAAGTTTTTGATATTAAAATCTTGCCAGGAGTTTTAATTTTTTCACTCTGGACCTTTCTGTGGATTTTAGAAAGGAAACTCTTCTTTTTATGTTATTGAGTTTCATCTTTCCCAAGTGGAGCTTTCCAAAATTTTGGACTTCTATGCCATCTCATTAAAACAATTTCTAAATCAGTAGATTCATTTATTAAATTATTTCACCCTGAGCTTTAATCATTAAAATGGCTTGTTTTAAATTTTGGAGCTCTGTTTGTACTGCAACCTGTTGATAACTTTAACTAATATTCCAACTAAAATTTGGAGATGTCATATGATGCACCTAGATCACTTTTGTGTAATAATAAAATTATTTCATTGCTTATTTTGAGTGTTACACATGTTTTTCTTCTCTGGTCCAGTGAGCATTTTTGCACTACAACCCAATTAAATATTTCCCTAGAGCCTCCACCAAAATTATGGGATGTCAGTAGTAACATGCCATCCAACTTTATGCAAGAACATAGTGTTGTTATTTGGAAGATTTGAGTGCATCAACCTCCTTTCCATTCTGGACCAGACTTGTGTTTTCTACTGCAACCCTATGATTTCTTGCTCTAGTGACTTTGTGCTTTCTCATGCTTGTAGTCAACCCTGCAAAACCCCTAAGTCCAGGAGCATGCTCTCTTTGGAACCCTTTTGGCCCTTGTAATAATGCCATTTACTTCCTGTCCAGAAGTGTAGTTTTGCAAAACTTGCACTAGCAAGTTTCTCCTTCTTGCAAACTAACTTCACCACCCTCTCTTGCAACCATAGAGACACTGCTCTGGAGAATTTGGCAACTCCAAGAACTACCTAGGTGCCTTTGGCATTTTGTCAAACACTCTGAGTGCACAACCAGATTTGGCATGAATTCAAGTTTACATGGTGAACTTGAGCCCCTGACCAATCCACCATGTCCCTCAGTCCCCTTGCTAAGCCTAGACTAGTCCTGTTAATTGCCAGCCTCAACCGCAACCCCTAGGATGCCCTGGCATTTCGTCGAGCAAGTCCCGGGCGTGCTCTGGGCGCGCCCAGAGCGTGCGTTTGGCACCCGCGCGCCCGAGACGCCGCGTCGCACCCCCGCACCCAAATCCGGCCCGTGATCGGCCCCAGCCAGCATGCCGTGT
This sequence comes from Triticum dicoccoides, assembly GCF_002162155.2. Classification (NCBI taxonomy): domain Eukaryota; kingdom Viridiplantae; phylum Streptophyta; class Magnoliopsida; order Poales; family Poaceae; genus Triticum; species Triticum dicoccoides. Next base: position 110,570,209 of record NC_041387.1, on the reverse strand, counting down.
CCCCTTGCATCTCCACACCTCCCTGACCAACCTGGCACCACACAGCGCCGCCGTCAGGACAACCGTGGCGGCTAGCTGACGGCCGCTTGCAGGCCCGGCCGTGGCAGCGCCGCCCAAGCCGCCAACGCTTGCCACCTGCCTCCTAGAACAGTGCGTACTCATCCGCAATCGTGTCCACTAGCACTCGTCGCCGCCACGTCGCCCTAGCTACAGCAGGGCGGTTCGCCGGCAAGCTTACCCCCGGCCGCCGCAAACCGACCTCCATCGCCTATATAAGAGGCCCCCGAGCTCAAACCCGCACGCAGGCAGCCTCACACCGTCCCACTCGTGCCTCCTTAGCCGTCAATCGATGGGAGAGGATCGTCTCCTTCCTCTCCGGCGACTCCATCCGCCGCCACTGACCCGCCCATTCCAGCGCCACCAAGACCTTCCCCCTCTCCATTCTCTCCACCAGGAACATTCCCTTCCTCCCGTGAGCGCGCCCCCCTACTCGATTTTGGTCGAAAGCCACTGCTGCCTCAAAATCACTTTCTCCGACGACCATCGTCCGCCGCAGAACTCGCCGCCGGCAACTCCGTCCACCCCAGAGGATGAAACCACCACCGGGGTAACCGCCTCGACCCCCTGAGCCCGCGGGTGACCTCCGTTTGTCGAGCGGTGCCGCCGTTCACCGGTGAGCGTCGCCGGAGTCCCGCCCCTCTCACGGGCGGAGGAAGAGGAGGGAGAATAGACTAGTCAAACCTGACTGGTGGGCCAGGCGGGCCCACTGTCAGTGGCTCAGACGCAGCCACGATGGATAAGCGGAAGCGTATTCCCAGATTACGCCTTCGACGTGTACGTATATTTCGAAACGTTTTTCTTTTCTGTTTTATAAAAAAAAACAGATTTTTGACCAAACTTTGACCGGCTGTATCTTTTTAAATACAACTCCAAATGAATTAATTATTTTTCCTACCTCTTTCAAATATTGTCTAGTTTATTTTAAGATTTAATTGAAAAATTTTCAAAACAACTTTTTGTGCTGTTTTGTTTTTGTGTGTTAATTCATATATATTCTCCTAAATAGGACTTTTGGAAGATTTCAAGATGTTTTGGATACACCCTTCTTTCCCATGACCTAAAGGCAAGCATTCTGAACCCTGGTGTAATATTTTTGTGTGTGTTGTTGACTCGGTGATGACACCACCTCAATGCGTGCATGCGTCATTTTATGTGAGGATGTGATCCTACCCTTGGGTGCATATTGATGATTTTATGCGGATGAAGTTGACATGATTTGTAAGGGGAATCACCGTCATGCGTCTTTCATGCATACCGGAAGGGAAGCCGGGAAGGCCTCGGTCTTGGGTAGACATGGTCTTGTCCCTAGCCCTCCGTTGAGACGGTCATGACCGGTATGGCATGAGGAGTATGTCGTGTGATGTGCCCAGCTGTTGTTTGAGATATATGCATTGTTATGCTAATCATGTAGGAAATATTACAACCTCCCGAGTCGACCGTAGATCGAGTCTTGTGCCAGTAACCCCCACACTTGCTTCGTACTACCACTCTTCTCTACAATAAGTAGGGTACGGTTCAGTAAGTTGTCAACCCCTTTCCTAGCACACACCATGCAGAGAGGCCGTGGTGGAAGATACTGGAGGCATCCGGTAGTCATGCCACCGGGTCCGGGAGCATGGGTGTTTCGGTTGTAGCCGAAGGGGGTAGCTTCCCCAGTCTTGCGCGCGGTATAAATTTTGTGATCCCATGTTACTCGAGGTTGTAGCCTCCCCACTTAGAGTTTGGCTTAACAGGTGTCGTGGGTGATTCCAGACACAGGTGAGTTAAGCTGGTGTGTGCAAGTTAGGTGTGTTTCCAACAAAAAGACCGTAGACGTAATTAGTCCCGATGGACTAAAGAAATCCGTTACTCGTGGGTAAAGAGTACACCCTCTGCAGAGATAAAAACCTATTCGAATAGCCGTGTCCAAGGTTAAGGACTACAGTTTGGGATGAGTCAAGTGTCGGTCTTAGTGTCGGTCTTTGGAGGAGAAACTGTTAAACCAGAACTGTAATTACTACCTGTGACTTGTGATAATTAGGATCATTATTATTGTTGACTAACCCGTGTTATTATTGTTATTATCGAGTATCTCTGGGATGGTTCTACCTCCGGGATATTCACTATGATTGTTTCTTTTAAAAGCCCTGTATGTGGTGTCACTTAGACGCCCGACTGTGGCATTTCTTTTAAAAGCCCTGTATGTGGTGTTGCTCAGACGCTTGACTGTGGCATTTCTTTTAAAGCCCTGTATGTGGTGTCGCTCAGACGCTCGACTGTGGCATTTCTTTTAAAGCCCTTTATGTGGTGTCGCTCAGACGCCCGACTGTGGCATTTCTTTTAAAAGCCCTGTATGTGGTGTCGCTTAGACGCCCGACTGTGGCATTTCTTTTAAAAGCCCTGTATGTGGTGTCACTCAGACGCCCGACTGTGGCATTTCTTTTAAAGCCCTGTATGTGGTGTCGCTCAGACGCCCGACTGTGGCATTTCTTTTAAAGCCCTTCATGTGGTGTCGCTCAGACGCCCGACTGGTTCATGTTTGTTATTTATTGCATAATTTTAACATCGCTATGTTATTGCATATTCACATTTAACATGCTCATACGCATCAGAGTTTTATTTATCATTGGTGACTGACGTCATGTTCTTATAATATTTTCAGCACATCGCTGTCATATTATGCTTGTGTTCATAATGTTTGCGAGTACATTCAAAGTACTCACTGGCTTGTCCTTGGCTATTGTCTTGGCCAGATTTTCTTGTGCGGAGAGGAGCGACCACGCCGACAGTCTCGGAACCTAAGCAACGGTGATAGCAGCCTCGCGAAGATAGGAGTTAACCTGGTCAGCTGTTCCTGTGGAAACATGGAGTCCCATAGACATTGATGATCCACAAACCGCTTCCGCCATGAACCACTAGAAACCATTTGTTGTACTCATAGACCAGAATGGTCTTGTACTACATATTTTTTTGTATTTTGCTTGGAATTTCTGTATCAAGTTGGGGCCTCATCAGCTAACAGTTATCTTGGGGCTGGTGAGCACAAGGGCCATTTTCTAGGATTTAATACCCGGTGAATCGGTCCCCACAGACTTGGTATCAGAGCCAGGCTGACCATTGTCTAATCCTATCTTAGCCAGGTCGGATAACTTAGGTAAAACAACCTACCAGACCCTGAACAAAACCTCAGCCAAGCTTCCCATGCAAGATAGCCACACAGTAATCCCGACACTTTTGGCAGTCGGTGCCCAACCAATTAGTCTAGCCTGTCGATCAAACACCAATGACTGATGGCAAAAATGTCTCATTCGCAAACGTGCGAAGGAAGACTCCGTCCCCTTTTCTATAAAAAGGGCACGCTAGCCTCAACCCAGCAAAGCACAGCCTCTTCCCCAACCTAGCCACAATGCCTGGTCCCATAGTGCACAATGAGACCACAACAACCAATCTTGGAGGTTTCATTACCATACTCGCAAACCTCACCCGTCGTGCCTACGCGTTAGAAGAGCCCCCAGAATATGTCATGTACCAAGGACCCATGAGCGGTGAACACCGCCAATTCTGGGCCACTGTGCACATCTACTATAGGGGTTTGTCGCTAGAACGCCCCTACAGGTTCACCGGAAGAACAACTTCCTTCGAGCCACAAGCCATCCAACTAGCCGCTCGAGAAGCTATAGTTCAACTCCGACAGTTGTCGCCTAGAGTTAACTGTCGCTCGTTCTACTACTACCCCATGCGTGAAGGGTATGGTAGACCACCCCAAGTCGCCAACGGAGATCACGAGACGGATCCCGCATTGTTGCACCTGGTGCGCTATGTAAGTGCACTAGAGGCATTGTTTGATCAAATCACTATTGATCTAATCGCAGCTCGAGGAGAGCTGGTTCGCCGAGCCCCGGCAAGCAGGGAAGCCGAGTCCGACGCCTACAACCCAGTTGTGCTGTTTGGACACCCGATCGAGACCCTGAGGTCAGCTCCAACCAGCGGCCAAGGTGCCTTGATGACCCCAGAAGTGCTCCGTCACCTTTTGGGAGCACACTCCAACGGGATTGTGGCCAACAATCCCCGCGATGGTCATCATCGCTACCCCGACCCTGCAGTTCCTCCGCCATCTCCGACTAATCCCGGCAGTGAGACACGTGGAGAAGCCTCGACATCCACCAGGCACGCCTGTTTAGACGTAAACGAGGTAGACTAAGCTGTACGAGTAGTGCCGAGTTTCAGTGTATCCCCGCTTTGTAATCGTGTAATCTTGTGTATTAACGCAGCCTGTCGCCGTGCCTCCGTTTTAATGGCAGCCTTACATAATTTTGTCAGCGCATAGTTGCACATTTCCGGGCACAGCTACCAAAACCAAACCCGACGACACCCACAGTAACACGTCTCTCTATGAGATATGTGTATCTTTGACACTGACCCCGCCCTTTGGGGCTAATCAGGCATATTTATTTTCACCACGATAAATAGGTCAGCCCAGACGCTATATAAGAAGGCTTGCTTGTGACCTTACCGAGCAGCCCTCGCCTCGTGCACCTTTCTCACAGCCATTTCTTGCCATGCCGAGCCCGAGTATTTATCGAAGAACCCCAGATGCAACCCCAGGTAGCTTTGTCAAAATATTGTGGGACTTTACCTGCAGTACCATGGGTTCTACCCAGCCACCCAAGTACGAGCTATTCAAATCAAGAATCACCCCTTCCACCTCGGAATATTGGGCAGCAGTACACATTCCTCCCGTATACCCCAACCAAGATCCAACGGAGGTTTCCTTCATGGGGAAATCTATGCCAACCCCACGTTTGGCCATAGAGGCTGCTGCGAACGAAGCGATTGCTCGTCTTCGATCCGCAGTGCCCTATGCCCGCGAGCGAGGATATTATTACTTTCCGAGCCGTGCAATGCCCGGGGGAGTTACATCTTTTCCCGGTGGGCGGATTGAGAAAGACCCAGTACTAGCCAACCTCATCCAGTACATCATCGCTCAAGAGCAGTTGAACCAGCGAGTGATGGATTATCTCCAGAATCTCACTGATTTAAATCCTCAGATTGCCATTGGCAGACCACTGAGGCCCGATCTGGAGAGATGCATACATCGACTGATCAATCCACTTCCTCCGATAGAAGAGGAGTGCACTCCACTACCAGAGACTTTTCCTCGAGACCCTGTCCAGTTACCATTCTCATTTTAGACGTCGCTGCTGTATTTGTTATTTCAGCATTTACTATTATGTTGTAACTTATGCATGGTACCTCGATTTTGTGCGACGAGTCGAGTATTTGGTTTTTTACGCTTGTGAGTGATTTTCTTCATAAGCAACCTGTGTAACCGTGAAAAAAATCCTGGAATGAGATTTTCTTCTTCCAGAACTTGCTGCATCTTTTATCCCCTCACTACATGGATTAATTGTTTTATTTCACGCAGCACCACGGCAGCAGACCCACAACCACTCAGACTCTTACACTGCTTGCAAATACACGCAACCATGTTGCCTCTCACCAACCACCCCTCTAAGTACTCCACAAGCCTCCAAGGGAGAGATTAGTGGATAATCATCCGGACACCATCCACCTCCAACACATCGGTAGCGGTAAAACACTCGGGATTACGCCTAATCCTCGTGATCACCGCCACCGCGGAGAGCCAACACCCGAGCGGCAGCATCACAACGATCATCATAGATCATCGCGCACAGGAGCACGGAGAGCCCCAGCACTGCCGCCAGCCCGCCACACACCAGGATCACGTACCAGTCCGGCACCGTCTCCGCCATTGGAGCCTTGTCTCGAGCTCCGGTGAGCAGAAATGGAGGAGAAGGAGGAGGAGGAGCGAAGCTAGGTGTGAAGATGAAGAAGGAGCACCGCGATCGTTTTATAGCTCGAGATCGGTGTACGGTGGACGAAGTCCACCAGCGCCGTTCGTCGCCCGATCGCCGGTGTTCGGAGACGAATCCGCGAGCAGTGCCGACAGCGCACTGGCCCGCGAGGTGAGTGCACCCTGCACCGGCAGCAAGCACGCCGCGCACTACCGCAGTACGGCCTTGATGCCCTACGCGCTAGACATCGCCAGTGGAGAAAACCGAGAAAACGCGCGGGAGAGAGGAAGAAGAGAGAGCTAGAGGAAGAAGGAGAGACTGACAGTGGGCCCTGGCCCCACCTGTCAGCCAGAGGGAGCACTGTGCTCTCGGGTATGACCAGCGTATTGTTGAATTTAGAATTTATTCTAAATTCACGGCAGCCAGCATAGAAATCACTCGCTGTCCGGAACATGGAACTTCTCCACACAACGCAAGTGCCCACACTGTAGTTATTCACCAACTATTGCCCTCTCACTGTAGCCTCTTTTTACCGCTTGTGTAGTATGATCTTTTGATCTAGTAAAAGTAATCTTTGTTTTTCAGACCTTAGCAAATCTCGAGGACGAGATTTTTTTAAGGGGGTTAGTAATTGTAACACCCCAAAAATTTAACCAAGCTTTTGATATTAAAATCTTGCCAGGAGTTTTAAATTTTTCACTCTGGACCTTTTTGTGGATTTCAGAAAGGAAACTCTTCTTTTTATGTTATTGAGTTTCATCTTTCCCAAGTGGAGCTTTCCAAAATTTTGGACTTCTATGCCATCTCATTAAAACAATTTCTAAATCAGTAGATTCATTTATTAAATTATTTCACCCTGAGCTTTAATCATTAAAATGGCTTGTTTTAAATTTTGGAGCTCTGTTTGTACTGCAACCTGTTGATAACTTTAACTAATATTCCAACTAAAATTTGGAGATGTCATATGATGCACCTATATCACTTTTGTGTAATAATAAAATTATTTCATTGCTTATTTTGAGTGTTACACATGTTTTTCTTCTCTGGTCCAGTGAGCATTTTTGCACTACAACCCAATTACATATTTCCCTAGAGCCTCCACCAAAATTATGGGATGTCAGTAGTAACATGCCATCCAACTTTATGCAAGAACATAGTGTTGTTCTTTGGAAGATTTGAGTGCATCAACCTCCTTTCCATTCTGGACCAGACTTGTGTTTTCTACTGCAACCCTATGATTTCTTGCTCTAGTGACTTTGTGCTTTCTCATGCTTGTAGTCAACCCTGCAAAACCCCTAAGTCCAGGAGCATGCTCTGTTTGGAACCCTTTTGGCCCTTGTAATAATGCCATTTACTTCCTGTCCAGAAGTGTAGTTTTGCAAAACTTGCACTAGCAAGTTTCTCCTTCTTGCAAACTAACTTCACCACCCTCTCTTGCAACCATAGAGACACTGCTCTGGAGAATTTGGCCACTCCAAGAACTACCTAGGTGCCTTTGGCATTTTGTCAAACACTCTGAGTGCACAGCCAGATTTGGCATGAATTCAAGTTTACATGGTGAACTTGAGCCCCTGACCAATCCACCATGTCCCTCAGTCCCCTTGCTAAGCCTAGACTAGTCCTGTTAATTGCCAGCCTCAACCGCAACCCCTAGGATGCACTGGCATTTCGTCGAGCAAGTCCCGGGCGTGCTCTGGGCGCGCCCAGAGCGTGCTTTTGGCACCCGTGCACCCGAGACGCCGCGTCGCACCCCCACACCCAAATTCGGCCTGTGACCGGCCCCAGCCAGCACGCCGTGTCCCCTTGCATCTCCACACCTCCCCGACCAACCTGGCACCACACAGCGCCGCCGTCAGGACAACCGTGGCGGCTAGCTGACGGCCGCTTGCAGGCCCGACCATGGCAGCGCCGCCCAAGCCGCCAACGCTTGCCACCTGCCTCCTAGAACAGTGCGTACTCATCCGCAATCGTGTCCACTAGCACACGTCGCCGCCACGTCGCCCTAGCTACAGCAGGGCGGTTCGCAGGCAAGCTTATCCCCGGCCGCCGCAAACCGACCTCCATCGCCTATATAAGAGGCCCCCGAGCTCAAACCCGCACGCAGGCAGCCTCACACCATCCCACTCGTGCCTCCTTAGCCGTCAATCGATGGGAGAGGATCGTCTCCTTCCTCTCCGGCGACTCCAGCCGCCGCCACTGACCCGTCCATTCCAGCGCCACCAAGACCTTCCCCCTCTCCATTCTCTCCACCAGGAACATTCCCTTCCTCCCGTGAGCGCGTCCCCCTACTCGATTTTGGTCGAAAGCCACTGCTGCCTCAAAATCACTTTCTCCGACGACCACCGTTCGCCGTAGAACTCACCGCCGGCAACTCCGTCCACCCCAGAGGTCGAAACCACCACCGGAGTAACCGCCTCGACCCCCTGAGCCCGCGGTGACCTCCGTTTGTCGAGCGGTGCCGCCGTTCACCGGCGAGCGTCGCCGGAGTCCCGCCCCTCTCTCGGGCGGAGGAAGAGGAGGGAGAATAGACTAGTCAAACCTGACTGGTGGGCCAGGCGGGCCCACTGTCAGTGGCTCAGACGCAGCCACGATGGATAAGTGGAAGCGTATTCCCAGATTACGCCTTCGACGTGTACGTATATTTCGAAACGTTTTTCTTTTCTATTTTATTTAAAAAAACAGATTTTTGACCAAACTTTGACCGGCTGTATCTTTTTAAATACAACTCCAAATGAATTAATTCTTTTTCCTACCCCTTTCAAATATTGTCTAGTTTATTTTAAGATTTAATTGAAAAATTTTCAAAACAACTTTTTGTGCTGTTTTGTTTTTGTGTGTTAATTCATATATATTCTCTTAAATAGGACTTTTGGAAGATTTCAAGATGTTTTGGATACACCCTTCTTTCCCATGACCTGAAGGCAAGCATTCTGAACCCTGGTGTAATATTTTTGTGAGTGTTGTTGACTCGATGATGACACCACCTCGACGCGTGCATGCGTCATTTTATGTGAGGATGTGATCCTACCCTTGGGTGCATATTGATGATTTTATGCGGATGAAGTTGACATGATTTGTAAGGGGAATCACCGTCATGCGTCTTTCATGCATACCGGAAGGGAAGCCGGGAAGGCCTCGGTCTTGGGTAGACATGGTCTTGTCCCTAGCCCTCCGTCAAGACGGTCGTGACCGGTATGGCATGAGGAGTATGTCGTGTGATGTGCCCAGCTGTTGTTTGAGATATATGCATTGTTATGCTAATCATGCAGGAAATATTACAACCTCCCGAGTCGACCGTAGATCGAGTCTTGTGCCAGTAACCCCCACACTTGCTTCGTACTACCACTCGTCTCTACAATAAGTAGGGTACGGTTCAGTAAGTTGTCAACCCCTTTCCTAGCACACACCATACAGAGAGGCCGTGGTGGAAGATACTAGAGGCATCCGGTAGTCATGCCACCGAGTCCGGGAGCATGGGTGTTTCGGTTGTAGCCTAAGGGGGTAGCTTCCCCAGTCTTGCGCGCGGTATAAATTTTGTGATCCCATGTTACGTCGAGGTTGTAGCCTCCCCACTTAGAGTTTTGCTTAACAGGTGTCGTGGGTGATTCCAGACACATGTGAGTTAAGCTGGTGTGTGCAAGTTAGGTGTGTTTCAAACAAAAAGACCATAGACGTAATTAGTCCCGATGGACTAAAGAAATCCATTACTCGTGGGTATACACCCTCTGCAGAGATAAAAACCTATTCGAATAGCCGTGTCCAAGGTTAAGGACTACAGTCTAGGATGAGTCAAGTGTCGGTCTTAGTGTCGGTCTTTGGAGGAGAAACTGTTAAACCAGAACTGTAATTACTACCTGTGACTTGTGATAATTAGGATCATTATTATTGTTGACTAACCCGTGTTATTATTGTTATTATCGAGTATCTCTGGGATGGTTCTACCTCCGGGATATTCACTATGATTGTTTCTTTTAAAAGCCCTGTATGTGGTGTCGCTTAGACGCCCGACTGTGACATTTCTTTTAAAAGCCCTGTATGTGGTGTTGCTCAGACGCCTGACTGTGGCATTTCTTTTAAAGCCCTGTATGTGGTGTCGCTCAGACGCCCGACTGTGGCATTTCTTTTAAAAGCCCTGTATGTGGTGTCGCTCAGACGCCCGACTGTGGCATTTCTTTTAAAGCCCTCTATGTGGTGTCGCTCAGACGCCCGACTGTGGCATTTCTTTTAAAGCCCTTTATGTGGTGTCACTCAGACGCCCGACTGGGGCATGTTTGTTATTTATTGCATAATTTTAACATCGCTATGTTATTGCATATTCACATTTAACATGCTCATACGCATCAGAGTTTTATTTATCATTGCTGACTGACGTCATGTTCTTATAATATTTTCAGCACATCGCTGTCATATTATGCTTGTGTTCATAATGTTTGTGGGTACATTCGAAGTACTCACTGGATTGTCCCTGGCTATTGTCTTGGCCAGATTTTCTTGCGCGGAGAGGAGCGACCACGCCGACAGTCTCGGAACCTAAGCAATGGTGATAGCAGCCTCGCGAAGATAGGAGTTAACCTGGTCAGCTGTTCCTGTGGAAACATGGAGTCCCATAGACATTGATGATCCACAAACCGCTTCCGCCATCAACCACTAGAAACCATTTGTTGTACTCACAGACCGGAATGGTCTTGTACTACATATTTTTTTTGTATTTTGCTTGGAATTTCTGTATCAAGTTGGGGCCTCATCAGCTAACAGTTATCCTGGGGCTGGTGAGCACAAGGGCCATTTTCTGGGATTTAATACCCGGTGAATCGGTCCCCACAGTTACACAACAGAAAGCCCCATGTACATGTCTCTCTCTATCCTCCACACACATAGACACAAAGAATCTGTTATCATTGCCTCAGTCTCTAACATATCACACACGCACACTATCTCTCTCTCTCTCGCAAACACGCTCAACAAGGGTTTCCCCGTGAATAACTTACCATCTATTCATCAACAGTCGTGGCAGTATGGCGAACACGAGACGTGAAAAAGAATAAATCTACACGTGCTTAGACCACCTAGTATGACTACTAGGACTAGACCAAGCCAAAAAACACGCCGCCGTCACCCCCTCCTTGTCGGCAATGGGAAAATCTTTGTTTTACACAATCGAGAAGTCATTGTGCTAAGGCCCCACATGCCGAGGCGTTGAATAGAATGTAGATGCTAGTTTACGGAAGCAATTATCGATAATACGTATGTATCTCCATACTTATATTTCTTCTCTTATAAAAAACCGAGTTGGTGATGATGGTACGTGTGCCATCTTTCAATATAGACCGTCCGATCTATATCTGATGGATGGAAATTAAAGTAAAAGATACCCGCGCCCCTCTCCAAATTTGCAGACAAGGCCTTCCCTCGTTCATCCTTATCTCCAACAAACCTCATTGTTGAGCAATTAAGAAAAAAAGCCTCTGAAACAAACTGGCCTGGTGGCTGCTGCCAGCGTCGTTAATCCCCATGCCTCCGCTCAGTCCCCCACCAACCACCACCACATCCCACTCCTCTTCACCTTATCTCATATTTCTCAAGATATCATTAGTTTTTACACATGGGATTACTCCCGCAAGGGTCAATCACAACAAGTGTTTTATAAAAAAATGCATCTTGATGTTCTGTGCAATGCACGGATCTTGCTAGTACTCCTAAACAAGACTAAGTTAGTGATGCTGGTGTGTCTGCCATCCGCCGTTTCTGACCATTAGATCTACATCTAACGATTGTGAGGTAAGTTCTTGCCTTTTCTCACCAACATCCCACTTGTCTACCAATTTGCAGAAAAACCCATAATTAGTATCTTAAAACCAACCACATCCCTCCCTGAACTCACCAAAACAGCCCAAGGAATATATTCCAATTGAAACATAATATATCTCTAGTGACATATGTATATCAAAATTAGAGTGTTTTGTACCAAGTTTGTGAATAAGTATTATTCTAATTATGATTCGTTGCAACGGACATGAACATTGCTAGTATTTCCAACCATGCATTTTTTCCTAGTATTCCATAGTTTCGAGTTTTCCATCAAGATATTAGTCACTCATGGTTGATATTTACTTTCAATCATGTACACATATGCGCTATGTAACTAGCCTTGCTTATTGGCTTCCAAAGCTTAACTTCCACTCCTACTTATAATATGTAGAGTATTTAACAAAAAACTACCACTTTCAACCAGCCCTAGGAAGAATCTATTGTACAAAAAATAGCAAAAAACATACCCAAAATTTCTTAATCCACGCCAAAAACTACTGCCTAGTACTCCTACCAATAAGGTTCATTTAAACCCATTTATGACAGGGTTGGCCCACACGTCCGTGTTGACGAGGCAGCTTAAACCAACACATTTTGTTTGACCGTTGACACGAGGGACCCACATCTGACCTTCTATCCTGTTATTCCCCCTCAAATCATTATTTTTCCTGAACATTACTTCAAATAGTACTGATGCGTGTTCATCGGTGGCGCCGGTGATGAGCGAGTTGGCCACCGCTCCATCGGACGGGCTGGACGCCGCACGGGTTGGCAGGCTGGCCCGAGTGTGACTCACAAGCGAGCAAGCCACCGTGCTGGCCTTCGCTCGAGCCAGATGGTTGGCCTTAGCGCGGTGCGCGCGAGCAAGCCGCCGCGCTGCCATGCCAATCTATCTAGCAAACCTTGCAGAGAAGCAGCTGCACAGAGCTATCTTGGCTAGCTAGCGGCCACGAGCGCCGGACGGAGCTGGCATCCGGGCTGCCGCAACATGGGCCCTACACCGCCGGCGGTTTTGACCTCACCTTCTACCGGCGGCGGTAGCTGCATCCCATGCCCGAGGATGACTAGGTGGACGGGCCGGAGGTAGGAGGTCACTCGAGGATTTTTGTTGGTAAGAGCATGTACAATGGTTGATAAGGTAGTCTTATCTTAAGTCTTCCACGTATGCAAGTGGTAGTAGTTTCTTGGCATTTTAGTGGTTTCTTGCATTATAGGGGTTTCTTGTAAGGAACAATGTACGTACTACTAGCGACAAAAGGCGATTCTAGGTTGCGTTGTACTCCAACGAGTACTACTAGTGGTCCCGGGAGTGTATACCTCGTTTTGTGGGTTCGATCCCGACCGAATGCACGTCGTTTTTTTAAATAGTACTACTACACTTTGTTGCGAGCCAATATTTTACACGGGTAGTTTGAGTTTTGAAGTCAAACGGACGTGCGGCCCCACAATCTGGGTGCACTGGATAGCCTAGCCACGTGAACGGGTTTTCCTTCCTAGCATCCCGTGGCTCGCGTGCTCTCCCTAGCCGCACCTCGCTTGCAGCTTCCTCATCAGCTAGTAGCATATTTAAACTAGCGCCTCCCAATTAAGCCCGAGGAACCAGAAAAGCCTGGCGGGGCATTGGGAACTGTGCAATATGGCTCTACACGTAAAGTGCTCTACTACTACTCTGTAGCTTGTGGCATTGCACGCATGGACTTCACTCCATTATTGGCTCTACTATAAAAGAAATTCCTATTGATGTGTTTTTTTAAACGGAGGCAAAAGCTTTGTTTCATCTCTTCATAAAGAAGGAACTACTAACAAAGTTCGACAAGATCCATTACACCTCCACAAATGGAAGCGAAAAGCCTAGTCTCGCTGTATCAAATAACTCAAATGTTCTACCCCCGCAGTAACCGTCGCTGATAAACAGGCTGCTAGTGTGTGCGTGAGAGGAGCGGCTGAGTAGGCCAGCTACATGAGAGGAGCGACTGAATAGAGCACCGAGAGTACCCACTAGGCCACTACGCAGGTGTACTTTCCTTGCATTGATAGTACATCGATGGTTCTAGAGAACAGTAGTACCCTCCACTTCCAACTGTAGCTCCTGGCCCTGAGATTCAAGAGTTCAAAACTGGTGCACTATACTAGAACTAGACAAGAAGTACAGTACATCGCACTACTAGTTGAGAAAAGTAGTACTAGTACTGCTATAGTATGAGTATGTACTCCTCCGTCACATAATGTAAGACGTTTTTTGACACTAGTTGGCGTGTACAAAAAATGGCAAAAACATACCAAAAATTTCTTAATCCACGCCAAAAACTAATACCTAGTGCCAAAAATTTCTTACTAGTGCTATTATTTACAGTATAATGCAATCCCATAACGTTCCATAATGCTAGTACTAGTAGTAAATAATAGCCTCACCCCTTCGCTGAGGAACGATCTACAGTTGGAAGGGACGAGGCCCTGCGGTTACTACGCTCTTATCTCCTCCTCGCCAGCTCCCCTCCCCCCGAAGAGAAGGCAGTTCGTCGCTGCTCCCATGGATTCGCTAGGCGGTTCTCCTCCTCGTCGAGGCTGGGAGACCTTGGACGATGATCCTCTGGGAGAAATCGCACGCCGCTCCGACATCCTCACCGCCGCAAGACTCGGTGCTTCCTGCACCAACTTTTTCAAGACGCTGCTTAAACAAGCTTGGGAAAAGGCCATGCTTGTTGGTCTTCCATGCGTCCTCGAGGAGAAGGTTCTTCTATGGGACAATCCTTCGAACAGTCCACCGCTCCCTGGCCATGGTTGCACGTTGACTGCGCTAGAGTTGCCGACGTTGAGAGGTAGTCAGGTTTTGTCCGATGAGCAGGTCAGTAATGGAGTTCGATCATGTAGTACTTAGTTATTCCATTTCCATCCCGTAATTTCTCCGCTGGCCACCGTCTTATATATAGGTCTAGGTCAGTGCCAACGAAGATTGGCTTGCATACCTCCGGCCGGATACCACCATCATTTTGCACAACATCCACAGCAGTGCGGCCGTTCTGGTAGACCCCTTCTCCACCATTAGGATCGGCCTTCCGGACTGGGGCTTGAATATGTATGATGATGCCTACATGAGATTGAAGAAGATAGCAATTGCGGACCCGCCGACAAAGCGACGCGGCTACGACGATTACTATCTCATCGCGGTGTTCGACATAAGGATTGCCATCAATGCAAGAGGCAGTAACGGCAGAGGCTGGCGCATGTTGACGGTGGCAGATTTGTACCCCTACACGTTCGAAGACGCCGTGGGCCATCTAGGCCGCATCTTCGCGGTGACAGGCCAGGGGACTTGTTTCATCTGGTTGCCATCCTACGGTACGAGAGATTACGAACGGAATGCACAAACCATCATTTGCATCCCTAACGGTACTCCATTATTTTGCAGGGACCAGTCATCCCCCGATCAAAATAAGATCGCCGATCCTGGATGTGCATTTGCATCCGTGATTCGGTCTAACCTGGAACCTTGTAGCTGACTTTGGCATATTGGGATCAACTATCTTAGAAGTCGTTACCCATGGTACCACTGATGTGCAACATGGTCACACAATCTACCACGATCGGACCGTCACCATCTACCCAGGTATTCCATTTTTTAACCCTCTCGCCTTCTCTTTCATTGTTGTACTAGTAGTATACTTAGTAGTACTAGTAGGAGTACTTTTTACCTTGGAGGACGCGTATAGCTAGCTAGGCCCTTGAAGACTTGAACCCACTAGCTGCCACCATTTTTGTTTTTCCATGTCTTACTATCTCATCCATGTAACCAAGAGTGTGGTTATATATAATAAGCCGGTTATTTTACTTCCTCTATACCGGAGTAGTACTATTTGCTGCACAGTATTACTGACCGCCATATTTGAGCACAACATTATTATGCATGGACCTTGACTATGTACATCACCATGTGTCCATATCTGGGATGCCACGTGTACCAGATGAACGGCGCCGAGTTCGACCTCCGTGGTGCTACATGGGTGCCGAGGAACACTATTGGAGAGTACTCGCTTTTCATCGGGGATAGCTACCCCATTGTGAAGCGGATGCCACCTTCCGTGCACGACACGGAAGGCCTGCCGTTCATGAAGCATGGTTGTGTCTTCATTGCGCACCACCCGATGAATGACATGCTGGGACACACTATCCCTGATTTATGCCGCTTCAGCTTGGATGAGTCTCCATCATGCGGAACCGGACTAGAAAGCTGCGACAATGATTCCCGTTGCTGAAAGTGCAATCATGCCCTTAATCATATTTTGATGTTGATGACAACACATATGCTCGGGACTAATCATGTTTATCAAGTATATCTCAAGATTATGTTCCAAAGACCGTGTGCATGGATCATGACTAGGGACAACAAGCATATAACTCAAGAATGGAGATACAAGATGTTGACTTCATTTATGGTTTGTTCTTGAGTATAGGGATCCCGCACTATTAAGAGGGGATCGATGGATCTAGTGAAAAACTTGCTCAAAAGCTACTATCTCTATACCTTGCCTTCGGACGTCCGGTGTTCTACGGACGTCCGGTCCTTCCTGATTGCCCGGACGTCCGGACACTTCCACAACAGAAGCATTTATACGGATGTCCGGAACCCTCCGGACGTCCGACACTTCCACAACAGAAACATTTCTACGAATGTCCAGAACCCTCCGGACGTCCGACAATTTCACAACAGAAGCGTTCTTACGGATGTCCGGACCCGCTCGGACGTCCGTATCCTGTACACTGAGTTGTGGGTCATACTTTTCATAGCGGCCGGTCGTCCGATGGCTGTCGGACGTCCGGACCCATTTGGGCCTCCGGACGTCCGACGTTCTCCGGACGTCCGACCATCCTGTACCCCAAACGGTCACTTCTTCCCACCACATATATATATACCTTTCCCTTCCATGGGATAAGGTTGACCATTCACTTTGAGCCTCTCAAGAACACTCCTCACTCTCTCTCTCATTTATCCACACCAAATCGTAGATTCCCAAGTGTTCTAGGAGCATTTGAAAGAAGTTCTCCAATCAAGTGATAGATCCACTCCTTCCCCTTCTTTGCACCAAATGAATTCGTGACTTGAGCAAGTTTTGAGCTTTTTCCCATCGTTCTTGTTACTCTTGGAGGTTGGAGACTCCTAGGCGGTAGGAGTCATTCGGAGAGGAATCAAACTTTGTGATTACCCTCGGAAAAGTTTGTGAGGGTTTGGAGACCACGCCAAGGTCTACCACTAGTGGTTGAGAAACGCCTCCGTGGTGTTGTCTCAAAGGGAGAATAGGGTGAGCCTTCGTGGCGTAGGTGTGCCTTCGTGGTAACATCCACCCCTCTAACGGTGACTAGCTTCCCTCCAAGGAAGTGAACATCGGCATACATCCTCGTCTCCCGAAGTTGCGGTTATTCCTAACCCTAACTCTCTACTTGTGGTTACTTGTCTCGTTACTCTTACGTACATTATATTGTGCCTGCCTACTTACGTGTTTGTGTTGTTTGCTGAGTACTTTGTGCTCACGTGCAATTGTTAGGCTCATCTTCATATTCCGCATTATTTCCTAAAATTGCCAAGTAACCATTAAAATTTGTAATTGTACCTATTCACCCCCCTCTAGGTCCATCTCGATCCTTTCAATTGGTATCAGAGCCTCGTGCTCTATTCTTGTGGCTTAACCGCCCTAGAGCGAGATGAACCCAGATGGGACCCCCCTGGTTGTAGATCCTAAGGATAAAGGCGAGGTTTCCTCTGAAGTCAAGTCCTTTACGTCTCAGGATCTAGAACGGGCCCTTGTTAAGCAAAAAGAGGAGCATGATGCTTCTCTTGAGGCCTTGGTCCAACTGAGATTAGCCACGTTGTCCGCGGTGCTTGCACCACACTCAAGTGGTGTGGGTTCGAGGCCAACCGTGCCTACATCATCACTTGGTCAACAACCTCCTAGCAATGAACACGCCAGTGTTCCTTGGCTTTATGCAAGACCCCAGGTTGAGAAACCAAGATATAATCCTCAAGGCAAACCTCCTTTACTTTCTGCTACTTCCGATTTTGCTTTGTGGAAAGTTGCTATGCAGGATCATCTTCGACATGGAAACGATGAGATGGTGGAGATTATAGAGTATGGCTACCATGTGGTTGATCCAAAGAACCCCACACCAAGAGAAATATATGACAAGAACCTCAATGACACGGCAATCATGTGTATAAGGAGGGGTACGGATGAAAAGCAAAGGAGACCATTCATACACATAAGAAGTGCCAAGGAACTATGGGAAAGTATTATACGATCCAGGACTGGCACTTCTACCCTCCGAAGTGCTCAATATGAAATTGCCAAGGGGCAATTGCAAAACTTTTGTATGGAAAAAGGTGAAACCCCCAATCAACTCCTTGAGCGTATCATGACTCTCACTGTGGATATTGAGTCATGTGAGTGTGACAAGACACAAGATGGATTCAATATGACTAAGAGGTTTCTTGTGGACAAGTTGCTTCATGCTCTTGCTCCATATCATCATCAAATGGTGTGGGACATAAGACAACACCATACCTTCAAGCAAATGACTACAGATGACATCATATCCACCTTCCAACTATTTGAAGAGTCAAAGGCCAATGCCACAAAACACCTTGCCATGCATGGTTCACCATCATCAAAGATCAATCTTGCATTGAAGGCCAAGCAAGTATGTGAAGATGAGCAAAGCGAAGAAGAAGAAGAAGATGAAGATGATGAAGATGGTAACGAGATTGAATCCGACGAGGGCCCTTCGTATGAAGACATGGCTCTTTTTGTCAAGAAGTTTAGCGCCTGAAAATTCAAGGGAAGATTTCAAAAGAAGAAAGTAAGAAAATGCTACAACTGTGAAGAAACCAATCACTTCTCCAACGAGTGACCTTATGAGAAGAGAGAAGATAAACCAAGGTTTCCCAAGACCTTTCCCAAGAAGAAGTTGCCAAATCCTTTGAACTCCAAGCTCAAGAAGGGAGATGGGATGGCAATGGTTGCTCAAGAAGAATCTGATCCGGATGATGTTAGTGGTGTTGCCGGAGTTGCTCAAGACTCTCAAAACACGTTGAGGTTAGTAAACAAGAGTGGTGACGTGGTCACCTACAACTACATGAAAGATTACAAGGGGAACGCTCACAAGTGCCTAATGGCAAAGGCCATGGTTGAAGAAGGAGAGGACCAAAACTCTTCTGACAAGGTCAAGGTAACTCCACGATCAAATCCTCCTCTTTTCACACCTTCTACTTCTAGTGATGAGTATCTTGATGCGGAGGATAGCTACGAGGATGATGATCTAGATGATCCTATGACTGCTAAACTTAATAAGTTCATGTGCTCCCTCAAAGGAAATAAACTCACTATGTTTCATATGCTTATGGATATTGTGAGTAAGCACACCATCACCATTAAGGAACTCGAAACCCTCGTCACCGAGGAAAAGGAAAAGTGTGAAATCCTTGAGCAGAAAGTCCAATATGAGGAAGCACGAAATGATGAACTATGCTTAAAAATTGGTGCAAATATTGATGTTCACACAAATGATCGTGCCTCCTTGAAAAAGGCTATTGACTCTTGCGAAGAGTTAATGAATGATAAAATTAAGCTTGTGAAGTCTCATGCTTCTCTATCTAAGGATTGTGAGCTTCTATTCGTGTCTCTCAAGACTAAGGAAGGAGAGCTCACCGTTCTTAGAAAGAGTTTTGAGACGCTCAAACTTACTTATCTTGAAACTTTAGCCAAGGCTTACTCTTCCCCTATTATAAATGTTGATGCTTGTGCTACTAACTCTAGTAGTGATCTAGCATCTATTCTTGAGGAAAATCGTTTTCTCAAGGCTCAAATTGAGAAAGGTCTCATGACATGTGCTCAAGGCCAAAAGAACCTTGATGAGATTTTGAGCCAACACAATGAGGTGTTTGCCAAAGAGGGACTTGGGTTTGACCCGAGCATAAGCAAGAATAAGACGTCCTCCCAAAAGTGCACAACTCCTCTAAACGAAACATTTGTAAGAGAAGGGCACAAGGAGAAAGGTAAGGTTGTGAGTGGGAAGGCCACAAGGGGCATGCCCACTCTCAACAAGCCTAAAGAGTTCATGCCTCCTTCCTATGTACTTCGTAAGACTAAGGATGGAGAAGTTTTTGCAAAATTTGTTGGTCCTCGAAATGCATTCCGGTTCTATGCTATTTGGGTCCCTAAGACCCTTGTAACTAACTTGAGAGGTCCCATTGCAAAATGGGTGCCTCTAATCAAGTCCTAATTGTGTGTAGGTAAGCTTCTCCAGTGGAGTGAAATGGGTGATTGATAGTGGATGTACAAATCATATGACCGGAGATAGCAAATTGCTCTACGATTTCATGGAAGCTATTCAACCATTCATGAGCATTATGTTTGGTGGAGGTTCAAAAGGACAGGTACTCGGGTTGGGCAAGGTGGCTATCACAAACGCCATGTCTCTTGCAAATGTTATGCTTGTCCAATCCCTTAAATACCATTTGCTTTCTGTTCGCCAATTGGCTTCTGTTGGTTATGATACACTTTTTGGACTAACGGATGTGAAAGTCTTTAAGAGAGATACTCTCGAAGTGGCTTTTGTTGGAGAGTTGGATGGCAACCTTTACATGGTTGATTTCTCGAAGGAGAGCACATTCCATGCAACTTGTCTAATGGCCAAGGCGGACAAGGGGTGGCTATGGCATCGCCGGCTAGTCCAAGTCGGCATGAGAAATCTTCAAGATCTCTTAAAGGGGAATCACATCCTTGGACTAACCAATGTCTCTTTTGAGAAAGATCATGTGTGTAGTGCATGCATAGCTGGGAAGCAACATCAATCAAAGCACCCACCCAAGAACATAGTATCTACTTCAAGGCCCCTGGAGCTCCTTCATGTGGATCTTTTTGGGCCTCCTTCATGGGATAGTCTTGGTGGGAAAAAGTATGGGCTTGTCATTGTTGATGATTACTCAAGATATACATGGGTGTTCTTCCTCAAGTCCAAGGACGAAACGAAGATCACCTTCATTGATTTTGCCAAGCAATCCCAACGTAAGTTTGACAAAGAAATCCAGGCAATAAGAAGTGACAATGGCTCTGAGTTCAAGAACTATACTTTGGAAGAATTTCTTAGTGATGAAGGGATTGAGCATCAATATTCAGCTCCATACACTCCTCAGCAATGGTGTAGCCGAACGGAAGAACCGTACACTTGTAGAGATGGCAAGGTCCATGTTGGATGAATACAAGTCACCACATAGTTTTTGGGCCGAAGCTGTCAATACTGCACGCCATGCATCAAACCGGCTTTTCCTCCACACTATATTGGAAAAGACTCCATATGAGCTGCTAACTGGAAACAAGCCAAATGTCAAGCACTTTCGTGTGTTTGGGTGCAAATGTTTCATTCTCAACAAAAGGGAACGGTTAGGAAAATTTCAATCCAAAACAATTGAGGGTATATTTGTTGGTTATGGATCAAACTCTCACGCGTATAGAGTCTACAACAAATCCAATGGATGTGTTGTAGAAACTTGTGACGTGGTGTTTGATGAATTTAATGGCTCCCATGGGGAGCAAGTTGATCTAAGTGATGTAGGTGAAGAAGATTCTTCTCAAGACATTCTAACCATGGGTGTTGGTGCACTTCTTCCTATGGAACAAGAACCTCATGATGGTGAAGAAGAAGATGGAGGTCTCACACATCATCAAACAACCTCAACATCCATACCACCACAAGCTCCTATTGTTCAACCGATACCCTTAGCCCAAGTTGAAGAGGATGATCAAGTCTCTCTTAATGATAATCATCAAGAACAAGATCATCATCAAGAGCAAGAACAAGAAAGTCCAATCATTGATGATGAACCTCAACAAATGCAACATGAACAAGAAGATCTTCCTCCACATGTGAATGATCCATATGTTGAAGATGTGGATGATGAACATGAAGTTGAACCTCGTGAAACCCTCACCTCCATCATGCCTCGAGTGGCCGGTCGTGTTGATGTTGACAAAATCCTCACCGGCATCTCGGAAGGTAGAGTCACTCGTAAACATTTGACAAACTTTTGTGCTCACTTCTTGTTTGTGTCTAGTATTGAGCCACTCAAGGTACAAGAGGCATTGATGGACAATGATTGGCTTGTTGCTATGCAAGAAGAGTTGAACAGTTTTGAACGCAACCAAGTGTGGTCATTAGTCAAGAGGCCATCTACCGAGCACAACGTCGTTGGAACAAATTGATTTTCAAGAACAAGCAAGATGAAAATGGTGTAATCATCCACAACAAGGCAAGGTTAGTGGCACAAGGGTACTCACAAGTTGAAGGTTTGGACTTTGGTGAGACCTTTGCCCCCGTTGCCCGTCTTGAATCCATTCGCATCTTACTTGCTTATGCCGCTTTCAATGGTTTTACATTACATCAAATGGATGTGAAGAGTGCTTTCCTTAATGGTCCTCTACAAGAAGAAGTATATGTGTCACAACCACCCGGGTTCGTTGATCCCTTTCACAAAGACTATGTGTATAAACTTCATAAGGCTTTGTATGGCCTCAAACAAGCACCTCGTGCTTGGTATGATCATCTGAGGAAGTTTTTACTCGATGATGGTTTTGTGAGAGGGGTGATTGATCCCACTCTTTTTACTAAGAGGGACAAGGGTGATTTGATTCTATGCCAAATCTATGTAGATAACATCATTTTTGGTTCTCCTAACATTCATTTGTGCAAGAAGTTTGCGGCTTCAATGACCAAGAATTTTGAAATGTCACTCAATACGGATTTGAAGTTCTTTCTCGGATTTCAAATTCAACAATTTCAAGAAGGAATTTTCTTATCTCAAGCAAAGTACCTCAAGGATATTCTAGAAAAGTTTGGTATGTCTGATGCTAGTCCATGCAAGACACCCATGCCAACCAAAATTACTCTCACTGAAGACACAAATGGTACTCCTTTCGACCCATCTACTTACCACTCTATGATTGGTTCATTGCTTTGGGAAAATTTTGTTTTTGCCACTCTAGATTTTGCCAATTTTCCTTATGCCACTCTAGATTTTGACAATTCACTTTTGCCACTCTTAGTTTTTGACAATTATCACAATTGCCATTCCCGTGGCAAAAGCAAAATTTTCAGAGTGGCAATTGTGATAATTATCAAAAGCTAAGAGTGGCAAAAATGAAATAAAATTAATTTGATTTTGCCACAAAATGGCAATTGTGATAATTGTCAAAAACAAAGAGTGGTAAAATTGAAATGTGAAAATCTAGAGTGGCATAAGGAAAATTGGCAAAATCTAGAGTGGCAGAAACAAAATTTTCCCCATTGCTTTATCTTTGTGCATCTAGACCACACATCATGTTTAGTGTATGCATGTGTGCTAGATTTCAAGCTTTCCCTATGGAAAGTCATCATAAGGCGGTTAAGCATATTCTTAGATACCTTGTTCACACCCCAAAGTTGGGCCTCTGGTACCCCAAGGATGCTAAGTTTGATCTCATTGGGTACACGGATGCGGATTGGGCTGGGGACAAAGTGGATCGTAAGTCCACATTCGGTGCATGTCAGTTTCTTGGACGATCCTTGGTGAGTTGGTCCTCGAAGAAACAAAATTGTATTGCCCTCTCTACCGCAGAAGCTGAATACATTGCTGCCGCTAGTTGTGCAACTCAGTTGTTATGGATGAGGCAAACTTTGAAGGATTACAGTATCACCTATAGAAATGTGCCTCTTCTATGTGATAATGAAAGTGCCATCAATATTGATGAGAACCCCAAAGATCATCTCCGCACCAAACACATTGATATTAGGTATCATTTCTTGAGAGATCATGTTGAAAAGGGTGATATTCACATTGCTCATATTGGCACAGATTTTCAACTAGCAGATATCTTCACCAAACCTTTAGATGAAGCAAGGTTCTGTCGACTTAGGCGTGAACTTGGTATCTTGGAGCTTGACAACATTATGTGAAATCTAGTACCCATGCATGCATGAACCTAATGTCTTGTCATGATGTAGGCATATACTTAGAGGGAGACATTCAATTCATGAATATTCTCGCCCTACTCAATGCATAAAAAGAACCAACACTCTCAAAGTATCCATGAGTCTAGGCCTATGGTGCTTTAACATGATGGAGTAGTGACTATGCACTCAAAGTTCAAATCTTTTCGTGTCATGTCATGTCTACTCAGACATATTGTGGCAGTAGCCACCACTTGTAGTATATGGCTATGATTGGGTGAGGTAGGGTATTAGTTACTACATTAGTAAATTTTTACTATGAACGAAAATTGCCTTCTCCTCATCATGATCAGCACTTGCACCTTTGCCTCCTAACAAAACTTCTGGTGTCGGACGTCCGTAGGTTCCGGACGTCCACGCGGTTTCTCACTGCCGGTCGTCCGTAGACATCCGCACGTCCGTAAATTCTTCTCTGACTACCATCGACCGGTCGTCCGGCCTCTCCGGACATCCGTAAAATTCACTCTGGTTCCCTTAAGTTGGCCTAGACGCCGAAAACTCCGGACATCCGTAAGACTCCGGACGTCCGTAATAAACTTTCTGTTACAATCTGTGCGGTCGTCCAAAGCCGTCGGTCGTCCGTAGAATCATCTCTGTCATCCTCTATTTTCTGTTGGTCCAGACTCCGGTCGTCCGTCCGCTCCCGGATGTCCGGACGCATATTCGACTCCGGTCGTCCGTAGGCTCCGGACGTCCGTAAGTTTTTACTGGACACTATATAAACTGCGCCGTAGGGTTTCTCAACCAACCACATCCTATCCGCTAGTTTCCCCACCGCTGCCGCCGCCGCTCCTGCCGTGCGACCACTCCCCACAGCCGCCCGCCGCCGTTCCCCTCGCCGGGGTTTCTCTCCGCCGTGGATCTGTGGCTCGTCGTCCGGCCCATCCAGCCCGTTCAGCCCGGAGCTTCTCTCCCCGGCCAGGCCGTCGACCCCCTGCTCCAGCACGCCGCTCGGCTCCTCCGTGTTCTTCCTCTCAAGGTAGGGCACAACCTTCCCCCCCTCATGCATTCACCCTGATCTATGGAGGGGTGTTGATATGTGCTTTCCTTCTCCCCTAGGTCACGATGCCTCGGTCCAAGCACTCCGCTCGCAAGCAAGTCACCGGAGGGCCGGCTCGTCCGTCTCATCGTGGTGGCTCCGACGACTCCCAGGAGGAAGATCGCCCTCAGAAACGTGCCGCTCGTCCTCCCAGCTCGTCCAGTGAATCCTCTTCGGAGGGGTCGGACTTTGAGGATGAGCTTGAAGAGGTGGATCCGTCCCCGATGGTTGGCATCCGCGTCGCTGCACCCAAGCCAGGCACTCGTCGTCCAACCTTTCAACCTCCTCCTCCTCCGGTGCAACCCCACGGTGATGCCCGTCACATCTCAATTGAGCCTCCATTGTCACTAGGCCGTCATGTTAAGCGTTTCAACGAGGTCCCCAAAGCTTCATATCTTAAATTGCATCGTGATGTAGATCAATTTACTGTTGTTAGGGATTCTTAGGATAGTCGCTTTCGCACAAATGTCCAAGCCGACATCTTCACCACGATTGTCATCCCTAAAGGCTTGTCACTTCATGTTTGCATTGATCTTGA
Source organism: Triticum dicoccoides (assembly GCF_002162155.2). Lineage (NCBI taxonomy): Eukaryota > Viridiplantae > Streptophyta > Magnoliopsida > Poales > Poaceae > Triticum > Triticum dicoccoides. Next base: position 110,544,936 of record NC_041387.1, on the reverse strand, counting down.
GCACATTCGCACTCATCCGGAGAAGTATCCAGGAGCCATTGAGCTCATGGAGTCGTCAAATCTAGCTGCTCCATTCGCTTTTCAACACGATTTTAACCACGCTGCCATCCATCAGTTTTATGCCACATGTTACTTTGCTCCTGGTAACACTGTCACATGGATGACCTCCGACACTGCACTCACAACATCTTATGCTTAGTTTGTCACTGCACTTGGATTTCCTGACACTGGGTTCAAAATCCACAAGGATGACCCCAACCATAAGCCCAAAGGCATTGCGGTCTGTGCGGATCTCCTTAGACCAATATCATCTTTGTCTAACACTGAAAAACAAAAGGGTCTAAATCAAGTCTCCATTTGGCGTTTTCCATTCAACATCATTTATCAGTGTGTCATCCGCACCATTTATCCTAAGATGGGTGACAAGGGCTCCTGCAGCAGCTACTGCATTGATCTCATGCATCGCCTCTTCACATCTCCTAAAGGGAAGATAAATGTTCCACACTTTCTATGGCATGAGATCCACCTTGCTAGCTTCCAGCACAAGCGGGCTTTTCCTCATGCACCTTTTATTCAGACATTTATTGAGAGTGTAGCTCCCTTTCCCATTGCACGGACTCATATACATGAGAGATGGGTCATTCCAGCTCACATGGCGGCTGACCATGTTCCTCCTCCTCCTGCTACTGCTAGTCGCACCACCGCTAGTTTTCCTTCTCACGCTACCCATCCTCCTTCCAGTGCTGCCCCCTTTGGGCGCATTGCTCGTTTTCTTGGGAAGGCTCATTCAGCCATGATGAAGATGTTCACCTACCATTGCTCCCAACACCATGATGTGGTCACTCGCATGGTCACTTCCAAGAACGCTCTGAAGGCTCGTTTGAGAGACTCAGGCGTGTATGATGTGAGTGACGATGAGCGTCTTCCTGCAGACCCCCCTTCTGATTTTGGTTTTCCCTCCGGTCCTGAGTGGGCTGATTTCTTCGACGAGGCTGGTGGCAGTGGTGTTCATGATGATGATGATGAGGATGATCTCTAATGCTGTTATGTCATTCCCCCTAGTTCTTTTCTTTGGATACTTGATGCCAAAGGGGGAGTAGGCTCCATATGCTTGTTATTCTAGCTCATTATGTAATCAAACCTATTGTTATGGTTGTGTTTTAGCCTGTACTGAACCTATGCTATGAGTTTGTTGAATCTGAGATTTGGTGAATCTATATGAAGTTTAACTCTTGATTATCATATGTTATACTGGAGGCATCAGTTTGAGGGGGAGCCCTCATCATTTTGTTTTAGTAGTATCTATGGTATCACTTTGAGGGGGAGCCCTCATCATTTTGTTTTAGTAGTATCTATGGTATCACTTTGAGGGGGAGCTCGCTCGCTACTCATTCTTATTATGGTTATTGAGCTCCCCAACAAATACTTCCGATTACTATTATGAGTATGCATATGAGTTGTCATCAACTACCAAAAAGGGGGATATTGAAAGTGCAATCATGCCCTTAATCATATTTTGATGTTGATGACAACAAAAATGCTCGGGACTAATCATGTTTATCAAGTATATCTCAGGATTATGTTCCAAAGACCGTGTGCATGGATCATGACTAGGGACAAAAAGCATATAACTCAAGAATGGAGATACAAGATGTTGACTTCATTTATGGTTTGTTCTTGAGTATAGGGATCCCGCACTATTAAGAGGGGATCAATGGATCTAGTGAAAAACTTGATCAAAAGCTACTATCTCTATACCTTGCCTTCAGACGTCCGGTGTTCTACGGACGTCCGGTCCTTCCTGATTGCCCGGACGTCCGGACACTTCCGGACGTCCGACACTTCCACAACAAAAGCATTTATACGGATGTCCGGAACCCTCCGGACGTCCGACACTTGCACAACAGAAACATTTCTACAGATGTCCGGAACCCTCCGGACGTCCGACACTTTCACAACAGAAGCGTTCTTACGGATGTCCGGCCCCGCTCGGACGTTCGTATCCTGTACACTGAGTTGTGGGTCATACTTTTCACAGCGGCCGGTCGTCCGATGGCTGTCGGACGTCTGGACCCATTTGGGCCTCCGGACGTCCAACGTTCTCCAAACGTCCGGCCATCGTGTACCCCAAACGGTCACTTCTTCCCACGACCTATATATATACCTTTCCCTTCCACGGGATAAGGTTGACCATTCACTTTGAGCCTCTCAAGAACACTCCTCACTCTCTCTCTCATTCATCCACACCAAATCCTAGATTCCCAAGTGTTCTAGGAGCATTTGAGAGAAGTTCTCCAATCAAGTGATAGATCCACTCCTTCCCCTTCTTTGCACCAAAGGAATTCATGAATTGAGCAAGTTTTGAGCTTTTTCCCATCATTCTTGTTACTCTTGGAGGTTGGAGACTCCTAGGCGATAGGAGTCATTCGGAGAGGAATCAAACTTTGTGATTACCCTCGGAAAAGTTTGTGAGGGTTTGGAGACCACCCCAAGGTCTACCACTAGTGGTTGAGAAACGCCTCCGTGGTGTTGTCTCAAAGGGAGAATAGGGTGAGCCTTCATGGCGTAGGTGTGCCTTCGTGGTAACATCCACCCCTCTAACGGTGACTAGCTTCCCTCCAAGGAAGTGAACATCGGCATACATCCTCATCTCCCGAAGTTGCGGTTATTCCTAACCCTAACTCTCTACTTGTGCTTACTTGTCTCGTTACTCTTACGTACATTATATTGTGCCTACCTACTTATGTGTTTGTGTTGTTTGCTGACTACTTTGTGCTCACGTGCAATTGTTAGGCTCATCTTCATATTCCGCATTATTGCCTAAAATTGCCAAGTAACCATTAAAATTTGTAATTGTACCTATTCACCCCCCTCTAGGTCCATCTCGATCCTTTCAGTTGCCCACCGCTATGGATCGTGCCATCCATGAAGAACACCTGGGACTGGAACCTGGAGGAGGACATGTAGCCCATCTATAACATGTAAGTGGAGTACGGTAATTGTGAACGGTAGCACTGTGAATATATGTGGACTAGTCGTGCAAAAATTTATCACATTAATTGTAGATGAACTTGTGTGGCATACTGGCATTTGTCCTTTAGAATTTCTTACTAGTAAATGTGTTATGTGTACGTGCAACTTGTGTGGTTGTTGCACGGGCTCCAACACGCTCTTTGAAAAAAAGGTGGCACAACTTTGGATATACATGACGTGGCGGCATCATACAGTAGCATTGTTCTCTATAGTTGTAGTACACTCGTACTAGGACGACAACTCCTATAAAACCTTGCGCTTGGCTCTTTGCCTCTTCGGGAGGTTCAACAGTTCGTACTCGTGTGAACCTTGCACTTGGCTCTTCGCCTCTTCGGAAGGTCCAACAATGATGATACTACAGTACAATATGCTTCTGGCAATCTGACACCGATTGAACTGCTGCACGTCCACCGCGAGGGCGAGGGAGAGGGAGAGGGAGAGGGCGCTGTAGTCAAAACCCTCTTCTCGTCCTGTGAACCACCGCGCGCGTGGGCGAGGGAGAGGCGTAGTAAGCAAGCTTCTCCTTGTTCGGCGAGTTAACGGGACACATCAAAGCAGTACTAGTACTAGTAGTAGTCCATACTGCGTTCTTTCTGATTAATATGGCTTAATTAGAAACGAGAAAAATACACTGGCGGTCAACGTATGTAACAATACGCTCTTTACGATCACTATATATAGTTTTTGCGGTGATTATACGATCACTAGCTCATCGTAGAGCACCGTATTGCACCCTACTGACCGGCCACATAGTCGACGTGGCACTTTGTTGACTGGTTAAATTGTCACCTGGTTTCTGGGTCCCACCTGTCAGTTGGCAGAGCAAAGAAATCAGTTAAAAAAAACTTACGCATGCGCGACACGAGTCCAACCCTTGCGCGCAAACCGCCTTGGCTGTGTATGTGAGTGCATGCACGTGTACTCCCTCGGTCTTCCAACAAAGAGTGTACATCAGCTATAAGGCTGGTCATAGTGGAGAGTAACATATACTAGTATCATGCATATGACACTAGTGTATGATACTACATCTATAGTGCATAGTATCATAAAGTAGTATCATAGACGGTATCATTTATTGCCATGCATGACACATACTCCCTCCTTTCCGGTTTATAGGGCTTATCTCAAAATTTTAGTTTTTCCATTTTATAAGGCTCAATTTGGTTGTTTTCCATCACATGTTCAGATTCCAAGGTGCATTAAATCATTGCATGCAAGTATTAAGAGAAAATTGACCAATGCATGTACTTTACGCATGCATGCATTGCAATTAATGCATTGATAAACATAGGGGGTGTTTGGTTCCAGGGACTTTTTTGTGTTGGGACTAGAAAAAGTCCCTAGCAAACCAAACAGGGTGGGACTTTTTTGAGACTTTTTGCTAAAAGTCCTTAGAAGCACCTCCTTGAGAGTCTTTTTCAAAAAGTCCTAGGACTAGAGAACCAAACACAACCATATTTTTTTGAGGAAAACAAGAGCATTAATTAGGTGCTTTTGCAAAACTACAAAAAGTATTCCACCACTCACCATCTACCTTGATTGGTGAGATTTTTGAATTGAGCCCTATAAACCGGAAAGGAGGGAGTAGTAGCATAACATTTATTGTGTTACGGTATCTACCAATGTTTACTACTACCCTCTCTCTCTTCTTTAATTGTTTGCCACATAAGCATGTTTGTGAGTCCCAAGTACATGATACTAGTTATGTTACCCCCACTATGGCTAGCCTAAAACAAAGAGTGTAGTACATGATGTATATCTACACTTCCAATGCATTTAGCCTTTAATCTAAATCGACATTGATTGAGTAATGCACCAACTTGTGCTGTAGGTATAGGCTACATGTCTATCCTTAATTACAGCATGCAACGGCCTTCATTTAATCTTCTTCTCTCAATGGTCGCATGCACACATAAGTCTGATAATTTTGGGCATTAATTATGCCCCGGTCAATGTGTAAATCTCTAAATGTAGTACAGTCTTTCACGGACGTAGGGAGTAGGTTGAGCACTTGAGGTGAGCGTGTGTGTTGCGTCGTGTGTTGTGTGCCGCATGGGTGCGTGAATGTTGCGTTCGTCCATGTGTACGTGTGAGTGTTGCACGTTGCATGCATGCATGCATGCATGGGGCTTACTCCCTCCCATTGACATGTTCATATTTCAAGCTTCCTCTGTTCCCTCCATATGGTGATACCCCCTCTATTCCCAAATACGGAGTAAAAGCCTCCCTCTGTTCCCAAATACGAAGTATTTGTCTTTCTACAGATTTCAACAAGTGACTAGGTACGGAGAAAAATGAGTGAAGTGAGCGTCGAGTCATAGGGATATTGTAGAAAGGAAGTCCTCGCGATCCATTATTTCCCATCTCGGTTAGAGAGAACTATTCAACTAGTCTTCATAGTGAAGTGACAATACACGCTGCAGCAGATGGGACACGTAATTAATAAGCTCAACCAGCATGTTGGTGTTACTAAATCAGCCTTACCCAGTACTGCCATCATGTTTGCCAGTAGAGCACGCTTCCACAAATACGCCTACGCACCTCTGTCCTCCATTAACTGACATATGGGCCCTCTTGTGGTAGACCCACATGTCATCGGTGTAACTATTTACACTCCGAAGGACGGTATATCCTGGTAGTAGTACTAGTAGAATTGAGATTTAATGCACTTTCTTCCCCGTCTTCCACTCTTCTTCCTCCTCTCTTCTTCTTCCTCCTCTCTTCCCCATCGTCGGCCGCACACCATTTACCCCCGCTCACTGCTCGCTCGCCCGTGCTATCTTCCTTGGTAGCTCATGCATACCATATCCCCCCACTCACTGCTCGGCCACACGAGGAGAAGCTTCTTCGCTCGCCCGCCCGAATCCACTTCCCCGCTGGCTCGCTGGCACCGAAAACCCCAATGGCAGAACCGACTGACACACAGAGCCACGATTGGAATTCCCTCCCCGATGTTCTCTTGGAGAAGATCTGTAGTCGTATGGACCTACTCAGCACCGTCCGTCTGGCCGCATGCTCGGTGTCTTTGTACCGTCTACTCGTGTGCAACCGACCGGCTCTTTTCAAGACACCCTGCTTGCTGATGCCCGATCCTCGCAGGTGGCCCAGACACCGACTTGACGATCCTACAGAGGTTTCCGTGGTGCCCTTCGACATGCTACCACTACCCGTCCACCTGTCCTTCATGCGCGGCCACTACTGGGCAGGCATGAAGGCCAACTGGATCATCCTCATCCACTACTCCGGTAGTCCGTGGCGTCTCGTGGATATCTACACCCAGTGAGAGATCACCCTTCCATCGTTGGATACCTCCGCCATCGAGCCTCGCGGCCCGCCGGACACTCCTGCCTACTACGCACGAGACGCGTCAAGCTTTTGGCTCGACCTCTGTTTGCAGAAAGTTGTAATCTACGAAGTGCCCACACCATCAGAAGACTACATGGATTACAAGCTCATTGCCTTGTTTAACATGGGATTAGTCTATCTGGAATCCGGTCGCCATACATGGTTATGGCTCATCATCAATCCTATTGAGGCAACATTTCTGTCTGATGCTATAGTGCACGATGGCATCGTTTATGCGGTCGACGCACAGATCGGCTGCCTATACTGGTGGAATCTATCATCGTGTAATTGTTCTATCTCATCTCATCTTTACCTTATGAATACGACTGCCTGTTCATTTGTTACAAATTTAGAATACATAGCATGTCTATAACCACATCATTGCTATATGTTCCTCTCATTTCCTAGATTTTTATGACCACAGATGTTATTGTTAGAGTTGATATGAGAACAATTGGCATCTAATGATTGTTAGAATACATACTATGAGCATAACATCATGATTGCTATATGTTACTCTCATTTACAAGATTTTTATAACAACGCATGTTATTGCTTAGAGTTGATATGAGAACAGTAGTAGTAAGTGCTATGGTAGAATAAGAGTAAGCGCTGTCATTGCTGTTTTCCTCTCATTGTTACATGATGTTTGAACCATGACATATTGCTAGAATATGAAAGCCATTGGCTTATTTTTCTAACTTGGGGTATGATTATGACCACGACATTGCAATTCTCTGTCTATGATATGTGTCACTGTTATAATAATCTTAATTCCACACATACTCTGAACATGATTGTTTATTTTTGTCCTTTTGATCTCCAATTTGAATTGTTGCAGCAGATGCAAATGCGCTGGCCTTCATGATTCCAGGACCTGGAATCGTACCAGCTGATGGGTGGTGGTTTATCGCTCGTTCAGCTGACGACGGTCATTTGATGCTCATTCGCACGTACCAAATTGACGAAACCATTACATCAAACCACATGCAGTACAATGCATGGGGCGTTCGTGACATTGATGGCTATGGCTGCTTCGTGTTCGAGAAAGATCCCAGCTCCTTTGGGCCAAGCGTATTCAACTGGAGGCGGGTTTACAGGCTCGGCAACCACTCCTTGTTCCTCGGGCTCAATTATCCGATCATCCAACCAATCATCGATCATATCACCGGTGATGATTACCGTGCTATGCAACTTCCATTCACGAGGGGGGACTGTGTTTACACATCATACCATGGGTTTCATGAATCACCATATCCAGAGATTCGTCGACACAGCTTGTTGCCAGATAATCTTGAGTGTGTGAAAGGCATCAAGCTTCCATGCGATGGATGGCTTTTGCAAACCCGACATGTGGCAATGTGGTTCATGCCAACAGCAAATATGCACAACTTCATTCGTGCTGATATCTAGACTGAGCCATGTATTCTACTGCTGTAGCACGACCCTCTTTTGTTGGATATTATGTACTGTTGTTAGTTTGAAGCACTCATCTGGTTTGAAGGATAGTAGATACCTTCCTGGGATCAAGTGCATCCTAACTCACCTGCGTAGGATGTATTGATAATGATGATGGAGATGCTGTGCAGAAGCCATATATATATATATCAGTTAGGCTTCAAGTGCGTACTTGTTAGTTAAACCTATGTATAAATTGTGACACTAAATACGACTAGTAAGTAGTACAGTAGCAGTACTAGTATACGTTGGTCAAATTATTCATCATGTCCACACATTGAATTGACATGACAACACGTTGCGCGCGAGGTGGCACAAGAATCCCGACGGCGTGTTCGGGTATTCTGGACTTCAGATTTGGAGTACCACTTATCTGTCGAAATCTTTCATCATTCACTTAAAACAGTCGATTGATCATACATTGAGTACCATATAACTGAATTACAGATGCAAGTCGAAGAAGGATTGGCCGATGCTGCCGGCTGGCGTCAAGTTCGATCCCACGGATCAGGAGCTGATCGAGCACCTTGAGGCCAAAGTGAGTGCTGACAGCGCGAGATTTCAGTCTCTCATCGATTTGTTCATACCAACCATCGACAGCGAGCACGGCATATGCTACACCCAACCTGAGAAACTTCCAGGTAAGACACCGATCAGCCGTCTACTTGCACAAACATATTCCTTTGTTTGTAGCTCTATTTTTCTTTTTAGACGCAGACCTGGTGAAGCAATTACAATTTGACAGTTAATTAAAAGTGAAACAAGTGACCGCAACATGCCAAAGACGTTATGAAAATGCTAACTACGTAGACTAAAACCTGTATCCCACAATACTGCAGGTATCACACTGAGTGGCCTAAGGAAGCATTTCTTCCAGCGCAATTCTAGGGCGTTCAAAAGGGGCACGTGGACGCGTCGCAAGATACAGTCGGAGTGCGGCATGCACGCGATGTGGCACAAGATTGACAATACCTTGCCGGTGATGGTCAACGGCCGGCAGACGGGCAGCAAAAAAGGTTCTGGTGCTGCACACCAACAAGAACTTCGACCAGCAGAAGACTAACTGGGTGATGCACCAGTACCACCTCGGGGACCTGGAGCAAGAGAAGGAGTGGGAGCTGGTCCTCTGCAAGATTTTCTACCAGACGAACACTAGGGCCAGCAGTAAAAAGATTATAAGTTAGTTTGGTATTGGTAGTTGTACTACCTTGTCGTCCGCAAGTTGGTATTGTTGTTAACGATCTTTTGGTATGAACTTGCATTTGCTTCCAACCATCACGCCGAGGGTTGACGTGGATATAAAGCTAAATCATTTGTTTCAAAACGAATTTTCAGGCACCTGATTTTTATTTGATGGGTAGCATAAGCACCTGCCGTTCGAATTCCCAGTTCTCCAATTTTTTTTGAAACAAGTGCATGCACTTATTATCACCACATATAAAAAACTGAGTTGGTGATGATGGTGTGCCTGCCATCCTGCGATATAGACTGTCCGATCTATACCTGACGGATAGAAAGCAAACTACGACAATTTTGCAAAAAGATACCCGCACCCCTCTCCACATTTGCAGATAAGGCCTTCCCTCGTTCATCTTTGTCTCCCACAAGATAAACAACTCGTATAAATGCATCTTGATGTTCCGTGCAACGCATGGGCCTCTTGCTAGTCACGATAAAAAAACAATATCCATGCTGCATCCCAGTTATCAGTCTGTACTTGCAGAATTCTCTCGTTTATTGAGCACGTATATTGTTTTTTCAGGTCAAACAAGTTTCAACTGGGCTATAGACTGTCCAGGGTTGGTTTTGTTTTTACCAGGCCCAGCCCATGACGACAGCAGGGCACAAAGATCTAGCAGGTTTCTACTAGCCTCTGGCCCGCCAATGTTAGTTATATTTTGTCTTACAACATTCGCAGGCAGTTTTTTTACTGAATCAAACACACAGCCCAGTTCTATTTTCCTCTTGAAATGCATGTCCTACATCCGTTTTCTAATCTCTACCTATAGTTTTACTAGTTCATATACACGTATCATTATATTGAAAACACATAAAATTCCCTTTTCATATTACATCCTTATTTTTGTTGTTTTTTCCCACCCATCGCTGATTTTTTTACCACTGTTTTTCCCTTAAACCAACTTAATTGTCCCACGTCTTATTTGCTTACAAAAACAAAACGATTTTTTTGGCAAATCAATAAGTTCTTAAAAAATGTTTATCATTTCGGGATTACAACAGTTCGGACTCCACCGAAATATGCAAAATAAGGTTGACAGTTGGGTCCACGGCCACAACCCAGTTTTTTTATGACCTGCCAAGTAAGTCGCTCTGTCAGGCCTGTTGGGCTGCAAATCTTTCAAGACGAGGAGAGCTTTCATTCAGCTGGCCGAGAAAATGGCCCATCAGTAATGAGAAATGGGCTGTACATTTTTAAAACACATCAATCCGGCAATTAGTTTCAAATATCTTTTTTTTCATTTCGAGATTTTAAATTACATTAATTTTTATGCGTGGAGAATTTGTTGGATTTTATATTGATATACATTTATTTTAAAAATCAGTTTGAATGTGAGTTGAAATTTCGGGATTAAAAACAGTTTGGACCGCACCAAAATATGCAAAATTTCGTATAATTTTTTAACCATGGCCACAATATGGGCTGCAATGCTAACAAAAAGATATGGGCTCCAAAAAAACCTTAAGAATTAGCAAATGGGATGTAAATTATTAGAAATAATGGCACATGGGCTGTATGCTGTTTTCCACAGATTTGAGGCTTTCCTAAAAAAAGGTTGACGCACAAGCAGTGACTGTTGGATGTCCATCCAACGGCCGTCGTGCTTCTTCAATCTCTGCTCTTCCTGCTCCAGCCGCTCAAACAAGCGCCAGCGGGACTGCCTGCTCCCTCCTCCCCGCGGCCGGCTATGCTGCCGCACAGGCCTCACCGCCCCACCGTACTCCCATCACTGGCCTAGGCATCCCTCTACTCACCCACACCTGTTGTTATTCTCTGGCGACGGAAGACGAACCAGTAAACCCTCATACAGTCGTACTCCCCTCCGCGTGGGAAACAACTGCCGAGACTTCCCTGCCTCCGTGTCGTTCCTTCCTAGGCCTCGCCGTCGTCCACCGCCCTGGTGCTCTCGGCGCGGCCTGGTCAACATGGTCAACGACCGACATGCATCTGAAGTGGACTATACGTGGAGAGGCCGACAGCTGGGTCCACGGCCGCACGCAAGGAAATGCCTCCTTATTACACGCAAAATAATGATTCCTCCACCTGACATCAGGGACCCACCGAAAGGGCCTCTGTATTTCACGAAAAAAACGTTACCGCCGCTGATAGCTCGTACCCACCAGCTATATCTTCGCACGCAAGGAAGTGCCTCCTATTACGCACAAAAAAATGAATACTCCCCCTGTTAGCTGGGACCCAGTATACTGGCAGGCTGACTTGTGGGCCTACTAAGTTGACGAGGACGGAGGGCTTTGTCAACTTTGTCAATATGCACGATTCTAGCTCCAGTGACCGTACAATGTCCATCCAACGGCCGTAGTGCTTCTTCAACCTCTGTTCTTCTTGCTCCAGCCGCCCAAACCAGCACCGGTCGTGCCTCGTGCTCCTGCCTCCCATGGCCAGCTGCGATGCGACGGAGGCCTCACCGCCCCCTACCACTCCCACCGCTGGCCAGGCCATCCCGCTACTCACCCACACCCCCTGTTAACTGTTATTCTGCGGCGACGATAGCCTCACACTGCAGCGAACCAGTGAACCCTCGTACTCCTCTACGCGTGGGCATCCACTGCGCGTCTTCCCCGGCTCCGCGTTGTCCCCTTCCTAGACCTTGCCGTCGTCCACCGCCCTAGTGCTCTCGGTACGGCATGGTCAACATGGTCAAGGAACGACTTCCATCAGACGTGGATTGTACGTGGAGAGGCTGACAGCTGGGTCCACGACGGCCGCAAGGAAGTGCCTCCTTATTACGTGCAAAATAATTATTCCTCCACCTAACAGCGGGGACCCACCGGACGGGCCACCGTATTTCGCGAAAAAAATGTTTCCCCCCGACTGCTGGGACCCACCAGCTACACCTTCGCACACAAGGAAGTGCGTCCGGGCAAAAAAAACGATTCGCCCCCCTGACTGCTGGGACCCACCAGCTACATCTTTGCACGCAAGGAAGTGCCTGATAGTCGGGACCCACCTGGTCGAAGCGTATGTAGCGTTGTCATTCTGGTCGTGAACGTGTACATACATATATACTGGTCGATGTAGAGGCGCGCACGTGTCGTAGTAGAGGCACACACGTAGCATGTACATGTATGTACAACGGCCAGGGTGCAAGAAAGAAAATACGGCCACGTATGTGTACATACGGGCGGGGTCTGGAACGCCTACTCGCGCATACGTACGGCCAGGGCTCGTGTACATGGCTGGGTCAGAATGGAGAAACAGCATCGTTGTCGTGTTCATGGGGAGCCAACCGGCTGGGTTGGAACGGAATGCGTGGTCGTGTTCATTGGGAGGGCTTGGACGGAACAGGCAATGGAAACGAGGCCTGGCGTACCGCAAAACATAGGAAACGGCCTTGTGTTCAACGGGCCACGTTCGAAACGGGATCCTGTTCATCGGGAGGGGTCTGGCGTACCGCAAAACGGAGGAAACGGACCTCCTACGGTCGAAACGGGGGTCCTGTTGATCGGGAGGGGTATGGCATACTGCAAAACGGAGGAAACAGACCTCCTACGGTCGAAACGGGGGTCCTGTTGATCGGGAGGGGTGTGGCGTACCGCAAAACGGACGAAACGGACTTGTGTTGGAGCGCTACGGTCGAAGCGGGGGTCCTGTTCATCGGGAGGGGTGTGGCGTACCGCAAAACGGGACTCCACGGGATACTGTTCATCTCCACCGTCGACCTCCTCCATCCTCCACGGGCTACTGTTCATCCATCGTCGACCTCCTCCAGCCTCCACCTGCGACTATTCATCCACGGGCTCCTGTTCATCCAGCCTCCACCGTGCGCTACTCCACCGGCTACTATTCAACCACGCCTCTCCACGGGCTCCTGTTCAACCACCCCTCCACGGGCTACTGTTCATCCACCCCTCCATCGTCTACTGTTCATCCAGCCCTCCACGGGGTCGTCCTGTTCATCTAGCCCTCCATACCACGGGGTCCTGTTCATCCAGAGCCAACGCCACGGGTCATGTTTATCCACTCCCACTGCTCACTATTCATCCACCCCCCCCACAACGCTCATTGTTCATCCAGAGAGGCAGCATCGATCGGCTTCAGTTAGCAGCAGTAGCGAAGGAATCGATCGCTCGGGTTCAGTTAACAGCCATCGATCGGTCGCTCAGGTTCAGTAACGCGTAGCCTGCACTGCAATCGCTCGGGTTCAGTTAGAGCCCAACGCCTCGCTCGGGTTCAGTTAGAGCCAATGCCTCGCACACACGCGCGTACGTGTACGAGAGAAACGCGCATCGCTCGGCCCCCGACCACCCACCGTAACCGGGAACTCCCCAAAATTTTCCTCACCCTCGCTTCTACCATAGTTTTTTCCATCATGGACTGCCCAAAGAATGTCATGCAACTGCGTCTCCGGCCCGCCCAGGACGAAAATCCCATTTTCTGTCATGATTTTTTGTCATAGAAGTAGGAGCCCGCCACATCTATGATGATACCGGGTTTTGTCACAATTATCGTCATAGAAGTGTCATATGTATGACATAATTTTTTTCGTTCGGCCCAAAATGTCATGGATGTGTCTTTTTTTTGTAGTGCAACAAAGTCTCTTTTATCATATCTCTTATTCTTGGGTTGTGGGTTATCAAGATCAACAACTAGTTCTATTTCAACATCATTGTCTGGTTCTTTATTATTTGTTTGGGTTTCTTCATGAACCTCATCATTATCTTTTTCATTATCAGAAGGCGAGTGTTCATTACCACATTAAGTTTCAGCATCAGAAATAGAGACTTCATTATCATTATTAGGAGGTTTTTTTACTCAGGTTCACTAGAGGCATGCAAAGTCCTACAATTTTTCTTTTTTTCTTTTTCTTTTTAGAAGGACTAGGTGCATCAATGTTAACTCTTTGAGAGTCTTATTCAATTATTTTAGGGTGTCCCTCAGGATAAAGTGGTTCCTGAGTCATTATACCTCCTCTAGTCATTACTCTAACAACATGATCATTGATATTATTATTCATTTCATCTAACAACTCTCTTTGAGATTTAGCAACTTGTTCTAATTGAGTTTGAACCATAGAGGGATGTTTTCCTACGCCTCTAACATCATTTGAGATTCTAAATAACAAGTCACTCAAGCGATCAATCATATCAGAATTGTATTTCAACTGTTTCATAACATTTGCATTGAAGTGATCTTGCTTTCTAATGCAATTATCAAACTCATACAAGCATTGACTAGGATGTTTGTTATAAGGGATATCACCTTTATCAAACTTTAGTAAAGAATTTACCTCTACCACCCTTGATGGTGGTGGTGTGTTCAGGTCATGGATTTCTTTGATAGGTGGTAAAATTTTAACATCCTCTACTTTAATACCTTTTTCCTTCATAGATTTCTTTGCCTCTTGCATATCTTCAGGACTGAGATATAAGATACCCCTCTTCTTCGGAGTAGGTTTAAGCGGTGGTTCAGGAAGAGTCCAATCATCATAATTTTTCAGTATGTTATTCAATAGTTCTTTAGCTTGTTCAACAGTTCATTCCCTGAAAACACAACCAGCACAACTATCTAGGAAATCCCTAGAAGCATCGGTTAGTCCATTATAGAAGATATCAAGTATTTCATTTTTCTTAAGAGGATGATCAGACAAAGCATTAAGCAATTGGAGAAGCCTCCCCCAAGCTTGTGGGAGACTCTCTTCTTCAATTTGCACAAAGTTAAATATTTCCTGTAAGGCAGCTTGTTTCTTATGAGCAGGAAAATATTTTTTTAGAGAAGTAATAAATCATATCCCGGGGACTGCGCACACAACTAGGAGCAAGAGTATTATACCAAGCCTTAGCATCACTCTTTAATGAGAACGGAAATAATTTGAGAATATAATAATAGCGAATTTTCTCATCATGAGCAAAAAGGGTGGCTATGTCATTCAACTTAGTAAGGTGTGCCACAACAATTTCAGTTTCATAACCATGGAAAGGATCAGATTCAACCAAAGTAATTAACTTCGGGTCGACAGAGAATTCATAATTCTTATCATCAACAAAGATAGGTGAAGTAGCAAACTCAGGATCACATTTCATTCTAGCATTCAAAGATTTTTCTTTCAGTTTGCATAATAATTTTTTAAGATCATCCCTATCATTGCAAGAAAGAAAGTCTCTAGTTGTCTCCTCATCCATAACATAACCTTCCAGTATCTTAGGAAATCCATATCTAGGAAAACTAGACCTAATAAGTGTTTCAAGATTTTTAGTTTCAAGCTCTTCATCAGTTTCAACGATTTCACCAGTTTCAGCATTCTCAAAAGCTTAGTTCTAGCAAGTTGTTCATCAAGAAATTCACCTAGTGGCACATTATCATCAAGCAAGGTACTAGCATCATCATGAATATAATTCATAGCAGAAGTAGCATCATCAATAACTTGCGACATATTAGGATTAATAGCATGTGGTGGTGTTGCAAGTCTACTTATAACAGAAGGTGAATCAAATGCAGAGCTAGATGACAGTTCCTTACCTCCCCTCATCTTAGAGGGAAAACTCTTAGTCTTAACATCCTTCAGATTCTTCATAGCGATAATTTGATAATAATCCCAAGTGACTCACCAAATATAGCTATGCTCCCCGGCAACGGCGCTAGAAAAAGGTCTTGATAACCCACAAGTATAGGGGATCGCAACCGTTTTTGAGGGTAGAGTATTCAACCCAAATTTATTGATTCAACACAAGGGGAGACAAAGAATCTTTGCAAGTATTAGCAGTTGAGTTTTCAATTAAACCACACATGGAGATTAATTATCTGCGGCAAAGTGATCAATAGCAAAGTTATATGATAGTTTTGATAGTAGTAGCAACAACAATAGTAACAGTAATAGTGATAACAAGGATTTTGTAGCAAGTGTAATAGTAACAATAGTAGTAGTAACTTAACAAGAACAATATGAGAGAAATTCGTAGGCATTGGATCCTTGAATTCATTGGATGATATTCATTATATAACAGTCATATCCTAGGGTGATACGGCACTAGCTCCAGTTCATAAATGTAATGTAGGCATGTATTCCGTAAATAGTCATACATGCCCATGGAAAGAACTTGCATGACATATTTTGTCCTACCCTCCCATGGCAGCGGGGTCCTATTGTAGACTAAGGGATATTAAGGCCTCCTTTTAATAGAGAACCAGAACAAGCATTAACACATAGTAAATACATGAACTCCTCAAACTACGTTCATCATCGGGACGTGTCCCGACTTTTGTCAGTCCGAGGTTGTCGGATCATAACACGTAGTAGGTGACTATAACTTGCAAGATTGGATCTAGAACATAGATATAATGGAGATAACATAAATGGTTTAGATCTGAAATCATGGCACCCGGGCCCAAAGTGACAAGTATTAAGCATGGCAAAGTCATAGCAACATCAATCTCAGAACATAATGGATACTAGGGATCAAGCCCTAACAAAACTAACTCGATTACATGATGAATCTCATCCAACTCCTCACCGACCAGCAACCCTACGAAGGAATTAAGCACTCCCGGTGGGGTGCATCATGGAACTGGCGATGGAGAAGGGCTGGTGATGACGAAGATCCCCCTATCCGGAGCCCCAAACAGACTCCAGATCTGGCCTCCCGATGAAGAACATGAGGTGGCAGTGGCTCCGTCTCGTGAAACGCAATAATTCTTTGTCCCTGATTTTTTTCTCCAACAATGTGAATTTATAGCGTCGGAGTTTGGGTCTAAGGAGCCACCAGGTGGGGACAACCCACCTGGGCGCGCCAGGAGGGGGGCGCCCTGGTGGGTTGTGCCCACCCAGGTGCCCCTGCTCCGGTGGTTCTTGGCTCCATTAACTCTCTTTTATTATATTAAAAATCCTCGCAAAGTTTTGTTCCAATCTGAGAAATTTTATTTCTGCACAAAAAACAACACCAAGGTAGTTCTGCTGAAAACATCATCATTCCGGGTTAGTTTCATTCAAATCATGCAAATTAGAGTCCAAAACAAGAGGAAACGCGTTAGGAAAAGTAGATAGGATAGAGACGTATCCGTATCACTTAGTAGTAGCGTGGGTTAAGAAACCAACACTAGAACTAGTGGTCCCCACGGTAGCCCCCGGGGCAGGCCATAGTAGCAGCGTTGTGTACATTACCTGCTCTGCAACTAATCTTATAGTAGTAGCGTGAGTATATTACCCAGCTGCCAGTGGTAAACTGGCATACCTCGGGGTAGGGGATCCCGAGTTGTGGATCTCAAATCAATGGTAACCTGAGACAAGGGACATGGTGTTTACCCAGGTTCAGACCCTGCCAAAGAGGTAATAACCTACGTCCTACTTTGATTGTATTGATGGTTGTGTATCGAGTACAATCTTGATCTACCTCGAGATCATAAGTTGTGTTCTAACCCTAAGGCTAGGTGGATGTGATAATGATCGGATCCCCTCTACAGGCTAAACCCCTTGGCTTATATACACGCCAGAGGGGTACCTAGGGTTACATAGTCGGTTGTTGATCTAGAGATGCGTATGGCGGCAGCCGAAGATGTCCTTGGAGTACACGTCAAGTCTTCGGCAGAAGCTGTCTTGATCACGTCGAGGTGCGAGCCTTTCGGAGTCCTTATGAGAATGAGGGTCCATAGGTTTGGCCCGGGGACTGTGGGCCGACTAGGTTGGCATCCCCTAGTCTAGGACACCGTTAGTTGCCCCCGAACTGGTTTTCTATGCTGAGGACGATGCTCTTCTTCGGTAAAATGACTTCGGCTTTGGAGTCTTCGGCTTGACAGATGAGTTCCTCCCTTGAAGATTTGAGATTGTTCCACGCATTGTGAGCCTTTACTAGGCCCTTTCTCAAAAGAATCCACCATGAACAAGGCTTCTCCAAGCCCAATAGCATTCGAAGACGTGAGATAATTTAGCCTCGAAGGCCAACCGTATAGTTGTGAATCAGTACCTATAGCCTGGCAACTTTACCAAAGCGGCACCACCTATAACCAGGCGGGCCAGTTATAATTCCTTGAATCATGGCCCGAGGCAGTTTTCCCATTGGCACGTCCCGTCGAAGCAGAGATCATGCCCGTTTTTAAGGGATATCATCAAGATTTTGTTTCTCTCCGTATGCATAATGGCATCTTTTTCGGGTAGTGGCGATTTCAACAATGCGACCGTGGGGACTCTTGGCCTTTTAGCACCCTATAAGAGCAGAGGGAAAGTGATAGCGATAGCACGCTTCCATTCCACCCTGCCTACTACCCTTTGAGCTCTAGCACCCAAATCCAGTTCGCCTCTCCCCCCTTAGCACCCACAGCTCCCATTTCCTTGCCATGGCTGATGCCGCCCTCAAGGGGCACTCGGCCGGCTCCTCCGTCATGGAGGGCACGATCCTGGAGCTGTGAAGCGCAGGGCATATCCCTGCCAATGTCGCCACTCGCCCACTGGAGCCAAACCAGCATGCGCCCACTCCCAAACCAGGGGAGAGGGTGGTCCGCATCCCCCACCTCATCCGAGGCCTGGGGTTCCCGCTGCACCCTTTTGTGTGGGGGATTCTATTCTACTACGGGTTGGATTTTCATCATCTAGCCCCTAACTCCATCCTCCACCTTGCTTCCTCCATCCTCACCTGCGAGGCCTTACTCCGTGCCGAGCCAAACTTTGGATTATGGCTGAAGACATTCAGCATCAAGCCGAAGTCCGGTGACTCTGAACTCGAAGAGTGTGGGGGGAGCAATGATTAGCAAGAACCAGAAGGTCGACTGGTTCAAGGGGACGTTCATCAAGACCATCAAAGAGTGGTAGCATGAATGGTTGTACATCACCGAGTGTGGGGACCCCGACTCATAAGTCATGATCACCGAATGCATGTGTACAGTGATCCCAGAGATCAATGTTCACTGAACACACGGAAGCCGAGTAACAAGAGTCTTACATCCATACATACCGTCTTACACAAGTAGGACCATTATGGTCAAGTCTTGAGTATATCATTGCAGCGGAAATCTTCGTTCGCAACTTGGACCCATGCCATCTGCCTTAACCCTACATGCATTCTGACTAGGAAGCGTCCTAGCCCGCATGCTCATCACCAAAGTATTCTTCATCATATTCCGTTCTTTCATGCCTGGCCAATAAAATAACTAGTGGCAAGGAAGTGAGTACTTTGAATGTACTCGCAAGCAACCCGAGAGTGATAACAGAATAATTATGCAAGGTTCTACCGCTAAATTGGCATTTATGTGGAAAGCTAGTTTTTCTCATGCAAGTATGATCAACATTTATCAAGGACATGAATGCTTCTACAACAAGCATCAGGAGGTTACAGACACCAACGTCGAGAAAGAGTTATAAACAACTCATGCTCAAGCTCATCGTGACATCCTCACGAATCATATCATCAATATTACCAAAACCGTGTTGTTCAGAAACATATGGACATAGTCTAAGCAGCACCACCCAAGTGTCCTTGACCATGGACACGACTATTCGAATAGTTTTACACTCTGCAGAGGTTGCACACTTTACCCACAAGATCCGGGAAGCCTTCGTGTCATCCACGATCCCGCAGTACCTCAAGTACTCGGGGGAAGCACCCGATCACTATCTTTTCCTAGGCGACACTAACATAGGGTCCACTCGTTGGTACACGACCTTTGTGTATAGACATCAAGATCTTGGGACTCTACCCTTTTTATTATCACACATAGACGGAGGGACCAACGGTGTGCCCGGTGCCCTGTGAAAATAGTCATGGCCGCCTATCCAAGCACGACCCCATCCCGAGAGTGACCACATGTCACCCCCGTCACTAGTAATGTGGGCACCATGCTAGTATCTACCTAGGTAATCAATAATGCCCTTTTCCATATAAGGGTAGAGTGGTTGTGCATGTAGGGTTGGGACAGTCAACAAATCTTAAATCTAATCCGTCTTTGTAAACAACACTTTCATCAAGCCTCGGTACACTACCTCTCCACCAAGTAGTGACCTAGTTCATCATCATCTCCCAGGGGCATTAGTGCCACCCACTGGGGCTATTTGCAAGTATGTCAACCCGCACTTGTTCCTTACCATGCATAACTCTGACCCATTTTGCTTAGCCAACTACTATAGCATATTTATACAACCCACCAACACAACTCTAAACAAGGATAGAGTCATGAACAATGCAAGTATCAATGGGGAATGCAATGAAGGCAGCCTAGCAAGGTTGCCATGCATTCAACAATAACACAAAGAAATGCTATTATGATTAAAAGGGTTCATCATGGTCAAAGGGCTATTTGCCTGGTTCATCAGAGTCTTCAAGTCTTCTGCTCCTCCTCCAAGTACTCTGTCTACTTCGTCAACTAACATCAGAAACAATCACAATAAGCAACACAACAAGGCAAAAATAAAAGTTCTCTAAAAATGTAAGTTGGACTTTTCTAGGATACCTTTGGTCATATGAGGAATGACCAAAGTGGTTTCATTGGGATTTGATCTATGGATATCTCTGAACATTGCAATATGATGGAATCAAGGGATTTGTGGATTTGCAAGAAGTATACAAACATATTATTTTGAAAAATGGGCAAAGACACCCATTTAACAAGGAATGATTTTAGAAGCACATAGGAGTTGGTTTCACTGGATTTGGAGTTCAAATGATTTTCTATGAATTTGCAAAGTTGGTTATACATGGAGAATGGACCAATATTTCATGTGGCATAGAAAGTATTGGAAAAAATGCTCAAAAACTAAGTTTTGAACTTATAAGTATCTAGGAATTTGAATCATGGCATTTGGATTAAATTTGAGCTCTCTGTGATTTTCCAAACTTTAGCATAGTGATACGTCTCCGTCGTATCTATAATTTTTGATTGTTCCATGCCAATATTATTCAACTTTCATATACTTTTGGCAACTTTTTATATTATTTTTGGGACTAACATATTGATCCAGTGCCCAGTGCCCGTTCCTGTTTGTTGCATGTTTTATGTTTCAACAAAACCCCATATCAAACGGAGTCCAAACGGGATAAAAATGGACAGAGATCATTTTTGGAATATTTATGATTTTTGGGAAGAAAAAACAACGCAAGATGGTACCTGAGGGGGCCGCAAGGCAGGGGGGGTGCCCCAGGGGGGCAGGCGCGCCCCTGACCCTCGTGGGCACCCCATAAGGCGGTTGACGCTCTTCTTTGTCCGCAAGAAAGCTAATTTTCGGAGAAAAATCAGGGCGAAGGTTTAAATCCAATCGGAGTTACGGATCTCCGGATATATAAGAAACAGTGAACGGGCAGAACAAGAGAACACAGAAATAGAGAGAGACAGAGAGACAGATCCAATCTCGGAGGGGTTCTCGCCCGTCCCAAGCCATGGAGGCCATGGACCAGAGGGAAAACCCTTCTCCCATCTAGGGAGAAGGTCAAGGAAGAAGAAGAATAAGAAGGGGGTCTCTCCCCCCCTTGCTTCTAGTGGCGCTGGAACACCACCGGGGGCCATCATCATCACTGCGATCTACACCAACACCTCCGGCATCTTCACCAACATCTCCATCACCTTCCTCCCATCTATATTTAGTGGTCAACTCTCCCGCAACCCGCTGTACCCTCTACTTGAACATGGTGCTTTATGCTTCATATTATTATCCAATGACGTGTTGCCATCCTATGATGTCTGAGTAGATTTTTGTTGTCCTACCTGTGATTGATGAATTGCTATGATTGGTTTAATTTGCTTGTGGTCATGTTGCTGTCCTATTGTGCCCTTTGTGTCACGCAAGCGTGAGAGATTCCCGCTGTAGGGTGTTGCAATATGTTCATGATTCGCTTATAGTGGGTTGCTTGAGTCACAGAAGCATAAACCCGAGTAAGGGGGTTGTGGCGTATGGGATAAAGGGGACTTGATGCTTTAATGCTATTGTTGGGTTTTACCTTAATGATCTTTAGTGGTAGCGGATGCTTGCTAGAGTTCCAATCATAAGTGCATATGATCCAAAGAGAAATTATGTTAGCTTATGCCTCTCCCACATAAAACTTGCTATCGGTCTAGTAAAGTAGTCAATTGCTTAGGGGCAATTTCACAACCCCTACCACCACTTTTACACACTCGCTATATTTACTTTATTGCTTCTTTATCTAAACAACCCCTACTTTTTATTTACGTGCTCTTATTTATCTTGCTAACCTATCCAACAATACCTACAAAGTACTTCTAGTTTCATACTTGTTCTAGGTAAAGCGAACGCTAAGCATGCGTAGAGTTGTATTGGTGGTCGATAGAACTTGACGGAATATTTGTTCTGCCTATAGATCCTCATTGGGTTCGACACTCTTACTTATCGAAAGAGGCTACAATTGATCCCCTACACTTGTGGGTTTTCAAGACCTTTTTCTGGCGCCGTTGCCGGGGAGTCATAGCGTGGGGTGAATATTCTCATGTGTGCTTGTTTGCTTTATCACTAAGTAATTTTTATTTGCTCTTATTAGTTGCTTTCTATCTTTAGTTATGGATATGAAACACGAAATACAAAAAAAATAGGTGTACTTGCTACTCATGGAGATGGGGAACCTCCTAAAACCCTCGATGCTCATTATGTGAAAGATATTATGTACTACTTTGATAATCCTAAGAAAACCCCATTCAATTATGTTATGGGAGACACGTTGGATCAACTTGAATACTTTAGGGATTATCGCTTGACACAAAAAGGGAAACTATTATGGGATCAAATTTATATGTTGCGTTCGTATGCTCGGGAACTATGCTTGAGATATGATTATACATGCTGCTCTAGGATGAAGGCTCCACACCTTTCCTTTTCATGCAAATTTAATGATAATGAAACATTAGCTTCTTATGCTAACGGTATATATGATTACTATGATGTGGAACAAATAGAAGAATTTGTTTCTTTTATGGGTGCTCATGAAATTGAATCTTTGTTTAAAACATATGAAAATCTTGATGATGCTGTTTACAGACGTGAATTTTTTTCTATACTTAAATATTGCTATGAGAATTATGAATATAATGCCGATATTGATGCATTTATTGAGGAAGTCTCCGCTGTCCAGGAAGAGACTAATATTTTGCAGGAGTCTATGGAAGAAGAAATTGATGAAACTGTGAGCTCATTGGATGAAAAAGATGATGAGGAGAGCGAAGAACAAAAGGAGGAAGAGCGGATTAGCTACCCATGCCCGCCTTCTAATGAGAGTAACTCTTCAACTCATACATTGTTTAATTCCCCTTCATGCTTACCGAAGGATGATTGCTATGATGATTGTTATGATCCCGTTGATTCTCCTGAAATATCCCTTTTTGATGATGCTTGTGGCCAAGATGCCAATATGAATTATGCTTATGGAGATGAACTTGCTATAGTTCCTTATGTTAAACATGAAATTGTTGCTATTCCACCCACGCATGATAGTCCTATTATCTTTTTGAATTCTCCAAACTACAATATATCAGAGAAGTTTGTGCTTATTAAGGATTATATTGATGGGTTGCCTTTTACCATTGCACATGATGATTTTGATAGATATAATATGCATGTGCTTGCTGCTCCTACTTGCAATTATTATTAGAGAGGAACTATAACTCCACCTCTCTATGTTTCCAATACGATAGAATTGCAAGAAACTGCTTATACTATGCATTGGCCTTTACTTTGTGTGCATGAATTGTTCTTTTATGACATGCCGATGCATAGGAAGAGAGTTAGACTTTGTCATTTCTTGATATATCTTAGTTTGTGCTCACTACTAAATTACAAATCATTGTTAATTAAAATTGGCTTTGATATACCTTGGGATCCGGGTGGATCCATTACTTGAGCACTATATGCCTAGCTTAATGGCTTTAAAGAAAGCGCTGCCAGGGAGACACCCGGAAGTTTTAGAGAGTCATTTATTTCTATTGAGTGCTTTTATATAGTTTAAAACAAAATAATAGTAATAATAGTAATAATAATAATAAATAAAGAGGGGAACCCAAAACTTTTCAAAAAGGAAAGTGAAAGTGAGAGAGACAAGCATTGTTGAAGTGGGAGAGCTCCTTGAACTTTGTTCATGCTCACGGAAACTTTGTGAATCTTAATTACAGAAACTTTTCATAAAAAATAATTATCCCCTTGTATAATTCCATTGTATTATAAAAATAATGTGCCAAGGTTTGCCTTTAGGATGTTTACAATGCTTGTTGGTTTGTGCGGTGCAGGACAAAAACTTTGGCTGTAGTGCGTGATTTTACATTTTTTACTGAATGTCAAACGTTCTGATTGTTTTTTCACTGTCTTGATATAATTTTTTTTATTTTTCATAATTTTGGTAGAATTTTTGGAGTACCATAAGTATGGTGAATGTTCAGATTGCTACAGACTGTTCTGTTTTCAACAGATTCTGTTTTTGATGCATAGATTACTTGTTTTGATGAAACTATCAATTTCTATCAGTGGATTAAGCTATGGAAAAGTTATATTAAAGTAGACACAATGTAAAAACAAAATAAGAATTGGTTTTCAACAGTACTTAGAGTAGTGATTTGTTTTATTATACTAACGGATCTTACCGAGTTTTCTGTTGAAGTTTTGTGTGGATGAAGTGTTTGATCGAGAAGGTATCGATATGAGGAAAAGGAGGAGAGGAAAGAGCTCAAGCTTGGGGATGCCCGAGGCACCCCAAGTAAATATTCAAGGAGACTCAAGCGTCTAAGCTTGGGGATGCCCCGGAAGGCATCCCCTCTTTCTTCAAGAAGTATCGGTATGTTTTCGGATTCGTTTCGTTCATGCGATATGTGCAAGTCTTGGAGCGTCTTTTGCATTTAATTTTCACTTTTATTTTATGCACCATGCTGGTATGAGATAGTCCTTGGTTGATTTGTATAATGCTCATTGCACTTCACTTAAATCTTTTGTGTATGGCTTTATAGAATGCTTCACGTGCTTCGCTTATATCTTTTGAAGTTTGGATTGCCTGTTTCTCTTCACATAGAAAACCGCCAGTTGTAGAATGCTCTTTTGCTTCACTTATATTTGTTAGAGCATGGGCATATCTTTTGTAGAAAGAATTAAACTCTCTTGATTCACTTATATATATTTAGAGAGATGACAGGTATTGGTCATTCACATGGTTAGTCATAAAATCCTACATAAACTTGTAGATCGCTGAATATGATATGTTTGATTCCTTGCAATAGTTTTGCGATATAAAGATGGTGATATTAGAGTCATGATAGTGGGTAGTTTTGGATTGTAGAAATATTTGTGTTGAAGTTTGTGATTCCCGTAGCATGCACGTATGGTGAACCGTTATGTAACGAAGTTGGAGCATGAGGTATTTATTGATTGTCTTCCTTATGAGTGGCGGTCGGGGACGAGCGATGGTCTTTTCCTACCAATCTATCCCCCTAGGAGCATGCGCGTAGTACTTTGTTTTGATGACTAATAGATTTTTGCAATAAGTATGTGAGTTCTTTATGACTAATGTTAAGTCCATGGATTATACGCACTCTCACCCTTCCATCATTGCTAGCCTCTCCGTAACATGCCTTTCTCACCTCGAGAGTGTGTGCAAACTTCGCCGGTGCATCCAAACCCTGTGATACGATACGCTCTATCACACATAAGCCTCCTTATATCTTCCTCAAAACAGCCACCATACCTACCTATCATGGCATTTTCATAGCCATTCTGAGATATATTGCCATGCAACTTCCATCATCATCATATACAGGACTTGAGCATTCATTTTCATATTGCCTTGCGTGATCGTAAGATAGCTAGCATGATGTTTTCATGGCTTGTCCATTTTTTGATATCTTTACTATGCTAGATCATTGCACATCCCGGTACACCACCGGAGGCATTCATATAGAGTCATATGTTTGTTCTAGTATCGAGTTGTAATATTGAGTTGTAAGTAAATATAAGTGTGATGATCATCATTATAGAGCATTGTCCCATAAAAAAAAAGAGATGCCAAACAAGCCTAAATAAAAAAAGGGACCAAAGAAGCCCGCAAAAAAAGAAAAAAAAGAAAAAAAGGGGCAATGTTACTATCCTTTTACCACACTTGTGCTTCAGAGTAGCACCATGTTCTTCATATAGAGAGTCTCCTATATTGTCACTTTCATATACTAGTGGGAATTTTCATTATAGAACTTGGCTTGTATATTCCAACGATGGGCTTCCTCAAATGCCCTAGGTCTTCATGAGCAAGCAACTTGGATGCACACCCACTTAGTTTCCAGTTTGAGCTTTCATGCACTTATAGCTCTTAGTGCATCCGTTGCATGGCAATCCGTACCCCTCGCATTGACATCAATTGATGGGCATCTCCATAGCCCGTTGATTACCCGTGTCGATTTGAGACTTTATCCCTTTTTGTGTTCTCCACACAACCACCACCATCATATTCTATTCCACCTATAGTGCTATATCCATGGCTCACGCTCATGTATTGCGTGAAAGTTGAAAAGGTTTGAGAACATCAAAAGTATGAAACAATTGCTTGGCTTGTCAACGGGTTTGTGCATGATTTGAATATTTTGTGTGATGAAGATGGAACATAGGCAGACTATATGATTTTGTAGGGATAACTTTCTTTGGCCATGTTGTTTTGAAAAGACATGATTGCTTTATTAGTACGCTCGAAGTATTGTTGTTCTTATGTCAAATGATAGACTATTGCTTTGAATCACTCGTGTCTTAATATTCATGCCATGATTAGACATATGATCAAGATTATGCTAGGTAGCATTCCACATCAAAAATTATCTTTTTTATCATTTACCTACTCGAGGACGAGCAGGAATTAAGCTTGGGGATGCTGATACGTCTCCGTCGTATCTATATTTTTTGATTGTTCCATGCCAATATTATTCAACTTTCATATACTTTTGGCAACTTTTTATATTATTTTTGGGACTAACATATTGATCCAGTGCCCAGTGCCAGTTCCTGTTTGTTGCATGTTTTATGTTTCACAGAAACCCCTTATCAAACGGAGTCCAAATGGGATAAAAACAGACGGAGATCATTTTTGGAATATTTATGATTTTTGGGAAGAAAAACCAACGCGAGATGGTGCCCGAGGGGGCTGAGGGAGTCCTGGATTAGGGGGTCCTCGGACAGCCGGACTATATACTTTGGCCGGACTGTTGGACTATGAAGATACAAGATTGAAGACTTCGTCCCGTGTCCGGGTGGGACTCTCCTTTGTGTGGAAGGCAAGCTTGGCAATTCAGATATGTAGATTTCCTTCTATGTAACCGACTCTGTGTAACCCTAGCCCCCTCCGGTGTCTATATAAACCGGAGGGTTTAGTCCCTAGGACAGAAACAATCATAACCATAGGCTAGCTTCTAGGGTTTAGCCTCTATGATCTCGTGGTAGATCAACTCTTGTAATACTCATAGCATGAAGATCAATCAAGAAGGAAGTAGGGTATTACCTCCATCGAGAGTGCCCGAACCTGGGTAAACATTGTGTCCCCCGCCTCCTGTTACCATTAGCCTTAGACGCATAGTTCGGGACCCCATACACGAGATCTGTCGATTTTGACACCGACATTGGTGCTTTCATTGAGAGGTCCACTGTGCTGTCACGGTAACGCTTGATGGCTCGCCTTGTTGTCAAGGACAACATCACTTCTGGGGGAGCCTTGGATCCAAGCCAAACCCTCCGACTAGGCGGCTTCGTCATGACCGCCCGTTCGGCCACCGCGCCAACAATGACTTCTCGGGTCATCAAAAACAGCCTCCACGTCAGCTCGCAATACACCGAGTAGGTGGATCCAATGGATCTCTCGTCCTTGAACGAGCTCTTGGATCGCATTGCCACCTTGGGAGTCGCTACAGACTATGATCGGATTGGGCTTAAACCCGATCAAAGGGAGATTAACTCTCCGCCGGTCACCCATCAGATAGCGGTGGTGGAGGAGCAATGCAGCGATTCTTCCTCTATTCTAAGGACGAACTATGTTCGGATTCCTGAGCTCTCTGAGCTGGATACCCGTCCACGGGAGGACATGGCCCAAGCTCCGAACCTATAATTGGACAGCGGGTAGGAAAAATTGGCAACATCCCGAAGCTCGAACTGTCAAGCTCGGAAGCTCCTCTGCCCCTGGGTCTCAAATCAGCTCAGGGTTTGGACTTAAATCTACCCACCCACCCAGATACGAGTGATCTTTCCCATATTAGACAAGAGCCCCAAGAGACAGTACATCACTTCTGGGCCAGATTCCTCCTTGTAATGAACAAGGCCAAGGACTGTCGCGAGGAAGACACAATCTCATTCTTTTGCAAAAATTGCACGGACAAGGGAATCCTCAACGCCATAAGTCGCCGTGACATAGCACACTTCGCTGACTTGGCGGCCATAGTACAGAAGTACTATTCGATGGAAAGCGCCTGGAAAACCCAAACAAAATTCTGGGATACTTCGACTCTCACTAAACCCCTCGTCCAAACTAAAAGGGTGCACTCTCGCAAGTCACCCGATCCAATTACAAAGAAACCAAAGCCTACTATAGGGCGTGGAACCGTATTGGTGGGCTGGCTCAATGGGCCATGCAAAATTCACAGCACACCGGATACCATACCAACACACAACCTTAGAGCATGTTGCATACTCCGGCAGGTGACCAAGAGCGGCGAGGATCTCCTCATCAGTGATACCGCAGAGCATCATCCTGCGGAAAATAACAATACAGTATTAACAGTCTTCAAGACTTTCGCCTCAAATAATAGGCGCAAGTGAGCACTCCGCAGCCTCGCCGAAGTCTGCCATATTGCAGCAATAAATCCATGGAACGACACGGCCATAACCTTCAATGCCAGTGACGAACCTTAATTCTGAATAGTTTGAGCACCAGCCGCCTTGGTCCTTAGTCAAATTGTGGACAACTTCCGGCTTACTAAAGTGATCATGGACGGTGGTAGCGGATTAAACCTCATCTACAAGGAAACTCTTAACAAAATGGAAATAGACAAGAGCCGCATTGAGCAAAGCAGCACGACCTTCAGGGGAATCATCCCTAGTTGGGAGGCATGATGTGCGGGAAAAATCACACTAGATGTGGTATTCGGCACGCCGAAGAATTATAGGTCCGAAGAAATCACATTCCAAGTGGCCCCGTTCAGTAGCGGATACCACGCCCTTTTAGGGCGGGATGCATTCACGAGCTTCCAAGCTATACCCTATTATGGGTACATGAAGCTCAAGATGCCTGGGCCCAATGGAATCATCACTCTAGCTAGTGATCCGGACATAGCACTCCGTGCTGAAAACAAAACCGCCGCACTGGCCCTTGAGGCACTATCCGAAGGCCTTGTGGCCGAAACTAACGGCGTTGCGCTCCACAGTGGACAGGGATGACGTGATACTCGACAAATGACCCAAGTCCACCTCTTTCAAACCAGCGGACGAAATAGTCAAATTCCAGGTCCACCCAATGAACCCCACAAAAAGAGCA
The DNA here is from genome assembly GCF_002162155.2 of Triticum dicoccoides. Classification (NCBI taxonomy): domain Eukaryota; kingdom Viridiplantae; phylum Streptophyta; class Magnoliopsida; order Poales; family Poaceae; genus Triticum; species Triticum dicoccoides. The sequence goes on along the minus strand of NC_041387.1, from coordinate 110,515,443 downwards.
TCCATCGGGGCACAACTAAACCCCACAATAGACGCTGCACTGCGAGAGTTCTTGCGCGAGAATTGGGACATCTTCGCCTGGCATCCTTCAGATATGCCAGCTATCTCACGCAGGCTGGCCGAGCATAGCCTAAACATACTGAAGGGATACAAGCCGGTCAAGCAGACTCTTCGGTGTTTTTCAGAACCTAAGCAACAAGCCATGGGAGAGGAGCTAGCAAAGCTACTCGAGGCCGGATTCATCAGAGAAATAAAACATCTGGACTGGCTAGCAAACCTGGTGATGGTACCAAAGAAGGACAAATCCTGGCGCCTATGTGTCGATTTCAAGGACCTCAATAAGGCCTGCCCCAAGGATCCCTTCCCCCTCCGCCGCATTGATCAAAACATCGATGCTACCGCAGGGCACGACTCATTCTGCTTCCTCGATGCATACTCTGGATACCATCAAATCAAGATGGCGGAGTCCGATCAAGCCGCAACGGCATTCATCACTCCATATGGCCCCTTCTATTTTAACACCATGCCTTTTGGGCTCAAAAATGCCGGTGCAACCTATCAACGCATGATTCATACATGCCTGGAAAAACAAATTGGCAAAATAGTGGAGGCATACGTAGATGACGTAGTCATCAAAACTAGACACGTCGAATCTTTAATAGACGACTTGAGGCTTACGTTCGATAATCTCCGAACATATGACATCAAGCTCAATCCAGAAAAATGCGTTTTCAGCGTGCCTGCCGAAAGCTCTTGGTCTTCATCATTTCCAATAGAGGAATTGAAGCAAATCCGGCTGAAAAATCCGAGCTTTGTCACAGCTAGCTACCCCAACAGACCTCAAGCAAATCCAGAAATTAACTGGATGCGTGGCTGCCCCAAGCTGCTTTATCTCCCGATTGGGAGAAAAGGCACTACCTCTTTATCGCCTTCTACGACGCAGTGAACACTTCGAGTGGACGGATGCGTCCACGGCCGGACTGGAAGAAATAAAGGCCCTATTGGCCAGCAATACAATCTTGGCCACGCCAAATATCGGCGAACCCATGCTATTATATATAGCTGCAACACATCAGGTTGTAAACGCAGTGCTCGTCGTCGAACGAGAAACGGACGGACATAATTAAGTTGCCGCTTCAAAAGCCGGTATACTACGTATCCACTATCCTCACCCCATGCAAGTCACGGTACCCACATTATCAAAAGATAGCATACACGGTCTTCATGGCATCCCGGAAACTACGACACTACTTTCAAGAGTGTTCACTCACGGTGGCCTCTGAAGTACCACTCAAAGATATAATAAATAACCGCGATGCAACGGGCCGGATTGCTAAGTGGGCTATCGAGCTCCTCCCGTTCGACATAATATACAAACCACGATGATCCATTAAGTCACAAGTACTGGCTGACTTCTTTGCTGAATGGACAGAAGCCGAACTCCCTAAAGAGTACGATGCGTACTCCAATTGGATCATGCACTTTGACGGCTCTAAGATGCTGGCTGGTCTGGGAGCAGGAGTTGTCCTAACATCCCCCACCGGCTGTACAGTCCAATACGTACTCCAAATATTATATACAGACTCCAACAATGCAGCCGAATACGAGGCTCTGTTGCATGGACTTCGGATGGCAGTCTCCATGGGCATTCAACACCTAGAAGTGCGTGGGGATTTGAACCTCACAATATCCCAAATAAATGTAGACTTTGATGCCAAGGACCCGAAAATGGCGGCCTACCGCAACACCGTCCTCAAGATGTCAGCCCGGTTAGAGGGACTCAAATTCCATCATGTGGTCCGAGAAAACAATCAAGCGGCGGATATCCTCGCCCACATTGGCGCTAAGCCCGACCCCGTCCCACCCAATATCTTCTTGGAAAGGCTGTTCAAACCATCCGTGGTGTGGGAAGGGGAGACCGGCAATACTATTCCGGATCCGACCACAACTCCAGATCCCGAACACACTGATATAATCGAAGGCTCCGCCACCGAAATAACACCATCGGCCCACGTGATCATGGCTGTCATCGCCCCATGGACAGAACCCTCCTTAGCCTACCTAAATAGGCAAGAACTCCCTCAGGACCAAAATGAGGCACCTTGCATTATGCGGCGCTCTAAAGCCTACAAGGTTCACGAGGGAGAGCTTTATAAGAAAAGCGCTACTGGAGTACTCCGAAGGTGCATCTCCGAAGAGGAAGGACGACAACTTTTGGCCGAAATTCATGCGGGACTCGGCGGCCACCATGCCGCAGCTCGGGCCCTCGTAAGCAAGGCCTTTCGTTCATGTTTCTACTGGCCGACAGCCCAAGCAGACGCACAGGACCTCGTCCAACATTGCGTTGGTTGCCAGCGTTTTGCAAATCAAAGCCATATGCCACCTACCGCTCTCCAAACAATCCCCATAACTTGGCCCTTTGCGGTCTGGGGGCTCGATATGGTTGGACCCCTTAAAGAAGGAAGCCATACGAAAAAAATACTTGTTGGTCATGGTGGATAAATTCACCAAATGGATAGACACCAAACCAGTCAAAATGGACGAATTTGGACCAGTGATAGACTTCATATCAGGGGTCATACACCGTTACGGTGCCCCCACGCATCATCACCGATAATGGCTCCAACTTCACAACCAACGAGGTGAAAACTTGGTGCGGTAACATGGGCATTAAGCTCGATTATGCCTCTGTCTATCACCCCCAAACAAACGGTCAAGTCGAACGAGTAAATGGTATTATTATGAGCGGAATCAAACCCAGACTAGTGCGATCCTTGAAGGAATCAGATGCGCACTGGGTCGAGGAGCTCGACTCTATATTATGGGGGCTGCGGACCACGCCTAATCGCACTACCTGATACATACCATTCTTTATGGTGTACAACACAGAGGCGGTATTACCCTGCGATATCATTCATGACTCACCTCGAGTGTGCATGTACAAAGAGAGAGAAGCCGAGCTTGATCGGCAGGATAGTTTAGATGCCCTGGAGGAGGAGCGTGACGTTGCAAAGGCCCGTTCCGCATTCTATCAGCAATAGGGTCGAAGGTATCAAAGCAGAGAAGTATGGGCCAAAACTTACAATGTTGGTGAACTCGTTCTACGCCTACCGGAGAAGAAAAAGGACAAGCTCAATCCCAAGTGGGAGGGTCCCTTCATCATTGACAAAGTTCTCATCAGAGGGGCGTACCATCTGCGTGATGCATCAGATAATCGACTCGAGCCGAACCCATGGAATGCGGCCAGACTGCGAAGATTCTATGCCTAGTGCTAAACTCTGTGTTCGTCTCCTTACCTCCGCCTTTCTTTTTTAAGTTATATCCTTTTTTTATTTCCTTCTTTATAGCCTTAAAAGCTTCAAGTGTGGCTCGACTACACACTTTTGCCGCGCTGGGCGCGCTCAATATACCTGGGGGCTTCTTACATATAAGCTTAATTTAATTGTCTTCTGGGCTTCATGCCCACTACATATGTGTCACTTTTCCATATGTACCTTTTATTCGCCATTATATGCATTGATATGACTTAAGTTTTGGCCAAGCTGGGTTGCCTGGCTCCTGTGTTTATGCCCTACGTTCCTGTTAGTTTGGCTAGGGCATAAGGGGAGCACCTCTGTGATTGTTACTGCCGGGTCAGCCGGATGTGTACCTCAGACTGGGTGAAGCCGAAATCTGGCGTTCTTATGGGAATATTCGATCGGTGAACTAAAGATGTTTCTTATCCATTACAATATGTGGCCCCAGATGTTTATATCCTGCGTTTCTTTTCGCAGTTCGTACATGCACATTACTGCATGCATGCCCAGGGAAAGGAACCCTTAATGGAACTATTCTCCCTGGAAGATGTTTCTTACTATCCATGTAATATAACATAGCTAGTTGGGTACTTGTCTGTTCAAGCACTTATGACCCCTACGCCTGGTTTCCACGCGTACCCCATTTTTTTATAACTGAGCGGGTATTCGGATACACTCCGGCCTGTCGGGTCCAGTGGTTGAAGTGAAAAGGTCCACCATGACAAATGATTTACAATCTGGCTAGGGGCAAAATATGTCATTTGAAGTACATAGTCACTTAGACTAACTAAATTCTTCTTCCATACCATCCAATAGGCTATCTAGCCTACAATCCTGTTGGGAATACTTTGCGGCTAAACCTACCTGGTCATATACCAGACCAACGGGGATCTCTTTCCCATCTAACCCTACAGGTCCAACCTCGGCCATGTGATTCGGGTCAACCTTGGTGTACCGCGTTTTCACCATGGCCCAGGCTTCCCTCGCACCTTGTCGGCAGGCCGATATCTTCCATAATTGGAAGTGCTGCCGCGCTCCCTTGAGCATCTCTACAAGCTCCCCCATGCCTCCTGGCAGGGAGGTGGATGGCCATAAGGCCTGGGCAATACCCTGCATCACCTGCCAAGCTTGTTCGTGCAGTTGTGAAAGCTCTTGCAGAAGATCACCTGCGGACCCGGGCATCTCCTCTTTGGGGCGACCTGTCAGCATACCTACAAACATAACTCTGTTAGCCCGTTTCTTCGCCGAACTGTATAAAGGTTCAATGGAGCACATACTAAAAATGCTGCGTCGAAGCCTCTTGTTCTCCTTCACGGAGTCTGCAGAATCTATTGTTAGATTTGCATGCAAGTCAGATACTAACTGGCACATGTCATCACATTCTTTTCGATCAAGACAAGTATTACCAGACGAGGCCTTCTTGGACTCCTCCATTCTGGCAACTGCGGCCCGTAGCTGGGCTTTGCACTCCTCCAGCTCTTGAGACAATTGGGTATTCTTGTCTGAAAGAACCGATGCATACAATGATCCTTAAATCAGTTATGCCAACTGTTTCAAGTATCAGGGGCTACTGATATACATAATTATTAGATTCTCTTACCCGTATATCCTTTATATACTGGTCCGTGGCTCTGGCAAGGCCATCTTGGGCGGCTCGGATGTACGCGTCTCCTAAGTTGAAGGCATTGAACGCCTCTTCGGAGAAATTAGGGTCGTGGAGTATGACCCGTCGATGCCTGTGATTCATGGCGCTCTCCACTTCAGAATTCATAGCGGACATTCTATCCGCATCCTCTGTAGGAGGACCGTACGATGTTGTCCCCGTGTTAGCCTCCGCCCCTGAGTCCGGCTCTGGAGTCCGGCTGGTGGAGGCGTGGCCGGCAGGCTCTCCAAACACAGTCCGCCAAGAGTTTTTTCTGCCAGGGACCACGAACATTATTATATTTTAAAGACGATAATTATGGAGCAGGTTTTTAATCATACCTCTGTGATGGCGTCTCGGTCCTGACCGCCTTGCTTTTAATCCTACCCGACTTCGGTGCTCCTCGTTGATGAGTCACCACGGGTTCAGCACGGTGCCCTGATGGCCTTCCCTGCAAAACGCAACACATGTGCGGTGGGTAAGGCGCAAAGAAGGGATCCTTCTCGGAGGTTAGGACTCCGCTTTTACTTACATGTGATGCAGGGAGTAGGCCGGGATAATCAGCTATGATGGCCACTAAGGCGCCGTCACAGCTTAATTGGTAAAACGTCCTGTCGACGAGCTCCATAAATATGTCCGGATCTTCTTCGAGTCCGAGGTCGAGGGCCCAGTCGGGGTCCTCTGGCTGTGGAGACGGGCTGTGGACCTCCCTCACAGCTTTTCGCATTTCCTGCTATGAATTAGCAAGGTAAATATTTGTGATAAAGAATGCAGGAATGAATGGAGTTGAGTAAAAGATAGCAGCTCACCCAGCTTGGGGGGTTGTACATGGAAAATCCGTCCCGCGGCTTAATGCGGAGAAACTTTTCTTATTCTCCTTTATACAAATCGGACAACATTTTTGCTAGAGCGGAGGCGGAGTCCAGAACTTTACGACCGCAGCGGGTGGCATCGTCTTCTCCGTTGAAGGGCCACATGGGTTTCCCCCGATACTGAAGTGGTTGCACCCCCTGCATTATGCATATTGACATAACCTCGATTATTGTCAATCCTGATTTGGCCAACGTTTCTATCCTGCCCATCAGATAAAGGACCTCTCTCTTGTCTTCCTCTAGGGAGCTCCAGGGACGCCAACTGTGGCGTTTCTTCAATGGTCCATTGGCAAACTCAGGAAGGCCTACCCGGATAGGGTCCGGTAGGGGGACGTCCTCCAGATAAAACCACTCCGAAGGCCAGTATTCGGATGCCTTCTCCGGAGTGCCGGATAGGTATCCGGTTCCGGCGATGCGCCATACTTTGGCTCCACCAACTTGGTATATTGATCCCTCCTGATTGCGAGGGACGAGGCAGAATAGCCTCTTCCATAGCTCGAAATGAGCTTCGCAGCCCAGAAATAGCTCGCAAAGGGCGACATAACCTGCGATGTGCAGTATGGAAGCAGGAGTGAAGTTATGTAGCTGGAGGCCATAGTACTCCAGGAGCCCGCAGAGGAACAGATGGATTGGAAATCCGAGACCCCTCAACAAGAAAGGGACAAGGCATACTCGCTCCCCCTGGATGGGTTGGGGAAACTCTCTGCTTGCTCACCGCCATCGTAAGTGGCTAGTCCGGCTCCGGTGGGGACCATATATGCAGGTGGGAGGAACCCCTGGGTCTGCAACTCCACCAATCGGCCATGGGATACAAAACACTTCTCCCAATCACCTGGCTTAGTGCTACGGGAGCGAGAGGAGGAGCTAGGGCGGCCGACCATGATGGGATGGCTTTTCCCGGGCGCGCTCTGATGGATACTCGCTGGGGGAAGATGGTGTGATTTGGATCTGAGGATCCCCGTCTCTTTAGTAGACAATTTACTAACATGGTCAGGGTGGCAGATGTAAAAATGCCCCGACTTCTCGCATTCGCTCGACACGTGGAGACTGCCATTATTAGGGTACGGAAGCCGAGGAGTGCAACATTAACGGGAAGCCGGACACTCCTTGTTACAACAGGTACTCAGGGACTTTGGAGAAGAACCCGCCTTGCAATGCCGAAGACAATCTGCGCGCCGGACTCACCGTCATTGAAGCCTGGTTCGGGGGCTACTGAGGGAGTCCTAGATTAGGGGGTCCTCGGACAACCGGACTATATACTTTGGCCGAACTGTTGGACTATGAAGATACAAGATTAAAGACTTCGTCCCGCGTCCGGGTGTGACTCTCCTTTGCGTGGAAGGCAAGCTTGGCAATTCGGATATGTAGATTTCCTTCTCTGTAACCGACTCTATGTAACCCTAGCCCCCTCCAGTGTCTATATAAACTGGAGGGTTTAGTCCCTAGGACAGAAACAATCATAACCATATGCTAGCTTCTAGGGTTTAGCCTCTACGATCTCGTGGTAGATCAACTCTTGTAATACTCATATCATCAAGATCAATCAAGCAGGAAGTAGGGTATTACCTCCATCGAGAGGGCCCAAAACTGGGTAAACATTGTGTCCCCACCTCCTGTTACCATTAGCCTAAGACACACAGTTCGGGACCCCATACCCGAGATCCGCCGGTTTTGGCACCGACAGGGGCCACGAGGCAAGGGGGCGCGCCCCAGGGGGGCAGGAGCGCCCCTGACCCTTGTGGGCACCCCATAAGGCGGTTTACACTCTTCTTTGGCTGCAACAAAGCTAATTTTCGGAGAAAAATCAGGGTGAAGGTTTCAATCCAATCGGAGTTACGGATCTCCGTATATATAAGAAATGGTGAAAGGGCAGAACAAGAGAACGCAGAAACAAAGAGAGACAGAGAGACAGATCCAATCTCGGAGGGGCTCTTGCCCCTACCTAGCCATGGAGGCCATGGACCAGAGGGGAAACCCTTGTCCCATCTAGGGAGAAGGTCAAGGAAGAATAAGAAGAGGGGGTCTCTCCCCCCTTGCTTTCGGTGGCGCCGGAACGCCACCGGGGGCCATCATCATCACCGCGGTCTACACCAACACCTCCGCCATCTTCACCCTCCATCACCTTCCCCCAATCTATGTTCAGCGGTCGACTCTCCCGCAACCCGCTGTACCCTCTACTTGAACATGGTGCTTTATGCTTCATATTATTATCCAATGATGTGTTGCCATCCTATGATGTGTGAGTAGATTTTCGTTGTCCTACCGGTGATTGATGAATTTCTATGATTGGTTTAATTTGCTTGTGGTTATGTTGCTGTCCTATTCTACCCTCCATGTCTTGCAGGCGTGAGGGATTCCCGCTGTAGGGTGTTGCAATATGTTCATGATTTTCTTATAGTGGTTTGCTTGAGTGACAAAAGCATAAACCCGAGTAAGGGGGTTGTGGCGTATGGGATAAAGGGGACTTGATGCTTTAATGCTATGGTTGGGTTTAGCTTAATGATCTTTAGTAGTTGTGGATGCTTGCTAGAGTTCCAATCATAAGTGCATATGATCCAAGAAGAGAAAGTATGTTAGCTTATGCCTCTCCCACATAAAACTTGCTATCGGTCTAGTAAAGTAGTCAATTGCTTAGGGACAATTTCCCAACTCCTACCACCACTTTTCCACACTCGCTATATTTACTTTATTTCTTCTTTATCTAAACAGCCCCTACTTTTTATTTATGTGCTCTTATTTATCTTGCAAACCTATCCAACAATACCTACAAAGTACTTCTAGTTTCATACTTGTTCTAGGTAAAGCAAACGCTAAGCGTGCATAGAGTTGTATCGGTGGTCGATAGAACTTGAGGGAATATTTGTTCTGCCTTTAGCTCCTCGTTGGGTTGGACACTCTTACTTACCGAAAGAGGCTACAATTGATCCCCTACACTTGTGGCTTATCACACAGAAATGAAAAAAAATGGGTTTTGATAAATATTTGTGAAGGAAATATTTATGAAGAATGTGCAAATATCACCATGTGATAGATCATGATTTATAGAATCATTAGGATTTTGAATCACTAAATTTGGAGTTCAAATGAATTGTTTAGAGATTTTACAATATTCCTAGAAAAAGAAAATAATAATAATAAGGAGTTACCCTTATTACGCGCTCTGGGCGAAGCCCAGCTAAATAGTAGATACGTCTCCGTCGTATCTATAATTTTTGATTGTTCCATGCCAATATTCTAGAACTTTTATATACTTTTGGCTACTTTTTATACTTTTGCGTTTCACTACTACACATGATGATTTTGATATATATAATTTGCATGTGCTTGCTGATCCTACTTGCAATTGTTATGAGAGAGGAACTATATATCCACCTCTCTATGTTTCCCACACGATAAAATTGTAAGAAACTGTTTATACTATGCATTGGCCTTTACTATGTGTGCATGAATTGTTCTTTTATGACATGCTGATGCATAGGAAGAGAGTTAGACTTCGTTATTTCTTGATATATGTTACTTTGTGCTCACTACTAAATTGCAAATCATTGTTAATTAAAATTGGCTTTGATATACCTTGGGATCCGGGTGGATTCATTACTTGAGAACTATATGCCTAGCTTAATGGCTTTAAAGAAAGCACTGCCAGGGAGACAACCTGGAAGTTTTAGAGAGTCATTTATTTCTGTTGAGTGCTTTTATAAAGTTTAAAAACAAAAAAAATATAGGGGAACCAAAAACTTTTCAAAAAGGAAAGTGAAAGTGAGAAAGACAAGCATTGTTGAAGTGGGGGAGCTCCTTGAACTTTGTTCATGCTCATGGAAACTTTGTGAATCTTAATTACATAAACTTTTCAACAAAAATAATTACCCCTTGTACAATTCCATTGTATTATAAAAATAATATGCCAAGGTTTGCCTTTAGGATGTTTAGATTGCTTGTTGGTTTGTGCGGTGTAAGACAGAAACATTGGCTGTAGTGCGAGATTTTACATTTTTTACTGGAACGTCAAACGGTTCTGAAACATTTTGCACTGTCTTTATATACAAATTTTTTATTTTTCCTGTTTTTTAAGAATTATTTTAGTACCAGAAGTATGGTGAATGTTCATATTACTACAGACTGCCCTGTTTAAGACAGATTCTCTTTTTGATGCATAGTTTGCTTGTTTTGATGAAACTATCAATTACTATCAGTGGATTCAGCCATGGAAAAGTTATATTACAGTAGCTAAAATGCAAAAACAAAATATGAATTGGTTTGCAACAGTACTTAGAGTACTGATTTGCTTTATTATACTAACGAATCTTACCGAGCTTTCTGTTGAGTTTTGTGTGGATGAAGTGTTCAAACATCGAGGAGGTCTGGATGTGAGAAGAAGAAGAAGAAGCAAGAGCTCAAGCTTGGGGATTCCCAAGGCACCCCAAGTAAATATTCAAGGAGATTCAAGCGTCTAAGCTTGGGGATGCCCCGGAAGGCATCCCATCTTTCTTCAACAAGTATCGGTATGTTTTCGGATTCGTTTCGTTCATGCGATATGTGCAAATCTTGGAGCATCTTTTGCATTTAGTTTTCAGTTTTATTTTATGCACCATGATGGTATGAGATAGTCCATGGTTGATTTATAGAATGCTCATTGCCCTTCTCTTAAATCTTTTGACTATGGCTTTATGGAATGCTTCATGTGCTTCACTTATATCATTTGAAGTTTGGATTGCCTGTTTCTCTTTACATAGAAAACCACCATTTGTAGAATGCTCTTTTGCTTCACTTATATTTGTTAGAGCATGGGAATATCTTTTGTAGAAAGAATTAAACTCTCTTGCTTCACTTATAACTATTTAGAGAGATGACAGGAATTTGTCATTCACATGGTTAGTCATAAAATCCTATGTAAAACTTGTAGATCACTGAATATGATATGTTTGATTCCTTGCAATAGTTTTGCGATACAGAGATGATAATATGTGGGAGGTACTAGTAAATGGTTGTGTTTAGTAAGAATATTGGTGTTAAGGTTTGTGATTCCCTAAGCATGCACGTATAGTCTCTCGTTATGCTAAGAAGTTGGAGCATGATTTATTATTGATTGTCCTCCTTTGTGTGAAGGTCGGGGGCGCGTGATGGTTAACTCCTACCAACCTCCCCCCTAGGAGCATGCGTAGTAGTACTTTGCTTCGAGGGCTAATAAACTTTTGCAATAAGTATATGAGTTCTTTATGACTAATGTGAGTCCATGGATTATACGCACTCTACCTTTTTGCAATTTGCTAGCCTCTACGGTACCGTGCATTGCCCTTTCTCACCTCGAGAGTTGGTGCAAACTTCGCCAGTGCATCCAAACCCCATGATACGATATGCTCTATCACACATAAGCTCCTTATATCTTCCTCAAAACAGCTACCATACCTACCTATCATGGCATTTCCATAGCCATTCCGAGATATATTGCCATGCAACTTCCATCATCATCATATACATGACTTGAGCATTCATTGTCATATTACTTTGCACGATCGTAAGATAGCTAGCATGATGTTTTCATGGCTTGTCCATTTTTTGATTTCATTGCTACGCTAGATCATTGCACATCCTGGTACACCGTCGGAGGCATTCATATAGAGTCATATTTTTGTTCTAGTATTGAGTTGTAATATTGAGTTGTAAGTAAATAAAAGTGTGATGATCATCATTATCAGAGCATTGCCCGAGTGAGGAAAGGATGATGGAGACTATGATTCCCACACAAGTTGGGATGAGACTCCAGACTTTAAAAAATAGAGGGCAAAGAAGCCCAAATAAAAAAAGGCCAAAGAAGCCCACCAAAACAAAACAAAAAACAAAAAAAACAAAAAAAGAGAGAAAAAGAGAGAAGGGGCAATGTTACTATCCTTTTACCACAGTTGTGCTTCAAAATAGCACCATGTTCTTCATATAGAGAGTCTCTTGAGTTATCACTTTCATATACTAATGGGAATTTTCTTATAGAACTTGGCTTGTATATTCTGATGATGGGCTTCCTCAAATGCCCGAGGTCTTGATGAGCAAGCAAGTTGGATGCACACCCACTTAGTTTCAGTTTGAGCTTTCATACACTTATAGCTCCAGTGCATCCGTTACATGGCAATCCCTACTCCTCGCATTGACATCAATTGATGGGCATCTCCATAGCCCATTGATTAGCCGCGTTGATGTGAGACTTTCTCCCTTTTTGTGTTCTCCACACAACCTCCACCATCATATTCTATTCCACCTGTAGTGTTATATCTATGGCTTGCGCTCATATATTGCGTGAGGGTTGAAAAAGCTGAAGCGCGTTAAAAAGTATGAACCAATTGCTCGACTTGTCATCGGGGTTGTGCATGATAAATACTTTGTGTTAAGAAGACAGAGCATGACAAGATTATATGATTTTGTTGGGATAGCATTCTTTAGCATTGATATTTTCAAAGACATGATTGTTTGTTGGGATGCCTGAGTATTGATGTCTTTATGTCAAATGATAGACTATTGCTTTGAATCACTTATGTCTTAATATTCATGCCATGATTAGATATATGATCAAGCTTATGCTAGGTAGCATTCCACATCAAAAAATTATCTTTTTTATCATTTACCTACTCGAGGACGAGTAGGAATTAAGCTTGGGGATGCTGATGCGTCTCCGTCATATCTATAATTTTTGATTGTTCCATGCCAATATTCTACAACTTTTATATACTTTTGGCAACTTTTTGTACTATTTTTGGGACTAGCATATTGATCCAGTGCCCAGTGCCAGTTCCTGTTTGTTGCATGTTTTTTGTATCGCAGAAACCCATATCAAACGGAGTCCAAACGGGATAAAAACTGACGGATTTTTTTTTGGAATATTTATGATTTTTGGGAAGAAGAATCAACGCGAGACGATGCTCGAGGGGGCCACGAGGCAGGGGGGCGCGCCCCTGACCCTCGTGTCCACCCCGTAAGGCGGTTGGTGCCCCTCTTTTGCTGCAAGAAAGCTAATATCCGGATAGAAATCATGTTAAAATTTCAGCCCAATTGGAGTTACGGATCTCCGGGAATATAACAAACAGTGAAAGGCCAGATTCTGGAACGCAGAGAAACACAGAAACAGAGAGACAGAGAGACATATTCAATCTCGGAGGGGCTCTCGCCCCTCCCACGCCATGGAGACCATGGACCAGAGGGGAAACCCTTTTCCCATCTAGGGAGAAGGTCAAGGAAGAAGAAGAAGAAGGGGGCTCTCTCCCCCTCTCTCCCAGTGGCGCCGGAACGCCACCGGGGCCATCATCATCACCGTGATCTACACCAACACCTCCGTCATGTTCACCAACATATCCATCACCTTCCCCCATCTATCTACAGCGGTCCACTCTCCCGCAACCCACTGTACCCTCTACTTGAACATGGTGCTTTATGCTTCATATTATTATCCAATGATGTGTTGCCATCCTATGATATCTGAGTAGATTTTCGTTGTCCTATTGGTAATTGGTGAATTGCTATGATTGGTTTAATTTGCTTTTGGTTATGTTGCTGTCCTTTGGTGCCCATCATATGAGCGCGCACGTGGATCACACCATAGTGTTAGTTGTATGTTGATAGGACTATGTATTGTAGGGCAAGAGTGACAGAAGCTTCAACCTAGCATAGAAATTGATGCATACGGGATTGAAGGGGGACCAATATATCTTAATGCTATGGTTGGGTTTTACCTTAATGAATGTTAATAGTTTCAAATGCTTGCTAATAGTTCAAATCATAAGTGCATAGAATTCCAAGTCAGGGATGACATGCTAGCAGTGGCCTCTCCCACATAAAACTTGCTATCGGTCTAGTAAAGTAGTCAATTACTTAGGGACAATTTCACAACTCCAACCACCACTTTTACACACTCGCTATACTAACTTTATTGTGTCTTTATCTAAACAACCCCTAGTTTTTATTTACGTGCTCTTTATATTCTTGCAAACCTATCCAACAACACCTACAAAGTACTTCTAGTTTCATACTTGTTTTAGGTAAAGCGAACGTTAAGCATGCGTAGAGTTGTATCGGTGGTCGATAGAACTTGAGGGAATATTTGTTCTACCTTTAGCTCCTCGTTGGGTTCGACACTCTTACTTATCGAATGAGGCTACAATTGATCCCCTATACTTGTGGGTTATCAATAGCGCCTACTGGGCTTAGCCCAGTGGCCCAGCCGCGCAGGGGGAAGGGCGGTGTCGAAGGTGTACTCCCAGAGTATGTCTCCAACTGGCAAAGGCGGTTTTCAGGGAGCCCGTCTCCACTCAAACTGGGCGGGCCCAGGTGCTGTCACACTGACATGCAGGCCCCGCTGACGTGCAGGCCCGACGGGCAGAGGCAGTGGACGGGCGGCGCGTGCGCCAGTGATGATTTCGACCGCTCCCCTGCGCCCGGGGCCAAGCCGGTGGTCTGGGCGGATGCCCCGCTCCACGCCGCACCCAGAGGTGGTCGCTCTGGACACAGGGAGTGCCAAAGTCGGGCGGAGCATCATCCATGGCGGAGGCCAGCGACTGTGAGGTTGGGCACAATGACACGACAAGAGATGGGGGGGAAATGGAGCCCGGGATGGGTCGGTGGTGGTGGTGAGAGGGTACTGGAGTCGGTAGGGGAAAGAGAGAGGGGCCAAGGTGCCCGAATCCGAGCGGCGGTCGGCAGCGGCACTCCGGCCATGGAGGGGGCAGGAGGGCACGAGAGAGAGAGAGCAAGGTTGTCTGGGGAATGCACGAGAAAGAGAGAGCGGGATCAGAAGAGGCGAGAGAGAGCTCAGGGGGGTGGCTCTATATAGGGGAGGCGCCGGTGCACCATGAGCAACGTCCATGGACGCGCTTGGGTGAGCTCGTGGAGGTGAGAGGAGAGAGGTTCTGGAGGGGGCCGGCAGCGTGCCGTGTCCCGGACACCAAGGACACCTCAGGAGACATCACCGAGGGAGTCCTGGATAAGGGGGCATCCGGACAGCCGGACTATGTACTTTGGCCGGACTGTTGGACTATGAAGATACAAGATTGAAGACTTCGTCCCGTGTCCGAATGGGACTCTCCTTGGCGTGGAAGGAAGGCTTGGCGATCCGGATTATAGATCTCCTTCTCTGTAACCGACTTTGTGTAACCCCAGCCCCCTCTGGTGTTTTTATAAATCGAAGGGTTTAGTCCGTAGGACACAGCAACAATCATATACCATAGGCTACCTTGTAGGGTTTAGCCTCTCTGATCTCGTGGTAGATCAACTCTTGTAATACTCATATCATCAAGAACAATCAAGCAGGAAGTAGGGTATTACCTCCATCAAGAGGGCCCGAACCTGGGTAAACATCGTGTCCCTAGTATCCTGTTACCATTAGCCTTAGACGCACAGTTCGGGACCCCCTACCCGAGATCCGCCGGTTTTGACACCGACATTGGTGCGTTCATTGAGAGTTCCTCTGTGTCGTCGCTGTAAGGCTCGATGGCTTCTCCAACCTTCAACAACTCTGTCCAGGGTGAGACTTCTCTCCCGGGACAGATCTTCGTGTTCGGCGGCTTCACACGGCGGGCCAACTCGCTTGGCCATCTGGAGCAGATCGATAGCTACGCCCCCGGCCATCAGGTCAGGTTTGGAAACCTAAACTACACTGCTGACATCTGCGGAGACTTGATCTTCGACGGATTCGGGCCCATGTCAGGAGCGCAGAGCGATCACGACATGCATGACCTAGATCTGCTGTCAGACAATATTTGGAACATCGCGCCTGCTATGGCTCCGGACTTCGATCCAGAGCAGGTCGTGCTTTCTGAGGACGGGTGGATAGACCCCGCCGTGAAGGCCGCACACTCATCGGTGTTGGAGCCGAACATAGACACATCTCCTAAAGGAATCTGTATCTCCGGATCCTCGGACTTGTCTCCAGCCGTGTGTTCTGGACCGCGCGCATCCGTGCCCATCGAATCTAATTGGGCTCCGGTTATGGAGTTCACCGCAACGGATATCTTTCAGCACTCACCCTTCAGAGACGTGCTAGATTCATTAAGGTCTCTCTCTCTGTCAGGAGACTCCTGGCCGAACTATGTTCGGCTCGAATGGGAAGCTGGCGACAAAGAAATTCGTTACCCACCCACCACCCACTTAATAGCCACGGTCGATGATTTGACCGACGTGCTTAACTTTGACTCCAAATACATCGACGGTATAGACGACGATGCGGGAGAGGAAAAAGAACCACCGCCCACAGGGCGCTGGACATCCACCTCTTCATACGATATATATGGTGGATACTCCCAAAGAAAACAATGGCGATGAGGCAATAGGAGATAACCCGTCAGGGAAGAAATCAATGCATGGGCGTCATCGGCGCTGCTCCAAGCCCCGCCATAGCAATACCGGCACTGAAGAAGAAAATAATCCAGATGGCGCCTGAAAGTGCAACTATCCCTAGGTGGTTTTGGTAATTCATAACAACATATAGCTCATTGAGCTAATGCTATTCCAAGATTATTATTTCAGGAAAGCTCAATGAATGGCATGGCATGGATGATGAAGGTGTACCCCTCAAAATATCAAGGACAAAGGATTGGCTCAAGCTCAAAAGCTCAAGACTCTTCATTTTACATTTTATTGATCCGAGATCACATTGAGTCTATAGGAAAAGCCAATACTATCAAGGAGGGATGAGGTGTTGCTTAATGAGCCTCTTGCTTCAAGTGCCTAGTGATATGCTCCAAATACCCTCAACTACTTTCTCACATCCTCATATGACCTAAACCTAAAGACAAAATTGGTCACACCGATTCTTTCTATCCGGCGCCACCGAGTTCAGATGTCATAGCCACTGCCACAAACCCTAGGCAAATCGGTCTCACCGATAGGGATCTCGGTCTCACCGAGATGGGATTGTAATCTCTCTGTGTCCCTTCGTAACATTTCGGTCTAACCGAAGTGAGCAATCGGTCCCACCGAGATTGCAATGTAAACTCTCTGTTTCCCTTTTGTAACATTTCGGTCTCATCGAAAAGAGAAAATCGGTCCCACTGAGTTTACCTGACCAACTCTCTGGTTAGCTAATTACCAAAATCGGTCTCACTGAGTTTGTGT
Source organism: Triticum dicoccoides (assembly GCF_002162155.2). Taxonomy (NCBI): domain Eukaryota; kingdom Viridiplantae; phylum Streptophyta; class Magnoliopsida; order Poales; family Poaceae; genus Triticum; species Triticum dicoccoides. Next base: position 110,498,543 of record NC_041387.1, on the reverse strand, counting down.
AACCGGTCTCACCGAGATTACGTTATGCCCTAACCCTAACCATATCGGTCCTACCGAGTTGCATGTCGGTCCCACCAAAAATCCTAACGGTCACTAGGTTTACTAAATCGTTCTGACCGAGTTTGTTCATTCGGTCCCACCGAGATTGGTAAATTGTGTGTAACGGTTAGATTTTGTGTGGTGGCTATAAATACCCCTCCACCTCCTCTTCATTCGTGGAGAGAGCCATCAGAACAAACCTACACTTCCAACTTACCAGTTCTGAGAGAGAACTACCTACTCATGTGTTGATGCCAAGATATTCCATTCCTACCATATGAATCTTGATCTCTAGCCTTCCCCAAGTTGCTTTCCACTCAAATCTTCTTTCCACCAGATCCAAATCCTATGAGAGAGAGTTGAGTGTTGGGGAGACTATCATTTGAAGCACAAGAGCAAGGAGTTCATCATCAATGCACCATTTGTTACTTCTTGGAGAGTGGTGTCTCCTAGATTGGCTAGGTGTCACTTGGGAGCCTCCGACAAGATTGTGGAGTTGAACCAAGGAGTTTGTAAGGGCAAGGAGATCACCTACTTCGTGAAGATCTACCGCTAGGGAGGCAAGTCCTTCGTGGGCGATGGCCATGGTGGGATAGACAAGGTTGCTTCTTCGTGGACCCTTCGTGTGTGGAGCCCTCCGTGGACTCGCGCAGCCGTTACCCTTCGTGGGTTGAAGTCTCCATCAACGTGGATGTACGATAGCACCACCTATCGGAACCACGCCAAAAACATCCGTGTCTCCAACTGCGTTTGAATCCTCCAAACCCTTCCCTTTACTTTATTGCAAGTTGCATGCTTTAATTTCGGCTGCCTATATATTCTTTGCATGCTTGCTTGATTTGAGTGATGATTGCTTGACTTGTCCAAAGATTGCTAAAATCTGCCAAACTCTAAAATTGGGAAAAGGTTAAGTTTTTAATTGGTCAAGTAGTCTAATCACCCCCCCTCTAGACATACTTCAAGGTCCTACAAGTGGTATCAGAGCCTTGGTCTCCATTTTCTTTGATGCCCATAGCTTTTGGTGATCATAGCCTTGGTTTCACAACCTAGGAGAGTATGGCGTCTAGCGAGGGAAATTATCACCGTAGAGGTCCTTACTTTGATGGCACTGATTTTGCTAGTTGGAAACATAAGATGAAAATGCATATTCTCGGACATAACCCCGCCATTTGGGCTATTATTGTATTGGCTTGCAAGGTGAATTCTTTGATGGGAGAGAGCCGAACCATGAAGCTAATGAGGAAGAATTGAAGATGCTGCAATACAACGCTCAAGGTTGTGATATCATCTTCAACGGATTGTGCCCCGAAGAATTCAACAAAATCAGTCGTCTTGAGAATGCAAAGGAAATTTGGGACACTTTGATTGATATGCATGAAGGTACCGACTCCGTCAAGGAATCCAAGTTGGATGTGCTCCAAAGTCAGCTTGACAAGTTCAAAATGAAGGATGGTGAAGGTGTCGCTGAAATGTACTCTAGGCTTGCTCTTATCACAAATGAGATTGCCGTTTAGGGAGTGAAGAGATGACCGACAGATTCATCATCAAGAAGATCCTAAGGGCATTGGATGGAAAGTATGATACCGTGTGCACATTGATCCAAATGATGCCAAACTACAAAGATCTCAAGCCAACGGAAGTCATTGGAAGGATTGTTGCTCATGAGATGTCACTTAAGGATAAGGAAGAACTTCACAACAAGTCAAGTGGTGCTTACAAAGCCTCATGTGAAGCCACCACATCATCAAGTGAGAAAGAAACCTTCAATGAAGAATTGAGCTTAATGGTGAAGAACTTCAACAAATTCTACAAGAGTAGAAGCAAAGAAAGAAGCTCCAAGTCAAGGTCATACAATGACAAAAGATCTTCTAGTCGAGAGTGCAATTGCTACAATTGTGGGAGACCCGGACAATATTCCAATGAGTGTACGACACCCTACAAAAGAAGAGAAGATTCTCCTAAAAGAAGAAGTTGAAGAGAAGAATCACCACCAAGAGAGAGAAGGAGTAGAGATGATCGTTATGAACGAAGACCCTCAAAGAGAAGCAAGGATTCAGAAAAGAAGGACAAGTCATCATGGAGCTACACAAAACGAAGACATCAGGCTCATGTTGGTGAAGGGTATCCGGCTCCGACTCCGACCATCACTCCAAGAGAAGCTATCACTCCGACTCCGAATATACTCAAGATGAAGGTGTTGCCGGTCTAGCACTTGTGTCCACCAACTCCTACGACATATTTGACTCACCAAATGAAGGAATTGGAAGATGCTTCATGGCCAAAGGTCCAAAGGGAACACAAACGCAAGATGATCTTCCACCACAAGACCACAAGAACAAAGGCAAGGCCAAGCTTCAAGAGGAGATTGATGCATTTGAAGAAGCACCCAAGGCCTTGGTCAAGTGGGTTCCCAAGACTACGTCAAGTTCTACTTCATCAAGTACAACTACAACTCCAAGGATTCCCATCAAGATGATGTGGATCCCGAAGAAGAAGAACTAGAGAGTTCTTGAGGGTGACTCCGCCAACATTCTTCACTCATATCATTATGGCAAGAACAAGTGCAATCAACTTCCACATCTTGCACTAGTTCAAGGAGTCATAAACCCTCATGTTGGTAATGCAATGGACAAGGTAACCTAATGATTTCATGGACATCATCTTTTGTGTGCATCACTCTATGTCTATGGATATTCTTGTTTGTTCCTTGTGGGACTAACCCATGTAGGTATGTTGAAAGTGCAACTCACTCCAAAGGATTGCTCCAAATGATCTACATCAACATTGAGCATTCACATCTTCAACACCTACATGAAGTCATCATCGATAAAACCCGAGGTTAGTTCATTCCTCTAAAAGGGGATCTCACATCTAGGGGGAGCTTAACTCTAAGAATTGAGTCAAAGCAACTCTAATGGTGTGAACACATCAATGCATTATGTAAAAGTGGTAACCCCACTTGAGCTTAAACGATGAGTATGACCTATGATCAAATGTTCTCATTTGACTCCTAAGTCAATATACTCATATATAGATGACCTAGTCATCGCCAATTGTTTGATAGATGCTAGAATTGGTTGTGCATGCTTTGCCACATATTTCATTTGTCATTTATTGTGTGAGCATGTTGGATGCATATTCTACTCATTCGAGGACATCCACTTGTTGCTTTGATTGATTGGTTTCTTTTTCTGTGGCCAAGTGGATGGACAAGAATGCCTAAGAACCTTCTCTAGCTATCTATGCTTTTCTCGTCTCAAACTCTATTCATGCTACATCACGAAATTTGATCAAGTCAGATTCGAACCACTCTGTGTGAGGAGCACTCGGAGTCCCTGATTCGTCAGAGACTTAAACTTCCAAAACTTCTTTGTGATTCTCGGTCTGACCGATTCCTCGATTTTGGTCCCACCAAGATCACTAAGTCGATCTAGGATTTCAATCTCGGTGCAACCGATTTGAACTTTTCGGTCCCACCGAGTTGCAGTAACTGTTTACAGTTATGCATCTCGGTGTCACCGAGTTGTTCCACTCAGTCACACCGACAAGGTCGTGCTATATATAGTCACGGGAAAAAATTTGGAAATTCCTCCAAACCCTTTCGCCCGCGCATTGCTCACTCTGCCTCCAGGGTCTCCGGATCGTCTCCTCGTCGCCAGCCGCCTCCTGTCGCTGGTCTCCACCGCCGTCAACGGATTTCACCCTGCCGTTGCCGCCATAGCGAGTTCATCGCCGAGCTAGGGTATGGACTCGATCACAGTGCTATCTTCGTCCGATTCCTAGCACATTGTGTTCATCATGTATCTTACCACGATTGAAACACTCCTATCTAGTCAATATGATCCTTAGAATAGATGTGATTTAAGAATTTAGGGTTAGGTTTCCGCCGAAACCATCTCGGACCCACCGAGTTGAAAAACTTGGTCCCACCGATTTGGCTAACGCCATTGCACTAGTAACTCTCGGTCTGACCGAGAATTACAAATCGGTGTGACCGATTTTAGAACTTTGTGAAACCCTAGCAGTCTCGGTGCCACCAAACTGTGACTCAGTCTGACCGAGTTCACTAGTTTAGGTTCCAAAACTGCTTCGGTATCACCGAGTTTGAAAGTCGGTAGATCCAAAATGCTTTCTGTGGAAACTAAAACTAAGTTTTTGAATCATTCATTTGCAAAAATCTCTGCATTTTGTGATGCTCATCCATTCTATCTCATCTATAACTATTCACAGGGTCAGCAGTCAGTGATTTGCAGTATGTCGGACCAAAGTGATAGTCAGAACAAGTTAGCAGAACAGATTCACATGAGTGAGGGGACTACTCCCTCTAGCAGCTCAGATGATGGGAGCAAAAGCACTCCAAGCAATTTGCCCAAAGCAGCCACAAGAGCAAGAAGGAAGAGAACCTCAGACTCTGAGGATGAGGATTATGTGGCTGTTGAAGATGAGGCTACTTCCAAGAAGGTAGAGCTCAAAAAGGTGCACAGCTCAACTGCAGTAAAGCCAGGCATGAAGATCAAAAGGCCAGCAGGAAGATAGCCAATGTCCAAAGCCAGAGCATCAACTCAAGTACCTGAAAAGCCTGATCCCAAAGAGCCAGCTGCAGAAGGAAATAAAAGGAAGGAAAGGGTCAAGAAGACCATGGCCAGAGTTGTTGGTCAACCTTCCATGATGGAAGAGGAAGAAGAGGTTGCTGCACCAGCACCCAAGACATAGAAGCTTATGGGTGATGCTATAAGATCAGGGGCTGCAACATCAAAGCCCAAAGAAGCACCCAAAGCTGCCCCCAAGCCCAAGAATGCACCCAAGAGGAATACCAGGAATATTCCAGCTGCTGAGAAGAACAAGGCCCCAGTGCCTGAAGTTGCTGATGATGAAGAGGATGAGGGACAAGTCCTGAGGAAGCTAAAGCCGAAGATTCCAGACCACAATGATGCTCATCCTGTGGCTGAGGACATGAAAATCAGGAGAGACTCAGGGTTGAGGCTATGGAGGATGACAGATCCATATGCCACCAGGAGAAGGACTGTTGTTGATTACAGGTTCCATACAAAGGAACAACAGGACTTCAATGAGACAATCTTGTTGGACAAGAAGCCCATAGTGCGTGATATGAGGTGGGTTGACTGGACCTACATGAAGGAGAATGAGGAACACTATCGTGGAGTATATGACAGTTTTGAAGCTTGTGGAGTTGCAGATTTTGTTGGGCAGAAGCTCACCAACTGGAATGATGAACTCATTATGCAATTCTACTCCACATCACACTTCTTTCCAGATGGCAGGATAGTGTGGATGTCAGAAGGTACGAGGTACCAGTCAACCATAGAAGAATGGGCTAGCCTGATCAATGCCCCCAAGGAGAGTGAAGATGACTTGGATGTCTATGCTAAGAAGAAAATGGGACACAATACTATGTCACATATGTACAAGGAGATCTCAGACAAAGTTCTTGAGAGTTTCTCATTTGGATCAGTCCACTTTCTTCTGTCAGGGCTGCCTACGATCAACTGGATCCTAAGGCACACTCTTTTGCCCAAGTCAGGTGACCACAACATGATTAGAGGACATGCTATCAACTTGCTGCATATATTTGATGTGCCACAGAAATTCAAAGTCACGAGCCTTATGGTTGAGACCATTAAGAGGACTGCAGCTGACCAGAAGAGAAGTTGTGGATATGCCCCACAGATTCAGGAGTTGATAAACTCAAAGATGGGCACAGGCAAATATCTGTTGGATAAGGAACATTTTGCTCTTTATCCAGACTTTGAGGACAATCAAGTTGTCATTACTGAGAATGAACCATCATCAGTGCAAGCTCAAGAGAAGAAGGAGAAGGCAAGGAAAGAGAAGGCTGCTGAGGGAGTCCTGGACTGGGGGGTGTCCGGATAGCCGAACTATCATCATCAGACGGACTCCAAGACTATGAAGATACAAGATTCAAGACTTCGTCCCGTGTCCGGATGGGACTTTCCTTGGTGTGGAAGGCAAGCTTGGCAATACGGATATGTAGATCTCCTACCATTGTAACCGACTCTGTGTAACCCTAGCCCTCTCCAGTGTCTATATAAACTGGATGCCTTTAGTCTGTAGGACGAACAACAATCATACCATAGGCTAGCTTCTAGGGTTTAGCCTCCTTGATCTCGTGGTGGATCTACTCTTGTAACACACATCATCAATATTAATCAAGCAGGACGTAGGGTTTTACCTCCATCAAGAGGGCCCAAACCTGGGTAAAACATCGTGTCCCTTGTCTCCTGTTACCATCAGCCTAGACGCATAGTTCGGGACCCCCTACCCGAGATCCGCCGGTTTTGACACCGACATTGGTGCTTTCATTAAGAGTTCCTCTGTGCCGTCGCAATCAGGAAGGATGCCTTTTCCCGTCTTTAAAGACGGCGTCGTCGTCAAGGGAGCTTTGGCCACCGGCCAAACTATCCGGCTAGGTCATTTTCTTATGACCGCCTGTTCAGCCACCGCTCCGACGATGACCTCTCAGGTCATCAAAAGAAATCTTCACGTCAGCTTGGAATTTGCCGAGCAGCTAGATCCGATAGAGCTCTCCTCCGTAAACGAGCTCTTGGATCACATCGCCGCCCTGGGAGTCGCTACAGACTACGATCAGATTGGACTTAAAACCGATCTGAGAGAAATTAACTCTCCCCAGGCTACCCACCACGTTGTTGTGGTAGAGGAACAATGCGGCGACTCTTTTTCTACGTTAAAAACCAGCTATGTCCGGATTCCCGATCCCTCCATGCCGGATTCCCGCGGAGGGACGGACGTCAATCAAATACTGAACCTAAAGTCAAGTATCGGACCAGATTCGTTGGAAAGCATCCAACAAACTAGGCTTCCAAATCCGGAAACTTCTTGGCCTTTGAGCCTCAGATCGGGCGGGGTTCCGAACTTAATTCCACCCGCCCACCCAAACATAAGCGATCTATCTCAAATACGACAAGAGCTTGATGAAATAGTACATCATTACTGGGCCAAATTCATCCTGGTTATAAATAGGATAAAGGACTGCCGTGAAGAAAGCGCGATTTCAATTTTCTGCAACAATTGCACGGACAAGGGAATCATAAACGCCATAAGTCGTCGCGAAGTTACACGCTTCGCCGACCTAGCGACCATTGTACAAAAATACTGTGCGATGGAGAGTGCCTGGAAAACCGAAACTAGGTTTTGGGACAATCCGGCCCTGAATACAACCGCAGTCCGAAATAAAAGGGTGCGTCATACTCAAGCACCTAGATTAAAAACCAAAAAGCAAAAAACCCCTAGAGGGCACGGAACCGTACTGGAGGGATGGCTCAATGGACCCTGCAAAATCCACAGTACGGAGGGCGCCACTCCAACACATAGCCTTCGAGCATGTTGGATACTATGGCAGGTGGCCAAAAGTGGAGAAGGCTTTCTAGCCCTGGGCAACCAGCCCAGCAGTACCAGTACGGTATTAACAGTCTTCGATACTTTCGCATCAAATAACATGCGGAAGAGTACAATCCGCAGCCTTGCCGAGGTCTACCAAGTAGCAACAACAAATCCATGGAGTGACACGACTATCACCTTCAATGCCAGCGATGAACCTAAATTCCGAACAGCTCGAGCACCAGCCACATTGGTCCTCAGTCCGATAGTGGACGGCTTTCGTCTTACCAAGGTACTCATGGATGGCGGCAGCGGATTAAACCTCATCTACGAGGAAACCCTTAAGAAAATGGAAATTGACTGGAGGCGCATTGAGCGAAGCAGCACAACCTTCAGGGGAATAATCCCTAGTCGAGAAGTACGCTGCACAGGAAAAATCACACTAGACGTAGTGTTCGGCTCGCCGGACAACTACAAGTCCGAAGAGGTCACGTTCCAAGTGGCCCCATTCGGCAATGGATATCACGCCTTGTTAGGGCGAGAGGCATTCATAATCTTCCAAGCTATACCCCATTACGGGTACATGAAGCTCAAAATGCCCGGGCCCAATGGAATAATCACTCTCGTCAGTGATCCAAATATAGCGCTCCGCGCTGAAAATAAGACAGCCGCACTGGCCCTAGAGGCATTATCCGAAGCCCTAGCGGCAGAAGAACTCACTGCGCTGCGCTCCATGGTGGATAGGGACGATGTGATACTCGATAAGAGGTCTAAGTCCACCTCTTTTAAACCAGCAGACGAAATAGTCAAATTCCAGGTCCATCCAACGGACCCCACAAAGACGGCCTCCATTGGGGCACAATTAAATCCTGATGTAGAAACCGCACTACGAGAATTCCTTTGGAAAATTGGGACATTTTCGCCTAGCACCCTTCAGACATGCCAGGAATCCCACGCAGGCTGGCAGAGCACAGCCTAAATATCCTAAAAGTATTTAAGCCAGTCAAACAGGCTCTTCGGCGATTTTCCAAACCCAAAAGACAGGCAATGGGAGAGGAGCTAGCCAAGCTCTTAGAAGCCGGATTCATCAGAGATATAAAACATCCGGACTGGCTAGCCAACCTGGTAATGGTACCCAAAACGGACAAATCCTGACGCCTTTGTGTCGATTTCAAAGACCTTAACAAGGCCTGTCCAAAGGACCCTTTCCCTCTCCCTCGCATCGACCAAATCATCGATGCTACCGCAGGGCACGATTCATTGTGCTTCCTCGACGCATACTCCGGATACCATCAAATCAAGATGGCAGAAAAAGACTAGGCCACAACGGCATTCATTACTCCATACGGACCATTCTGCTTCAACACAATGCCCTTCAGACTCAAGAACGCCGGCGCAACATATCAGCGCATGATTCAGACATGTCTGGCTACCCAGATAGGCAAGACGGTAGAGGCATACGTAGACGATGTGGTCGTCAAGACCAAACACGTCGAAACTCTAGTAGACAACTTGAGGGTGACATTCGACAACCTCCGAGCATATGACATTAAGCTCAACCCGGAAAAATGTGTTTTCGGCGTACCAGCCGGAAAGCTCTTGGGCTTCATTGTATCCGGTAGAGGAATTGAAGCAAACCCAACCAAGATCCGAACTCTGTCACAATTGGATATCCCAAAAGACCTCAAGCAAATACAAAAACTAACTGGATGCGTGGCGTCTCTAAGCCGCTTCATCTCCCATTTGGGAGAAAAGGCACTGCCCCTCTATCGACTCCTCCGGCGCACCGAACACTTCGAATGGATGCTGCCGCGGCTGGACTCGAAGAAATTAAGACCGTATTGGCAACAAATCCGGTCCTAGCCGCGCCCAACCTGGGCGAACCTATGTTATTATACATCGCGGCAACGCATCAAGTTGTCAGTGCCACACTCCTCGTCGAATGAGAAACAGAAGGGCACAAATTCCCTCTTCAAAAACAGTGTACTACATGTCCACTGTCTTAACTCCATGCAAGTCCCGTTAGCCACATTATCAAAAGATAGCGTATGCGGTGTTCATGGCATCCCGGAAGCTGCGACACTACTTTCAAGAGTGTTCCATAACGGTGGCCTCCGAAGTACCTCTCAACGATATTATAAACAATCGCGACGCGACGGGCAGGATTGCAAAATGGGCCATTGAGCTCTTACCATTTGACATAACCTACAAACCATGGTGAGCTATAAAATCGCAAGTTTTGGCTGACATCATCGCTGAATGGACCGAAACCGAACTCCCTAAAGAGTACGGTGCATACTCCAATTGGATCATGCATTTCAACGGCTCCAAAATGTTGGCTGGCTTGGGGGCTGGCGTCGTCTTGATGTCCCCAACCGGAGACACAGTCCAATACGTGCTTTAGATAATGTACACGGACTCCAACAATGCAGCCGAATATGAGGCCCTTCTACATGGCCTCCGGATGGCAATCTCCATGGGTATTCAACGCCTAGAGGTGCTCGGAGATTCAAACCTCGCAATATCCCAAGTAAATGGAGACTTTGACGCCAAGGATCCGAAAATGGCAGCCTACCGTAACGCCGTCCTAAAAATGTCACCCGGTTCGAAGGACTCAAATTCCACCATGTAGCCCGGGATAATAACGAGGCAGCAGACGTGTTGGCATGCATCGGCGCAAAACGCGACGCCGTCCCTCCAAACATCTTCCTGGAGCGGCTCTTTAAGCCATCCGTATTATGGGAAGAGGAGTCTGGAAATAACAATCCGGAACCAACTGCATCGCCTAACACAGAACATTCTGACACAATCGGTGGCTCAGCCAATGAAATAACAGATTCAGCCCACGAAATACTGGCAGTAATTGCCCCGTGGACGGAACCATTCCTAACCTACTTAATCAGGCAGGAACTTCCCAAAGACCAAAATGAGGCCCGCTGCATAGTTCGGCGATCTAAAGCCTACAAGGTCCATGAGGGAGAACTTTATAAGAAAAGCACAACCGGAGTCCTTCAAAGGTGTATCTCCGAAGAGGAAGGGCGAAATCTCCTGGCTGAAATTCACGCCGGACTTGGCGGGCACCACGCCGCCGCCCGGGCCCTTGTAGGCAAGGCCTTCCATACAGGATTTTATTGGCCGACCGCCCGGGCAGATGCTCAGGACTTAGTCCAACGATACGTCGGTTGCCAGCTCTTTGCTAATCAGAGCCACATGCCACCCACCGCCCTCAAAACTATACCCATCACTTGGCCGTTCGCGGTCTGGGGGCTTGACATGGTTGGGCCCCTTAAAGGGGGAACCCACAAGCACAAATACTTATTGGTCATGGTGGACAAATTCACCAAATGGATAGAGGCCAAGCCGGTTAAAACAGCAGAATCCGGACCTGTGATAGACTTCATATCTGGGGTAGTACACCGTTTTGGCGTCCCCCATAGCATCATCACTGATAACGGCACGAATTTCACGGCCGACGAGGTTAAACTCTGGTGCAAAAACATGGGCATCAAGCTCGACTACACTTCAGTCTACCACCCTCAAACTAACGGTCAAGTGGAACGAGCAAATGGTCTAATCATGAGCGGCATCAAACCCAGATTAGTGCGGTCCCTCACGGAATCTAACACGCACTGGGTAGAGGAGCTCGACTCCGTACTCTAGGGGCTGTGGACCACGCCAAACCGCACAACCAGATTCACACCATTTTTTATGGTATACGGCGCTGAGGCAGTTTTGCCCTGCGATATAATTCATGACTCACCTCGCGTGTGCATGTACGAGGAAAGGGAAGCCGAGTTGGATCGGCAGGACAGTTTGGATGCTTTGGAGGAGGAGCGCGACGTGGCAAAATCCCGTTCCGCATTCTATCAACAGCAGGCTCGAAGATATCAAAGCAGAGAAGTCCGGGCCAAAACTTACAATGTTGGCGAGCTAGTTCTACGCCTGCCGGACAAGAAAAAGGACAAACTTAAGCCCAAATGGGAAGGTCCCTTCATCATCGACCAAGTCCTTACCGGCGGTGCATACCGTCTACGCAACGCATCTGACAACCGACTCGAGCCAAACCCATGGAACGCAGCCCGTCTCCGAAGATTTTACGCCTAGCGCCGGACTCAGGGTTCGTCTCCTTCCTCTGTCCACCTTTCATATTTTTTTTGCTGTCTTTGTTTTCCCTCCTTTTTCCTCCCTCTTTCAGTACAAACCCCTTGAGGCCTGATCTGCGCTTTGTTCGCACACACTCGATGTGCTACTCGCACTCGTTATACCTGGGGGCTTCTTTAACAGAAGCTTATTTCTACGGGCTTCATGCCCAACACATGTGTCATCCTTCCGCATGTACCTTTTGCTCACCATTATATGCATCGATATGACTTAAGTTTTGGCCAAGCCGGGTTGCCTGGCTCCTGTGCTTACCCCTACGTTCCCGATTGTTTGGCTAGGAGGTAAAGGGAGCACCTCTGCGATTGTTACTACCGGGTCAGCCGGATGTGTACCTCAGACTGGGTGAAGCCGAAGGCTAGCGTTCTTAAGGGAATATTCGGTCGGTGACCTGAAAGATGATTTATTACTTACTTATTTATCTGCCCCCAGATGCTTTTTCTGCTATTTTCGCAGTCCGGACATGCACTTTAGGGCATGCCTCCCAGGGAAAGGAACCCTTAACGAAACTATTCTCCCTGGAAGATGTTTCTTACTAACCATGTAATATAACATAGCTAGTTGGGCACTTGTCTGATAAAGCAATTATGACCCCTACGCCTTGTCTCCATGCACGCCCCGGTTCTTTTATAACCGTAAGGGTGTTCGGACACACTCCGGACTGTTGGGTCCCAAGGTTGAAGCGAAAAGGTCCGCAAAGACAAACGATCTACAATCCGGCTAGAAGGCATTCTATATGTCATTTTTAAAATTACATCGTCAAGCTGATTGATTGTACTCCTCTTCAATCCCATCTAATAGGCTGTCTAATTTACAGTCCTGTTGGGAATATTTCGCGGCCAACTCTACTTGGCCGTACATCAAGCTCATAGGGATCTCCTTCCCATCAGGCCCCACAGGTCCGACCTCGGCCATGTGGTTTGGGTCAGCCTTCGGGTACCACGTCTTCACCATGGCCCAGGCCTCCCTGGCGCCTTGACGGCAGGCCGATATCTTCCACAGACGGAGACGTCGCCGTACTCCCTGAAGCTTCTCAGCAAGCCCTCCAAGGCCCTCAGGTAGGGAGATGGAAGGCCATAAGGCCTGAACGACACCGCTCATCGCCTGCCGAACACGTTCGTGTAGTTGCAGCAGCTCGGGAAGAGGGTCTCCCGTGGAACCAGGCATCTCCTCCGTCGGACGACCCGTGAGCACACCTACAGACACATTTCTGTCAATCGACTTCCTCGCCGAACTCTTCTTTTCAAAAGAGTTTGCTCAAGCACTTACTATAAATGCCGCGACGAAGCCGCCGATTCTCCTTTACGGAGTTATATAGCTGGACCCGAACATCTTTTAGTTCTTCGCCCAGCTGGGTGTTGGCATCTTGGAGTTTGTTCCTCTCCTGCTGCACCCTCAAAAGTACCCTCTTGCCGGCCTTCAACTGGCGCAGCAGCTGTTGCTTGTCCGGATCTAGTCCGGCACCCTCTGCAATATTATTGTCAGACTATACACACACGCCGCACTTCATAAATTACTTCTCTTTTCAAAACATGAATTACCAGAGGGGGTCTCCGTGGTCCCCCGACAGCGGCTAGTGCGGCCTCAAGTTGGGCCTTGCATTCTTGAAGCTCCTGGGACAGGTGGGTATTCTTCTCGGTAAGATCCTGCATTACAGATGATCCTTAAATCAGTTAGTTTAACTATTTTAAGTCTCGGGGGCTACTGGCATATATAACTATTAAAATTCCTCACCCGTATGTATTTTACATACTACTCCAAGGCTCTGGTTAAACCATCTTGAGCAGCACAGAGGTGCGCGTCTCCCGCATTAAAGGCATTCAACGCCTCTGGGGAAAAACACGCGTCACGAAGAACTGTCCGATGGCGCCTGTGATTCATGGCGTTCTCCACCTCAGACCTGGTGGCGGACAACCTGTCGGCATCCTCCATTGGAGGAGCATCTGGCTCGCGCCTTGCGCTTGCCTCCCCCTTCGGACCAGGTTTGGTTGGCACCCTCTCCGGACTCAGTCCGGTGAGCGCTCTTTCTCCTGGAAGAATCATGAGCATTAATATACCTCCCAGGAGTCTTTCCCTTAAAGGACAATGGTGCACCATACCTTTGCGGCGGCGTTTCGATTCGCGCCGCACTCCTCTTCCACCTGCTAGGCTGCACTGACCTCATTTGGTTAGTCGCCGCGGGCTCGGCTTCCCGCTGTAAAGGCACCTCCTGCGAAGCACCGTTGGTACACGGTGGCTAGGAATAAGCATTAAAAAAGTAACGGTGTCAGGACTTCGGTCGTACTCACCTCGGAAGCTGGACATAAACCGGGGTAGTCAGCCGTAATGGCGACTAAAGCATTGTCTATGCTGAGCTGGTGGAACACCCCGTCAATCAAATCCACCTTTACGTCTGGATCCTCTTCGGAGGCCGGATCAAGGGATCTTCCCGGATCCTCGGGTTGTGGAGTTGGGCTTTCTATGCCCTCCACATCCCGGCGTAGTTCCTGCGTCGAAATCATAAAGTAAGACACTTATCTTTGAAAGCACAGATCATATATATAAGCGTCCGCTTACCCAGCTCCGAGGGTTATTCATGGAGAATCCATTCAATGGATTCATGCGGAGGAAGTCCTCCTTCTCCCCCTTGTACAAGCCGGACAGGATCTTCACCAGATCGGCGGCCGACCCCGGCCCCGTGCGGCCATGACGGGTGGCGTCATTCTCCCTGTTGAAATCCCACATGGGGTGGCCCCTATATTGGAGCGGATGCACCCCTCGCATAATGCATGTGGCCATGACTCCAATCACGGTTAATCTGGAATGGGCTAGTAACCGTATCCGGCCCATCAGATAGTGGACGCTACTGTCATCTTCCTGTTGAGGGCTCCGTGGGCGCCAACTCAGGCGTTTCTTCAGAGGAGCGTTGCTAAACTCCGGGAGGCTGATTCAGACTGGATCCGGCAGCGGGGCGTCTTCCATGTAAAACCACTCCGAAGGCCAGTCTTCGGACGCCTTCTTCGGGGTTCCGGATAGATATCCGGTCCCGGCGATGCGCCATATTTCGGCTCCGCCCACTTGATATATCGACCCCTCGTAAGAACGGGGTACGAGGCAAAACAACCTCTTCCATAGTGCAAAATGGGGCTCGATGCCCAAGAATAGCTCGCAAAGAGCTACAAAGCCCGCGATGTGCAAAATGGAGGTGGGCGTGAGGTGGTGAAGTTGGAGTCCATAAAACTCCAGGAGCCCCCGGAGAAACAGATGTATAGGAAATCGGAGTCCCCTTATTAAGTAGGGGACGAAGCATACCCGCTCTCCTTTGGAGGGATTGGGGACGCTCTTCACCTGCTTCCCACCCTTGTAGGTGGCCAGTCCGGCTCGAACCGGAACCATAAAGGCTGGGGGAAGGTATCCCTCTGCTTGGAGCGTCACTAACTCGCTATGCGGGACTGAGCATCTCCTCCAATCTCCTGGCTGAGGACTGGGAGCACGAGAAGAGGAGCCGCGTCGACTGTCCATGTTGGAATGGATTTTTTGTCAGATGCGCCTCGATGAGTACTTGCGAAAGGAAGATGGTGTGATTTGGATCTGGATCCTTGCCTCTCTTATAGGCAGCTTATTTGCGCAACTAGGGGATAAAACGTAAGAATACCCTGGCTTTTTGCATTCGTACGACATGTGGAAGAAGGCCATTATTGGACGTAGAAGCCAAGGAGCGCAACATTTATGAAGCAACCAGACACTATCCAGCAAACACACGAAACATGAAGGAGAACCCGCCTTGCAAACACCGAAGACAACATACGCGCCGAACTCGTCGTCATTGAAGCCTGGTTCGGGGGCTACTGAGGGAGTCCTGGACTAGGGGGTGTCCGGATAGCCGAACTATCATCATCGGCCGGACTCCAAGACTATGAAGATACAATATTGAAGACTTCGTCCCGTGTTCGGATGGGACTTTCCTTGGCGTGGAAGGCAAGCTTGGCGATACGGATATGTAGATCTCCTACCATTGTAACCGACTCTGTGTAACCCTAGCCCTCTCCGGTGTCTATATAAACCGGATGGCTTTAGTCCGTAGGACGAACAACAATCATACCATAGGCTAGCTTCTAGGGTTTAGCCTCCTTGTTCTCGTGGTAGATCTACTCTTGTAACACACATCATCAATATTAATCAAGCAGGACGTAGGGTTTTACCTCCATCAAGAGGGCCCGAACCTGGGTAAAACATCGTGTCCCTTGTCTCCTGTTACCATCCGCCTAGACGCACAGTTCGGGACCCCCTACCCGAGATCCGCCGGTTTTGACACCGACAGCTGCCAAGATGCCAACTCAAGAGGAGGCATCTGAGTATTTCTTGAAGAACAAATAGGAGCAGCTTGGTTACTTGATAGCATCAACACTGAGGACTGAGAAGGGGTTGGCCACCCTAACTCAAAACCAGGAGAGCCTGGAAAGAATCATGGAACAAAAATTCTATGATCTTGATGTCAAAGTAACTGAGATTCAGTCAGTTGTGGAGCAGCTTCAGGAAGACATGCTGGAGAGGAAGGGCAATACAACCACTGATGCATTTGCCAGAGTGCCTAGAGCTCATAGGTCAGCTGTCGTGCCTGTGACAGACACTAGAGCCACGTCATCTACACCAGCAACAGCTCCCACAGCTCTAGGACAACCAGCTCCAGCACCAACTCCTCCAGCTCCCTCTACATCAACTGAAGCCTTCGTCCAAGGAGCCATCTCTACACCACCACCACCTGAAGACCAAGCCTGAGAGTCAATCTAGCACTATGCATTTTTTATGAACTTTTTAGTAACTTGTTGCCAAAGGGGGAGAAAAATGTATAAATCATAGGCTTCGAGAGAGAGAGAGAGTGTTTTTTGTTCTCTCTTGCTTTGGTGGTTAAACTTTGTTTGCTTTTGATTGCTTGAGATACTATGCAATTACCCGTGAGACATTGATGATCATGTCTTTGATTATAAGCTACACTTATGCCTGTTTGATGATATTATCTTACCTATCCTTATATGATCATTCACTTTGCTTGGTGATGAGTGCATGTATTCAATCTTTATTATTTTGAGCGCTCCACCAAGATGTATGTGACATTGAAGAGTAACCCATGAGCCTAATTCCTTGTGCATTTGCAGTCCAAAGCAAATCTTAAACTATGCACAAATTTAGGGGGAGCTCTTGCTTATCACATACTTCTCAAAGCGATGATGTTTTACAATCTTATTATTTTTGTCGAAGCTTTGATCTATATGTTGTCATCAATTACCAAAAAGGGGGAGATTGAAAGTGCAACTATCCCTAGGTGGTTTCGGTAATTCATAAAAACATATATCTCATTGAGCTAATGCTATTCCAAGATTATTATTTCAGGAAAGCTCAATGAATGGCATGGCATGGATGATGAAAGTGGACCCCTCAAAATATCAAGGACAAAGGATTGGCTCAAGCTCAAAAGCTCAAGACTCTTCATTTTACATTTTAGTGATCCAAGATCACACTGAGTCTATAGGAAAAGCCAATACTATCAAGGAGGGATGAGGTGTTGCTTAATGAGCCTCTTGCTTCAAGTGCCTAGTGATATGCTCCAAATACCCTCAACTACTTTCTCACATCCTCATATGACCTAAACCTAAAGCCAAAATCAGTCGCACCGATTCTTTCTATCTGGCGCCACCGAGTTCAGATGTCATAGCCACTTCCACAAACCCTAGGCAAATCGGTCTCACCGGTAGGGATCTCGGTCTCACCGAGATGGGATTGTAATCTCTCTGTTTCCCTTCGTAACATTTCGGTCTAACCAAAGTGAGCGATCGGTCCCACCGAGATTGCAATGTAAACTCTCTGTTTCCTTTTTGTAACATTTTGGCCTCACTGAAAAGAGCAAATCGGTCCCACCGAGTTTACCTGACCAACTCTCTCGTTAGCTAATTACCAAAATCAGTCTCACTGAGTTTGTGTAATCGGTCTCACCAAGATTAAGTTATGCCCTAACCCTAACCATATTGGTCCTACCGAGTTGCATGTCGGTCCCACCGAAAATCCTAATGGTCACTAGGTTTACTAAATCGGTCTAACCGAGTTTGTTGATTCGGTCCCACCGAGATTGGTAAATTGTGTGTAACGGTTAGATTTTGTGTGGAGGCTATATATACCCCTCCACCTCCTCTTCATTCATGGAGAGAGCCATCAGAATTACACTTCCAACTTACCAGTTCTGAGAGAGAACTACCTACTCATGTGTTGAGGCCAAGATATTCCATTCCTACCATATGAATCTTGATATCTAGCCTTCCCCAAGTTGCTTTCCACTCAAATCTTCTTTCCACCAGATCCAAATCCTATGAGAGAGAGTTGAGTGTTGGGGAGACTATCATTTGAAGCACAAGAGCAAGGAGTTCATCATCAACACACCATTTGTTACTTCTTGGAGAGTGGTGTCTCCTAGATTGGCTAGGTGTCACTTGGGAGCCTCCGACAAGATTGTGGAGTTGAACCAAGGAGTTTGTAAGGGCAAGGAGATCGCCTACTTCGTGAAGATCTACCGCTAGTGAGGCAAGTCCTTCGTGTGCGACGGCCATGGTGGGATAGACACGGTTTCTTCTTCGTGGACCCTTCGTGGGTGGAGCCCTCCGTGGACTCGCACATCCGTTACCCTTCGTGGGTTGAAGTCTCCATCAACGTGGATGCATGATAGCACCACCTATCGGAACCATGCCAAAAACATCCGTGTCTCCAACTGCGTTTGAATCCTCCAAACCCTTCCCTTTACTTTCTTGCAAGTTGCAAGCTTTAATTTCCGCTGCCTATATACTCTTTGCATGCTTGCTTGATTTGAGTGATGATTGCTTGACTTGTCCAAAGATTGCTAAAATCTGCCAAACTCTAAAATTGGGAAAAGGTTAAGTTTTTAATTGGTCAAGTAGTCTAATCACCCCCCCTCTAGACATAATTCAAGGTCCTACAGCGCCGAAGAGGGATACAATCCTGATCAGCCTGCCTTCGAGCAGGCCGAACAAGAACACGGGCAGGTCAGCCCAGGTGAACAGGCAACAGGCGGATACTTAGAGGACCATAACTATATGCCTCCCTCTGAAGACGAGGTAAGCCTCAGTGAAGACGAATTCAGCGTACTGGAGGATTCCATAGAGCAGAAGCGCTTCAAGCGCCGGCTTATAGCCACTGCAAGAAGCCTAAAGAAGAAGCAACATCAGATACAAGCAGATCAGGATATGCTAACAGACAAACGGACTAAAGCTCGAGCAGGGGAGGAATACGGACTCGAGTGCCGAACACAATATTACCCAAAGCGCAGGCTACTACCTCAATTCAAGGAAGAGGCACCAAAGCTCGGACGACAGCCTAAAAGTCGCCGCCAAATCACTACGGCCAGGGGCTACACACGAGATAAAGAAAGCATACTAAACAACAACATAGCAGGCACCCTGGGCACATCAGCAGCCAGGAGTAGCGTCTGCAAACCCTGGCACAACAAATATGAGCGTCCGAAGACAAGGGACGACACCCAGGACACGACAGTCAATACAGGAGCCCGCAGCCCCCAGCCCGTTCAGCGGGAGAAGGCATTCCAAAACATGGGCCCCTCCAGCCTGAACCTCATACTTGACCGCCCATGCCAAATTGAAAGCACAAGTGCTCCCTAGGTGGTTTTGGTAATTAATGTCAACATATCTCTTGTTGGACTAACACTTTTATCTAGTATATTTTAGACAAGTTCAACATTGGAGTGGCATGGACTAAAGGATGTGGGAACTCCTTCAAGATGCTAAGGACAAAGGATTGGCTAAAGCTTCAAGCTCAAGAATCTTCATTTTACATTTTAGTGATCCAAGATCACATTGAGTCTATCGGAAAAGCCAATACTATCAAGAAGGGATGAGGTGTTGCTTAATGAGTTTCTTGCTCCACAGTGCTTAGTGATATGCTACAAAACCGTCAACTACTTTCCCACTTCCACTCATATGACCTAAACCTAAAGCCAAAATCGGTCACACCGATTCTTTCTATCCGGCGCCACCGAGTTCATCTGTCGTAGCCACTGCCACAAACCCTAGGCAAATCGGTCTTACCGATAGGGATCTCGGTCTCACCAAGATGGGATTGTAATCTCTCTGTGTATGTCCATCATCAAAATCGGTCTCACCGAGTTTGAGCAATCGGTACTACCGAGATTACAATGCAAACTTCCTGGTTGACTCATTACCAAAATCGGTCCCACCGAGTTTGAGTAATCGGTCAAACCAAGTTTGCCCGACCAACTCTCTGGTTAGCTAATTACCAAAATCGGTCCAACCGAGTTTGTGTAATCGGTCTCACTGAGATTAGGTTATGCCCTAACCCTAACCATATCGGTCCTACTGAGTTGCATGTCGGTCCCACTGAAAATCCTAACAGTCACTAGGTTTACTAAATCGGTCTGACCGAGTTTGTTGATTCAGTCCCACCGAGATTGGTAAATTGAGTGTAACGGTTAGATTTTGTGTGGAGGCTATATATACCCCTCCACCTCCTCTTCATTCATGGAGAGAGCCATCAGAACAAACCTACACTTCCAACTTACCAGTTCTGAGAGAGAACTACCTACTCATGTGTTGAGGCCAAGATATTCCATTCCTACCATATGAATCTTGATCTCTAGCCTTCCCCAAGTTGCTTTCCACTCAAATCTTCTTTCCACCAGATCCAAATCCTATGAGAGATAGTTGAGTGTTGGGGAGAATATCATTTGAAGCACAAGAGCAAGGATTTCATCATCAACACACTATTTGTTACTTCTTGGAGAGTGGTGTCTCCTAGATTGGCTAGGTGTCACTTGGGAGCCTCCTACAAGATTGTGGAGTTGAACCAAGGTGTTTGTAAGGGCAAGGAGATCGCCTGCTTCATGAAGATCTACCGCTAGTGAGGCAAGTCCTTCGTGGGCGAGGGCCATGGTGGGATAGACAAGGTTGCTTCTTCGTGGACCCATCTTGGGTGGAGCCCTCCATGGACTCGCGCAACCGTTACCCTTCGTGGGTTGAAGTCTCCATCAACGTGGACCCATCTTGGATAGCACCACCTATCGGAACCACGCCAAAAACATCCATGTGTCCAATTGCGTTTGAATCCTCCAAAACCCCTCCCTTTACATTCTTGCAAGTTGCATGCTTTACTTTCCGCTGCTCATATACTCTTTGCATGCTTGCTTGCTATATGTTGTGAATGTTAAAATTGTGCCTAAACTCCACTTAAACTTAAAGAAGCTAAAAACTGCAACTTGGGTACTTAGTGTCTAATCACCCCCCCTCTAGACACCTCTTCTCAAGGTCCTACAAGTGGTATCAGAGCCAGGTTTCCATTGCTAATCACCATTGGAGGAAGATGGATGAGTCTACTTTGGGGAGTCTTAGACATAGAGTGCCTATTCTTGATGGAGAGTACTTTCATGAGTGGAAAAATGAGATGCTTGTAATTTTCAATCAATATAATTTGAACAAGTACATCGCTAGTCCTTGTGCACCTTATGTTGATCCTATGCATCCTACCCTTGATGAGTCTATTGACATGATTAGGAATGTTAGAACTGTAAATCTGATCACTAGAGGCTTGCCTAGAAACTTGGTTGGAAAACTGCCTACTCTTGAGTGTGCCTACACTATATGGAAATTTCTTGACGAACAATTTCCTGATTATTCTTTGAAAAATCTTGATGAAATTCTTCATAAGTCTATTGCTTTGAGTAAGATGAATATTAGTGATCCTATGTTTAGTGATCGTCTATTTGAACTTACAAACCTTATGCATGCCAAAGGAAATGTTGGAATTATTAGCGATATCATTTCTGATGCTACTAGAATTCATAGAGGAGATTATTGTCAAACTCATACTAATGAATCACCCTCTCTAGGATTTGATCCACCACATGACGATGTTGAACATGGATACTATGATGAGGATGATGATAGTGACTTCGATATTGTGGACTCGTGTGCGCCACTTCAAAAGAGTCGCTTGCAGTCGTAGTTAGGTTAGCCACCGAGTCAAAGCTGGCTTGCTGCAGTTAAACTCCTCCACCCCCCTTTGTTGATAATGATGCATATGTAGTTAGTTCTGATGTAAGTCTTGCTGGGTACATTTGTACTCACGTTTGCCTATTTTATGTTTTTGCAGAGAGGCTTCGGTCTCACTAGTAGTTTCGCGTGGACTTCGACGTTTAGCTTGATACCTCAGCTACGATCTTGTGCCCTCGGCAGGATCTGGTAGATAGTCAGGCTTCTCAGTCTTTTTCATTTATAGATGTCTGTACTCAGACATGATAGCTTCCGCTTGTGCTTTGACTTGTATGCTCTGAGTGTTGGGTCATGAGACCCATGTTTGTAATGTCTCGCTCCTCGGAGCCTATTGAATAATCTACTTGAGTCGTAGAGTCATTTTGTGATGCCATGTTGTATTGCACATATCGGGCATATTGTGTGTATGTTATTGAAATGCTTGGTATGTGTGGGATCTGACTATCTAGTTGTTTATCTTTAGTAGCCTCTCTTACCGGGAAATGTCTCCTAGTGTTACCACTGAGCCATGGTAGCTTGCTACTGCTCTGGAACACTTAGGCTGGCCGGCATGTGTCCTTCTTCGTTCCTGTGTCTGTCCCTTCGGGGAAATGTCACGCTTTGAGTATCGGAGTCCTGTTAGCCCGCTACAGCCCGGTTTACCGGAGTCCTGCTAGCCCAGTGCTACAGCCTGGACCCACTTGCTGATGACCGACACGTTCGAAGCTGGGTCATGAATGCCTGTCCCTGTAAGTCTGTGCCACTTTGGGTTTACGACTAGTCATGTCAGCCCGGGCTCCTTATCATATGGATGCTAGCGACACTATCATATACGTGAGCCAAAAGGCGCAAACGGTCCCGGGCAAAGGTAAGGCGACACCCGTGGGGTTACCGTGCGTGAGGCCGCAAAGTGATATGAGGTGTTACCGGCTAGATCGATGTGACATCGAGTCGGGGTCCTGACAGCGTTGGTATCAGAGCTTGACTGCCTGTAGGATTACCAAGCCAAACTGGTCGAAGTTGAGTCTAGAAATTCTTTAGTTATATAAGGGAATTGATTGTGGGATGGAACGTAAGGCTCTTTTTACTCCTTATACCTGATGCCCTTCTGATCTGAGTCATCTTATCTTTCCTGCGGGGATTAAGAACTAGGCTATCTCTTCTTTCTATTAGGATCACGTGTTACTAATCAGTAGACTTATAAGATTGTTGGATTTAAGTCTCAGTTCAGTTCCTACTACTTCTGTATGTTAACTGTTGATCTCGAAACCTTGATATTGTGCTTTTGAGTGGTTATGCCACCATTTTGTGAATGTCTCAAATCTTTTCTGAGCATTTACAGCCGTTATGCTGTCCGAGTCATTCCAGGTTTCTAAATAGTCTGATGCATTTGCAAAATCCTTTCCCTCTGGTTTCGATGCTCCTTTATGCCAGCTCAATCACACTAATTGTTGAGTCGAGGTACTCTACTACCTCGACCTTTATGTTGGAGTTATTACTATGACCCTAGGTGTCTTAGGGGATCATCTAGTGGTCTAGCCATGATTTGTGTCCTAGTGTGAAGATTCTGGCCTTTATTCTCGGAAGCATCCCGTGATGCTACTTAGTAGTAGGTATTCTATTCCTGGGTTTTTGAACCCGAGATTCACTCTACTTAAATCATGTTGATAGTGTTGCTAGTTCCTTCAGGATATTAGTAACCCTTGCATTAGTCCTCGAGGTCCGTGGTATTTCCTTCTTCCAAATACTATGAACCGTTTATGGCAGATGTTCCTCGCTGATCGAAAGATCACAATCAGAGTGCTCTCGATGGGTTCTCGATTCTATATTGTGACTCTGCCAGTTCTACCTTTCTGCATGGGTTATCCGGAAGAAATATGTTGAACTTCGTTCGACATGCAAAACCATGCATCCACAACTTGGAAAATCATATGTTCTTTTGAGTTGTCCCTCTTTAGTTGTTTTCTGGCCTCGTCTATCAATTGATAGTCAAGAGTATGTGTGCGTTCGTTTATCGATGCCTATTACTCTTGTGGTCCGTCAAGCCGTTCTATCGCAGAATGACTAGGAGAAACAAACTCCAGTACCTCTTCCATATCCAGGATTGGGTCAAAGAAGCTGTGCTCCGCAGATCAAATTGCTAATCCAGCTTTTGTTCTGTTCTACCTTGGAGTATTACCATCTTTATATCGGGATTGTTATAGGAATTGCACACCATCCTATGAACTCTTGGTACAGTGATACTTCTTGCCATCATTAGTCATTCCTCGGTCTTCGTGTTGATGCAACCGGAATACCGACAATTGAATTGTGATGTGTGAAATCAATACGCCTAGCAACCTCGTTGCTGGGAAGTTAATGGACAATAATCCTATTCTCAGTATGTTGGTTATTGAATCACCATTCTAAGATTGATCGTGCTACCTAGTCCTTATTTCCTGGTGCACTCTTTGATTGATGAGTTAGGATTTTGTCAAGTCCTCGCTCATTTGATCATATCATCTTGCCCTGAAAAGCAAGATTGTTCTCGAGCTTAGTAACATATCAGTGGTTCGTGATTTTCTGAATATCTTCTCAGAAGTATTACCAGGTTGTCATCTGACCGCTATGTTGAGCTCGTGATCAAGTTGGTTCTTGTCAACCACCTTCTCTCCAAGAATCGGTGTTAGATATCCCTGAGCTAGTTGGTTAAGCTAAACGACAACTTGGAGGGTTGGAGGATAAAAGCTTGCCTGACTTAGTTCGTTCCAAAGGGATATTCTTGTGTAGTGTGTGTTGAAGAAAGATGATATCTTCATCGATTGGTCCCTGTGATCAGTTGCTGGACCTATTGTCTTATCAATCCTTTGATTTGAGTGTGGGCTATCGTCAAATCAAGTTAGAACCAACGATGTTCGTAATGTTGTCCTACTCGTGGTTGATCCCTCGAGCATACACCGTTATATCTTTTGGGTCTGACCAATGCTATCACTGTGTTCACATGATGGTGGAAGTCCAGTGATATGGAAATTCTGATGAGTTGTTGTTGAGGCCATCAGCAGCATTTTGTCTCCCCCATGATTCATGTTGAACATCAACCTAGTGTTGGAAACTTTTATAGGCAATTTCTTCATGCCCCGTTCATGAAGTATATGCTGGATGAGAGAAGTGACTTTCCTTGATTCACGTGCATTTGACGTAAGTTGCCGCCGTGGGTTCGAGAAAGTTAGTTTTTCTTCCTGTGGAATCGTCCCAAGTCAGTCATGCATGTGCAAGGTATACTATGGTTTGGTAGATTAATTACCTCCACTCCATATGTATTCCCTAGCACACCAAGCCACTGATTGATTTGTTCAGGAAAAGGAGTTGATGTGCTAATCCTAGGTCATGCACAGAACTTCGATATCCTCGCTGATGGTTCCCAACCAGAACTCGGTAGTGTTTTATTGTAAGACTACCGTGTGGGCATGCTTGTCTGGGACAACGTGTTCACATGTTTATAGCAGAACCAACTCATGTTTTGGAGCTTGCTATCGTAGTTCATTTCCCGAGAACCTCGCAACGTCATCTCGTCGATTTGTGTTGCAAACTTTCATTTTTTCTTTCTAGACTTGGTGAGTCTGGAATATCCTGACACCAACCAGATCTGAATCTCAGGCAGATATGATGGTTGGAACATTTCCCCAAGAACTATAATATTGGTCCCTCGATAACTGGTAAAGTGGATGTCGTGGCCAGCACCACCAAGCCAAAAGACCTATTATTATAGTATCTTGATCGAAGAAGTTGGCCACCTCCCCATAAGGATTTCGCAGGATTTACCTCCGTAGTTATTCCTTATGGATTCTTGTGCTCCCGAAGCCCGACCTTCTACTTGATGTTCTAGTTATCAAATCATAACTATCTATGGATTACGCTAGCACATCAAGGAGAACATTAGAAGCGGAGTGCTAAATGTCTCTCGGTCGATCATCCAGATTTTGTTTCCTTGGCCCCGCCAATGGTGAAATCTGAGAAAGTGTTATCTTCCTTTGCATCTGCATCGTCCATCGTTGTTCATCATGGTGGTATGTTGTGTTGCCAGGATCCTTGACACGGATATTGGTAAAACCTTGATGATTGTAGAAATGCTCAAGTTCTTGAGAGCACGCTCAAGCGCTAGGTGTTATCATCGACGCTAGCTGGGTTTGCTCTCAGTTCCCTCGGCAATGCTATGATCTATTCAACAGTGAATTCACTCTCTATTGTTGGGTTCTTCCCCAGTTACTAGAATCATTCCCAGCATTTGCATTTTGTTCCCAGTTTGCACCGCCAATGTGCCATTCTACCATGGGTCTCTTCCATTTCCGGTGATAAGCAAATTCATCCATTACGTTGTCTTCAACAAGGTAGTCCACATCATCCAAGTCCGAGTATGCCATTCTACCGACCCCCTCCAAATGATCGCTCGAGAATTGTCTTAGGCTGGTTTGAAGAGTTTCAATGATCTCTGAATCAAAAGTAATTCTTTTTGCCACTTAAGGTAATAATCTACGAATCACCCTCCTCCAGCGATGTTTCGTCGTGGTATCATGGCCACTCAGTTCCTCGCTACGTTGACAATCGTTTACCACCTTCCTAGGTGTGGAATTGTTGTCTATCTAGCGAACCTTCGTCATCCGTTTCTTTCCACCCCTCTTGATGTGTATCTCGTGTCTCAACCCGAGAGTTGGTCCTATGTCTCATTCTGTGAGTTGTTCGATCTTCGAGAAGATCGACCCTTCTAGAGTCTCCTTCTTCCCTCCATGTCATGTTGACAGGATTTCTCAGAGCAAGACATCAAGACAATGATGGTGAATGAATCAACGTTCAACTGAAGTGCACCCTGGATCGTGAAGATTATACTAGTTGCGTTTACCCTTCACCTTACCCTACGCTTGAATCTCGGGTCGAGATTCTTGTTTAGTGGGGGTGAGTTGTCACATCCCTAGCTTCTGGTAATGCACTAGGCTAGACCTCTTGTGAGCATCATGTTTTATTTCAAATGAAATTTGAATTGAGGAATTTTCAAAGCCTCAGAAACCTCTAAAAATAACCAACAATGAAATCTTCTCAAATGTGTCCAAGAAAATGTTCCTGTTATTCCATGGAAATATTGGTAAGAGGAAAAATTTAAACCAATATTTTTGGAGTCACAGAGATAATTATTTTGGTCATTTGAATTAATCCAATAACTATTTGCTTTGGATTTATATTTAATATATATTAAATATGACTCCAATAATTCTGGAAGTTTGTGAGTGGCTTTGTATATATTTTAGCAAGCCACATAAAAATCTACAGAATTTATTTAAATGATTTAGTTGCTAAACTAAATCAAAACAAACTACAGAAAATAGGAAAAAAGGAAAAGAGAGAGAGCAGAAGGACTTACCTGGCCCAACAGGACCGGCCCAGCTAGGCCCAGCCCACCTCCTCCTCACTCCTACTGTCTTCAACCTCCTGCCAGTGGGCAGGAGGGCGTGTGCCCACGGCGCGCCAGCATGCGCACGGCCACCGACGGCCACCTCCTGCTTGCCGCTTCGCCCTGGACTCTCCTGGCATCGCCACGCACCCCCCCGGGCCCCTCTCGCTCTCCCTCGCCCTCATCCTCTCCCCTGGACCTCTCTCTCTCGCCACCGAACACGCCCATCGCCGCCGTTCGCCGTTGCCGCGACCACCGCCACCCCCTCTCCTCTCCGACGCGCTCCCGAGCTCCGCCACGACGTCGTCGTCCTCTCCATCGAGTCACGCGGCGCCAGAAGCTCTGCTGCATCTCCAACGCCGCCGTTTCCGACCTCGGGTGCCGGTGATCCCCTCCGTCAATTTGCCGGACCCCGTGCCTCCCCTGCCTCGCCAGCAGCACCAGAAGAACCGCGGTGAGCCGCTGCATCGTTTCCCCCATGCCTCGTTGCCTAATTCACCCCCTAGCCGCTCCCTCCACCGGAGCCGAGGCGCTCCGCCGCACGGGCTCGTCGCCGGTGAAGCTCCGGTGACCTTTTGGTCCCACGCATGCGTCCGCTGCACTGGTTGCGTCCCGTAGAGTAAAACTAGCACGTCAACCGTCTTGTTTGCACACCGCAGCGCCGGTCCCGCGAATCCCCAAGCTCCGGCCGCCGCCGGGGTCGATGCCGCGCTCAACTCCGGCCACCCCACGCCCTCTCGTGGGTCTCCCTAGATGCGCGGGAGCACGGGCTCACTCCTGGTGCCCTCAGCGCAACCAGTCGCGGGCCGTAGCGCCGTCCCGAGCAACTCCGGCGAGGTCTCGCCGTAGCCGTGGTCGCCGGCGTCACTTGCTGACGTGGCTGGCTTAGTTAGCCACTAATCATCGCACTGTGACACTGACAGCTGGGCCCCACGCCCTTAATTAACCACGGCTTAAACTTCTGTTAGTTTAGGTTAATCATAGTGGCCCCACGCGTCAGGTTGACTTTGCTGACGTGGTCATTGGCCGGACCCACCTGTCATTGACCCTGGGCAGCACTGTGTCACTGACCAGTGGACCCCACTGGTCAGGTTTGACCTGGACGGCGCCCGTTGACCTGCTGAGGTCAGCATGAGGTCATGCTGACGCAATAATTCCTTTCTGGAATTAAAATAAATTAGGAAATGATTTATAATTCCAGAAAATTATATAAACTTCAATAAATCATAGAAATTCAACCGTAACTCCAAATTAAATAATTTATATATGAAAAATTATCAGAAAAATTCAAGGAATCCATCTGTACCATTTTCATGCATGTTAGAACAACTTATCACTACTGTTTAGGACAAATGAATTAAATGGCATTTGAATAATCACATATGGAGTTTGAATTTGAATTTTATATTCAAACCAACTTCATTTAATCTGGTTTTAGATGCATTAGCCCAAAACACATTCATTTTGCCATGTCATGATCATGCATCATATTGTGCATTGCATTGATTGTGTTCCTTTCTGTGTTGCCGGTATTTGTCCCCTCTCGATAGACGTGATACCGATGACGTGATCGTTGACACTGATGAAGACTCAATGTTATCTTCAGAAGTGCCAGGCAAGCAAAACCCCCTTGTTCATTCCGATAAAATCCCACTCTCTCGCTCCTGCTCTCTTTTACTGCATTAGGACAACAACGACATATTTGTTACTTGCTGCGGTAGCTGAACCCCTTTATCCTTTGCATGACCTGTCATTGCCACAGTAAATAGATGAAACCCACTAGTATGAGTAGGAGTTGTTTGAGCCCTGATGTGCCTACTCATTCATGCTTGTTTGTCATGCCTGCTACTGCTTAGAGTTGAGTCAGGTCTGATTCATCGGGGATGAATCAGAGGCGTGTGAACATGTCCTACTGTGTGTGAGCTAAGTGTGTGAACATGATTTGGTAAAGGTAGCGGTGAGAGGCCATGTAGGAGTACATGGTGGGTTGTCTCATTGCAGCCGTCCTCAGGAACTGAGTTCTGTGTTTGTGATCCATGAACAGCTACTACCACACATTGGGTTCCGGTAACTCGACCCCTCTCGACTTATTAATC
Source organism: Triticum dicoccoides (assembly GCF_002162155.2). Lineage (NCBI taxonomy): Eukaryota > Viridiplantae > Streptophyta > Magnoliopsida > Poales > Poaceae > Triticum > Triticum dicoccoides. The sequence goes on along the minus strand of NC_041387.1, from coordinate 110,469,408 downwards.
AACATGATCTCTGTCCAGGAGTTGCAACTAGTTTCTGGTGTTTGTAGGTAGTGTTAGTAGTCTACCAAGTGGCACCCGGTACAGGTGGGCTTGGGACAAACTAGGCACAGTGGCACGGTGTACCAAGTGGCACCCGGTTGGTGGGCTTGGGAACCCTGCACACATCGTTTGGGGCCGTAAGCGACACCCCGGCCGGATCTCCTTGCGGATGGAACCTGAATAGGCGATAAACCTGGACTAGAGACTTGTTCGGTTAGTCAGGTCGTGGCCGACTCCCTCGCCCGGCTTCCGCTTGAAGGTTGCCGAGGTACATGACGTGTACATGGCGGTAAGTGGCGAGAGCGTGTGTGAAGAAGTACACCCCTGCAGGGTTATCATTATCTATTCGAATAGCCGGATTCCTCGGATATGGAAACTTGGACCCCTTGCATAGTTCATAGACAAGTGAAAGTGGATACTCTAAAATACGCAAGATAAGCGTGAGTGCTATGGATGGCGTTCTCGTAGGGAGACGGGAGCGGATCCATAGTGGTGTATTGATATGGTGAATATGTGGACTCGTGTGCGCCACTTCAAAAGAGTCGCTTGCAGTCGTAGTTAGGTTAGCCACCGAGTCAAAGCTGGCTTGCTGCAGTTAAACTCCTCCACCCCCCTTTGTTGATAATGATGCATATGTAGTTAGTTCTGATGTAAGTCTTGCTGGGTACATTTGTACTCACGTTTGCCTATTTTATGTTTTTGCAGAGAGGCTTCGGTCTCACTAGTAGTTTCGCGTGGACTTCGACGTTTAGCTTGATACCTCAGCTATGATCTTGTGCCCTCGGCAGGATCTGGTAGATAGTCAGGCTTCTCAGCCTTTTTCATTTATAGATGTCTGTACTCAGACATGATAGCTTCCGCTTGTGCTTTGACTTGTATGCTCTAAGTGTTGGGTCATGAGACCCATGTTTGTAATGTCTCGCTCCTCGGAGCCTATTGAATAATCTACTTGAGTCGTAGAGTCATTTTGTGATGCCATGTTGTATTGCACATATCGGGCATATTGTGTGTATGTTATTGAAATGCTTGGTATGTGTGGGATCTGACTATCTAGTTGTTTATCTTTAGTAGCCTCTCTTACCGGGAAATGTCTCCTAGTGTTACCACTGAGCCATGGTAGCTTGCTACTGCTCTGGAACACTTAGGCTGGCCGGCATGTGTCCTTCTTCGTTCCTGTGTCTGTCCCTTCGGGGAAATGTCACGCTTTGAGTACCGGAGTCCTGTTAGCCCGCTACAGCCCGGTTTACCGGAGTCCTGCTAGCCCAGTGCTACAGCCCGGACCCACTTGCTGATGACCGACATGTTCGAAGCTGGGTCATGGATGCCTGTCCCTGTAAGTCTGTGCCACTTTGGGTTTACGACTAGTCATGTCAGCCCGGGCTCTTTATCATATGGATGCTAGCGACACTTTCATATACGCGAGCCAAAAGGCGCAAACGGTCCCGGGAAAAGGTAAGACGACACCCGTGGGGATACCGTGCGTGAGGCCGCAAAGTGATATGAGGTGTTACCAGCTAGATCGATGTGACATCGAGTCGGGGTCCTGACAGCGTTGGTAGCTTTAGTTGCATTAGCCCAACACACTCATATTGCCATGTTTCATGCATGCATCATATTGTTGCACATTGTTTGGTGATGCCTGTGTATCGTTATCCTTTACGACAGGATCTGTCCCCGAGGAGTACCGTGACTACCCTAACGAAGAACCGTATCCGTGCATCGAACCATCAGGCAAGCAACCAACCATTTGATCATATCGATACAATCCCATGTTCTCGCTCCTGCTCTCTTTTACTGCATTAAGACAACGCGATTCAAACTGCTGTGTGCTACGGTAGTTGAACCCATTTCCTCTGCATGACCTGTCATTGCCACAGTAACTAGATGAAACCCACTAGCATGTGTAGGAGTTGATTGAGCCATATGTATGTGTTGTTCCTACCTTGCTATGCCTGCTATGCTTAGAGTCGTGTCAGGTCTGGTTCATCTAGGTGATGGGCTAGAGTGAAACGATTATGTCGGTAATGAGAGTGGTGTGGTGAACACGATTTGGTAAAGGTATCGATGAGAGGCCATGTAGGAGTACATGGTGGGTTGTTTCATTGAAGCCGACCTTAAGCACTGAGATCTGTATGTGTGATTTAAGAATCAGCTACTACCATGCATTGGGCCCGAAACCAATGGACCCTCTCGACTTCTTATTCACCCTAGTTCTCCGTCCAGGAGTTGCAAGTAGTTTCTGGTGTTTGTAGCCTACTGGAGGCCGTGGACAGCGCTGACCGTAGGGGTGGGCTGTGATGCGGTAGGTACGTGGCCGGGTGTACCGAATACCCGTTAGGTATCTCGGGAACCCTGTTCACATCGTTCGGGGCCGTATGGGAAACCTCGGCCGGACTCCCTGCGGATGGAACCTGAATAGGCGATAAACCTGGACTGGAGGCTTAGGTGATTAGGTAGGTCGTGGCCGACACCCACGTTGGGCTTCCGCTTGAAGGTTGCCGAGTACATGTCGTGTAAACGACGGTAAGTGGTGGGAGCGTGTATGAAGAAGTACCCCCTGCAGGGTTAACAGGACTACTTGGTTGCCTATACAGTTCATAGACAAGTAAATGGAAACTACTAAAAGCCTCAAGATAAGTGTGAGTGCCGAGGATGGCTCCTCCGTAGGAGGACGGAGGTGGATCCTCGGTAGTGTATTGAAGTGGTGAATAGTGGACTCGTGTGCGCAAAACTATTTCAAGTTGAAGTATCGTAGGATAGCCTAGCCAAGAGTCAAAGCTGGCTTGCTGCAATAACTCCACCAACCCTTCTTGATACTATGCATGTATGTAGGATCTGATGTAAGTCTTGCTGAGTACCTTTGTACTCATGTTGCTATAATCTACATTTTTACAGAAGACGCTGCAACCCCTTCTGATGGGTTCTATGTAGACGTTGACATCAACGAGTAGGCTAAAGACCCAGGTGGTGACCCTGAGCTTGTGAAGGACCACATAGTATAGCCAGAGGCTTTCCAAGCCTCTTTTATTTTACTAGTTGTCTGTACTCAGACAAGTTACTTCCGCTGCTGGCTTGTATGATTGTATGACTTGTATGCTGGGTCGTGAGACCCGTACCTTTGTGTGTATGTTATGTATGGCTCACTGAGCCTTAAATAAAGTACTTGTGTCATAGAGTCATGTTGTGATGCTTCGTTGTATTTGCACATATCGAGCATATTGTGTGTATGATTGAAATGCTTGGTATGTGTGGGATCTGACTATCTAGTTGTTTATCTTTAGTAGCCTCTCTTACCGGGAAATGTCTCCTAGTGTTACCGCTGAGCCATGGTAGCTTGCTACTGCTCTGGAACACTTAGGTTGGCCGGCATGTGTCCTTCTTCGTTCCTGTGTCTGTCCCTTCGGGGAAATGTCACGCTTTGAGTACCGGAGTCCTGTTAGCCCGCTACAGCCCGGTTTACCGGAGTCCTGCTAGCCCAGTGCTACAGCCCGGACCCACTTGCTGATGACCGACACGTTCGAAGCTGGGTCATGAATGCCTGTCCCTGTAAGTCTGTGCCACTTTGGGTTTACGACTAGTCATGTCAGCCCGGGCTCCTTATCATATGGATGCTAGCGACACTATCATATACGTGAGCCAAAAGGCGCAAACGGTCCCGGGCAAAGGTAAGGCGACACCCGTGGGGATACCGTGCGTGAGGCCGCAAAGTGATATGAGGTGTTACCGGCTAGATCGATGTGACATCGAGTCGGGGTCCTGACAGATATTGACGATGCAATGAGACATTTTGGTCTTATGGCAAATCTTCGGGGATATATGGCAGGAGGAAAGGAATGGGTTCTTGATAGTGGATGTACCGATCACATGACCGGAGATAAAGACATGTTTCGCAAGCTTGCTGAAAATGATAGTCCTCGAAAGTATGTCACTTTCGGTGACAACTCAAAGGGTAAGGTGGTTGGCCTCGGTAAGGTGGCCATCTCACATGATAGCTCCATTCAGAATGTTATGCTCGTTGAATCTCTTGGCTACAACTTACTTTCAGTATCTAGACTTGCTGATTTCGGTTTCAATGTCCTATTTACTGAAGTAGATTGCCAAGTGTTTCGTCGAGACAATCATAAAATGGTCTTTACCGGTATATGTAGAGGTGATCTATACATAGTTGATTTCACTAAAAAGGCTCAACCTAAAACTTGCTTCATTGCTAAATCCTCAAAAGGTTGGTTATGGCATAGACTATTGGGTCATGTTGGCATGAGAAACCTTGACAAGCTTATTAAAGGAAATCATATCCTTGGTGTTAACGATGTCATATTTGATAAGGATAGACTTTGCAGCGCTTGTCAAGCAGGTAAACAAGTTGTAGGAAGGCATCATGTAAAGAACATCATCACCACAAGGAGGCCACTCGAGCTATTTCACATGGATCTTTTTGGTCTCAACTCTTACAAGAGTCTCGGTGGAAATTCTTTTGGTCTAGTTATAGTTGATGATTTTTCAAGATTTACGTGGGTGTTCTTTCTCGATGATAAATCGCAGGTCCAAAAGATCTTCAAAAACTTCGCTAGGAAGGCCCAAAACCAATTTGAAGTGAAGATCAAGAAGGTTCGCAGCGACAACGGAACGGAGTTCAAGAATGCAAATGTGGACACCTTTTGTGATGAAGAAGGGATTTCACACGAGTTCTTGGCTATGTACACACCTCAACAAATGGAGTTGTTGAGAGGAAGAACCGGACGCTCATCGAAATGGCGAGATCGATGCTTGATGAGTACAAGACACCAAAGCACTTTTGGGCAAAAGCGGTTGAGACAGCTTGTCATGCAACAAATCGCTTGTATCTTCACAAGCTACTCAGCAACACGGCATACGAGCTTCTCATGGTAACAAACCCCAAGTTGGATACTTTCGAGTATTCGGCTCAAAGTGCTACATTCTTGATAAGCATCGTCGTTCTAAATTTGCTCCTAAGTCTCATGAAGGTTTCCTACTAGGTTATGGATCAAACTCTCACACTTACCGTGTCTACAACAATTTCACCTGAAAGGTTGAAGAGACGGTAGATGTGAAGTTTGATGAATCTAATGGCTTGCAAGTAGAGCAATTGCCAATTGATGTAGGAGACAAAGATCCTTCGGAAGCAATCCAAGACTTGTCTATTGGCAAGGTCCGTCCAACGGAGGTGAAGGAGAGTACCTTGTCTGTCCAAGTGGAAGCTTCTACTTCATGACAAGGTGAACAAAGAGTTTATACGGAAGCATCCACAAGTGGGACACACCAAGATGAAGAAAACGAGGAAGTGCATCAAGATGAACATCAACAACCTCCTTCTCCACCACGACAAGAGTACGACAGCACCAACAATGAAGAAGGCCAAGAAGAAGAACAAGATGAAGAAGAAGTTCAACCAAGATCCAAGCAAAAGCTTTCACGAGTTCGAGCAAGAATTGCTAAAGACCATCCCGTCGAGCAAATCTAAAATGATATTCAAACAGGGAGAATCACTCGCTCTAAAACTCGTTTAGCTAACTTTTGTGAAAACTATTCTTTCATCTCTAGCATTGAACCTATGAAGGTTGAAGAAGCATTGGAAGATCCGGATTGGATAAATGCTATGCATGAAGATCTACAAAACTTTGAGAGGAACCAAGTTTGGACATTGGTTGAGAAGCCCGACAACAACCACAACATCATTGGTACCAAATGGGTGTTTCGCAACAAGCAAGATGAAGATGGACAAGTAGTTCGCAACAAAGCACGTCTCGTCGCCCAAGGCTACACACAAGCCAAAGGTATGGACTATGGTGAGACTTATGCTCCCGTTGCTAGACTTGAGTCCATTCGCATCGTACTTGCCTATGCTAATCACCATGATATCACCTTGTACCAAATGACATTAAAAGTGCTTTTCTAAATGGTGAAATAGAGGAGGAAGTTTATGTTAAACAACCTCCCGGCTTTATCAATCCTAAGAAACCAAATCATGTTTACAAACTTCGCAAAGCTCTTCATGGTCCTAAACAAGCTCCTAGAGCATGGTATAAATGCTTGACCAAGTTCCTTATTGAAAAAGGCTTTGAAACTGGGAAAATTGATTCTACTCTTTTTACTAAAAGGGTTAATGGAGAACTCTTTGTATGCCAAATTAATGTTGATGATATTATATTTGGTTCAACTAACCCTCATTTTAGTGAAAAGTTTGGGAAGCTAATGTCGAAGAAGTTTGAGATGTCAATGATGAGTGAACTCAAATTATTTCTTGGATTAAAACTCAAATTCTTTCTTGGGTTGCAAATCAAGCAAACTAAGGAAGGTACTTTTGTCTCTCCAACGAAGTACACTAAGGACTTATTCAAGAAGTTCAATATGCAAGAATGCAAAGGTATGTCTACACCCATGCCTACTAGTGGACATCTCGATTTGACCAAAGATGGTGAACCGGTTGATCAAAAGATTTATCGCTCTATGATTGGTTCATTGTTATATCTATGTGCTTCACGTCGCGATATCATGCTAAGTGTGTGCATGTGTGCACGATATCAAGCTGCTCCTAAAGAAAGTCATCTTAAGGCCGTGAAAAGGATAGTGAGATACTTAATCCATACACAAAATTTGGCATTTGGTATCCCAAGAGGGCCTCTTGCGATCTTGTTGGCTACTCCGACTCGGACTATGCCGGAGACAAGGTTGATAGAAAGTCCACTTCGGGTACTTGTCAATTTCTTGGTAGATCTCTTGTGTCTTGGTCCACTAAGAAACAAAACTTAGTATCCTTATCCACTGCTGAAGCGGAATACATTGCTGCTGGTTCATGTTGTGCTCAATTACTTTGGATGACCCAAACTCTTAAAGATTATGGGATATATGTGAAACATGTTCCATTTCTTTGTGACTATCAAAATTGGTCATAATCCCGTACAACATTCTCGAACAAAGCATATTGAAGTTCGTCATCATTTCATTCGAGATCATGTTGCTAAGGGTGACATTGATCTTAAGCATGTTCGCACTGAAAAGCAATTAGCGGATATATTCACTAAACCTCTTGATGAGAAAGTGTTTTGCAGGTTGAATTGAACATCATTGATGCTTCAAACTTGGAGTAGAAACTCCATTGGATACATGCAAGACATGAGCTTATGACTAATCCTTGATATTTCTCTTATGATGAAAATCTTGTGTCTTGGATATATTTGTATCTTGCATGTTATCTAACCCATGTAGGTACTTGGATGAATCTAATTCCATGAGGTTGTAACCTACTCATATCTTGAGCAATCTCTGCATCACCAAGTCTCTACACAAAGGTGGTTGAAGACAAGGAAGCACGAAACCATTCAAACATATCCTTTGACAAACTCTATGTTGAGCTTCATGATTGTCATTTTTGGATACACAAGTGCTCTTCCTTGCAAGAACTAACCCATGTAGGTAGATGGACTCAAATTCCAAGTGGTGCTCCCAACTCCTGATGAGCTACATCAACCTTGAGCAACCCACACAAGTTCAACTACATGATCAACACCACCAACCAAGGTATATTATTCCATCTTAGAGAAGCTTTACTCCGAGTCATGAGATAAAGCAACTCGACAAGATGTGAATACATCAAGATGCTTAAACGAAAAATGGTAATCACATTTTGAGCTTAAACGATGAGTATGACCTATGATCAAGTGATCTCACTTGACTCCTAAGTCAATATACTCTAACATAGGTGACTTTGTCGCCGACCATCTCTAGATGAAGTTCTCTTGTGTTCTTTTCTGTGTTTTTGCATTTGTCTCATGCATATTTGTTTCCCCTTTCAAAAAAAACTTCATCTAGATTTCTTTCTTTTCTGTTTGTTCAGCATTTTCTGCATCCAATTCATTGCATATCATTTAGTAAATTCCTTGCAAATCTTTGTGAGATCCTACTAGTCTAGTGAGCTGAGGTGACAAGTGTTTTCTATGCGATGAACTCGGTCCACCGATTAGTTATTTTCGGTCCAACCGAATTCTTTCGGTAGAACCGACACATACCACTCGGTGCCACCGTCTTCACAACAGGAAAAACAGTTTGCCACTTATTCTGTGATTCTTCTGATCCAGCTCCACTCAATGAATCTTGTCCTCTACAAGCATCACATTTTTATCATTTGTCTTGTGCTGTGACTCAAGGACCAAACCCATTCGACAGATTCCAAAAAAAAACTTCTTGGAAATTGATGTCAAAGGGGGAGAGAGAGATCACATCAAAGCTTATCATTTAGAGAGAGATCACACCAGAGAATATATCACCTCCTCAGGGGGAGAAAGAGATCTCCAGAGGGAGAGAATACTCAAGTAGAAAGTATTTCTCAAGGATCCCAGATGCTTGGTGTTCAAGAGGAGAGATGCCACATGTCTTACTGAGGGGAAAGACATGTTCATATGTGCTTATTTGCATTAGTTTGCATTAGCTCTATTCATTCATATCTTTCAGCTCTATTCTATTCCCTATCTTCTCCCAGTATCCCATGCTAGATTCAGGGGGAGCAAGACATCTAAAGGAAAGAAATCATTTAAATTCATTGCATATCTTTACTCTTGGGGACATGTCTAATCCAATGTGGTACTTAGTACTCACTCTCTACATGTCATTCCAGTCTAGGTATTCTTGTGGTTTCTTCTGTTTGCTCTGGCTACTAGATGTACCTGTGTTATCTAACCTTGTTTACGTAGGTTCATTCCATCGTAAGCCAACTCAAGACTACAAGGTAAGTATATGCATCACAATCATGTGTATGAGGAATTCTTGCTGATCTACATACTGTTTGCAAGAAGGACTCATGAGCATGAAGGTATTTTCTTTAATATTCTTTGCTCTGATGCATATGGCCAAGATACATGTAACTCATTGCCTACTCTATCATGGTTATGCTCTCACATGCTTCTATATTCCATATTCACATGATTGCATACATGTAGGGGGAGCCTATGCTTGTTACATGTCTTTCCAAAGCTTTACTTGCTATTCTATATATCTTTATCTAAAGCTTTGATGTATGTTGTCATAAATTACCAAAAAGGGGGAGATTGAAAGCACAAGTGCTCCCTAGGTGGTTTTGGTAATTAATGTCAACATATCTCTTGTTGGACTAACACTTTTATCTAGTATATTTTAGACAAGTTCAACATTGGAGTGGCATGGACTAAAGGATGTGGGAACTCCTTCAAGATGCTAAGGACAAAGGATTGGCTAAAGCTTCAAGCTCAAGACTCTTCATTTTACATTTTAGTGATCCAAGATCACATTGAGTCTATAGGAAAAGCCAATACTATCAAGAAGGGATGAGGTATTGCTTAATGAGGTTCTTGCTCCACAGTGCTTAGTGATATGCTCCAAAACCCTCAACTACTTTCCCACTTCCACTCATATGACCTAAACCTAAAGCCAAAATCGGTCACACCAATTCTTTCTATCCGACGCCACCGAGTTCATCTGTCATAGCCACTACCACAAACCCTAGGCAAATCGGTCTTACCGATAGGGATCTCGGTCTCATCGAGATGGGATTGTAATCTCTCTGTGTATGTCCATCATCAAAATTGGTCTCACCGAGTTTGAGCAATCGGTACTACCGAGATTACAATGCAAACTTCCTGGTTGACTCATTACCAAAATCGGTCCCTCCGAGTTTGAGTAATCGGTCAAACCGAGTTTGCCTGACCAACTCTCTGGTTAGCTAATTACCAAAATCGGTCCAACCGAGTTTGTGTAATCGGTCTCACCGAGATTACGTTATGCCCTAACCCTAACCATATCGGTCCTACCGAGTTGCATGTCGGTCCCACCGAAAATCCTAACGGTCACTAGGTTTACTAAATCGGTCTGACCGAGTTTGTTGATTCGGTCCCACCGAGATTGGTAAATTGTGTGTAACGGTTGGATTTTGTGTGGAGGCTATATATACCCATCCACCTCCTCTTCATTCGTGGAGAGAGCCATCAGAACAAACCTACACTTCCAACTTACCAGTTCTGAGAGAGAACTACCTACTCATGTGTTGAGGCCAAGATATTCCATTCCTACCATATGAATCTTGATCTCTAGCCTTCCCCAAGTTGCTTTCCACTCAAATCTTCTTTCCACCAGATCCAAATCCTATGAGAGAGAGTTGAGTGTTGGGGAGACTATCATTTGAAGCACAAGAGCAAGGAGTTCATCATCAACGCACCATTTGTTACTTCTTGGAGAGTGGTGTCTCCTAGATTGGCTAGGTGTCACTTGGGAGCCTCCGACAAGATTGTGGAGTTGAACCAAGGAGTTTGTAAGGGCAAGGAGATCGCCTACTTCGTGAAGATCTACCGCTAGTGAGGCAAGTCCTTCGTGGGAGACGGCCATGGTGGGCTAGACAAGGTTGCTTCTTCGTGGACCCTTCTTGGGTGGAGCCCTCCGTGGACTCGCGCAACCGTTACCCTTCGTGGGTTGAAGTCTCCATCAACGTGGATGTACGATAGCACCACCTATCGGAACCACGCCAAAAACATCCGTGTCTCCAATTGCGTTTTAATCCTCCAAAACCCCTCCCTTTACATTCTTGCAAGTTGCATGCTTTACTTTCCGCTCCTCATATACTCTTTGCATGCTTGCTTGCTATATGTTAAACTTGTGCCTAAACTCCACTTAAACTTAAAGAAGCTAAATACTGCAACTTTGGTACTTAGTGTCTAATCACCCCCCTCTAGACACCTCTTCTCAAGGCCCTACACAAATTCATGGTACCCCAAGAACGGCAGCCAATCATACCAATCGAGAATGCTGGGTCATTCAACAGGTCGACAGGCAAACGTCGGAAATCGTAAGAAGGTGTCCCAGGGCAAGAAGCCCAGATCATCAAACAACATAGGGCAAAAGAAATTCCTTCCTCCAACCAAAGTCGTGAACATGACAAGCACCATCCACATAAGAGCAGACGTACACTCTTTGGGACGTCACCCCAACAAAGCAAGTGGCCCCATCGTATAAAAGACAGGACCGATCATCTTCGATCGCTTGGACTGTCCGGCCAATATCAACCAGAGGTATTCCCCTATTGGCGGTTACAACAATCCTAACTTGCTGCGCAGGGACACGGTGCGTCGGATAGCGATTGATCACTCGAGGATCAAACCCACTAAAAAGCTCATTTCAGAGTGTCATAACAAGGCGCAAAGGTCATTTAGGCCCCGCCACTACGGAGATGGTCTTCGGATCACCGAAGGATTCCCATACCAAATAATAAATCTTCAACATTTCACCTCCAGGCAGGGGCTATTCAGCACCGCCAGGATAAACTGCAATTCAATGCATTATAACACAATGCCTACGGCAACCTCAAACCACCAGACCCACGTAATGTAGTCATGATTACGGGCAAGACCGAACTTCAACTCGGTGCCAAAAAGTATTCGGCTATCTTAGTAACAGAAGCAGCGAGTCATGGCTTTTTCAATCAAACCTTGATTCGATAGTCAAACTCCCGGACACCGATAAAGGAGTCCGAACTACTTCATGATACCTCAGCCTGATCAAGGCTTAAACAGACCCTCCGGCATAAGCTGGACGGGCCACATACCATGGCTCAGCCACTGTGCGTCACGCACACACCTTTAGCATTTTTTGCAAGTTTGCCTTTACGCATAACTGGGCCGGCGACATGGAATGAGCTTGGACGCACAGAAGGGGGTGTCTTCACCCCACCCGAATACAATCCGGATACTACTCCGGACCCGCGCACAGCTCCCTACCGCCCGGTCCCAACATGTTCTGTCGTCATGCCTCTCTTTTATAACATGCACTGTACTCATACGCATAGACGTATTACTTAAATACAACATGTAGAGTCATTCGACGCTTATCTGCTATTATTTCTCAAACGAAATTTTGTCATAACGGCATCCGAACATCGTGTTATGCCTTAAAACGCGAGGGGCTTCATTGCACCCGCAATATCGCAATAAAGTCCAACCACCTTCTCGGTCGTTCGGCACCCCGAACTTATAGCATTATATGCATCAGCTCCGAATCATGTCTTGGGTCATTGGTTGGGTTTTCCCGGCTCCCATGTTTTGGTACCTTACGTTCCGCAATATCGGCTAAGGTAGCGCTGGGAGAACTACTGCGATTGTGTCCCGGTTATTCCGGACGAACACCTCAGTAGAGAAAGCCGAAAACTAACTGTCATGATAAGGCGAGAGCTAGTCAGCTGTTCGAGAGGTTGTAAAATCTTTAAGAATTTATTCTGCATAATGCCATAATAAAATGCAGAGTGCGAAGGATCGGTCAACCGATTAGGCGCTATTAGAGCCCCTCGTGCGGTCTTCCGAACACCAGGGGCTGCACCTCCCATACTCAAATTCCTATGGCTAAGTGAAAGTAATAAAGCCCTATAGTCCGATTGCCTGGTTCGCTGTGATGAACACCTCCTTTATGGACCCAAGAATGGGGTAAAGACTGTTCAGGTGTATCCCGAACACCCCTGTACTTCCTACGTGGGGACAGAAGCCGATGACTGGCCAACTTTCAAGACTAATATATAAAACGGCCGCGCAGGAAGAAAACTTTCATATAACAGGAAAATACATAAAAGTGATTTTGTTCCGCCTTGCAAAGGACAACACAATGGCCTTTAGGGAAAAATAATGTCTTTCGCACATTGCTCTGCCACAAGGCGCCCCCCCCTTCAGGACACCATCATAATACAACTCGGGCTTGTGGTGCTCCTTCCCCTCCGGCAACCCCTCGGTCATTAGCTTCTCAGCATCAAGCTTCCCCCAGTGCACCTCCGCACAGGAAAATGCCATTCGTGCACCTTCTATGCAAACCAACCGCTTAATGACGTCCAGCCGAGAGCAGGCACTCACAATTTGCTTCACAAGCCCAAAGAAACTGCTCGGAATGGGCTCGGCGGGCCATAGTCGGATAACCAAATCCTTCATGGCTAGTTCAGCCGCCTGGTGCAGTTCGATCAGCTGCTTCAGCTGGTCGACAAACGGCATCGGATAATTTGGTGCCAAATACTGTGACCAGAAGAGCTTCTCCGCAGTTTCCTTCTCCTCAGTTCGGCAGAATTGGGCAGCATCAGATATGCTATGCGGCATATCCGCAAACGCCCCTGGAAAAATCAGGATTCAATGGGTCACGACGAATCTTCCATGCTATCGCATACAAATCGATTTGAATAAGTAAAACCTTACCAGCCGCAATCTTCCACGCCTCCTGAATATCCTTCAGCGCAACCTGGGCTTCCTCCCGTACATCTTTTGCGGTCTGGAGAGCTTGGACGAGTTTGGATTCTTTCAATACTAGACTATGCTCCAAAGTCTCACTTTTCTTCACTGCCTCCTGAAGCTCTCGTTCAGCTTCAACGACTCTGGCCTAGTGCTTCTCACGGAGAGCCTGCTCCGCGGCTGCCTTCTTTTCAGCCAAGGCAACAACCTTCTTGAGCGCCTCATCTTCGGCATTTGCCCCTAGAGTGCGCGATATAAATGCTTTAAGTTAGACACAACGACTTGCTTGTGCTAAAACTTACTAAGGTTTCAACATACCTTGTTTATCCTCCAGCTGGTTCTTCACTCGGCTGAGTTCATCTTCGGCCCACTCCAGACTCTGCTTGAGTCCGGACACTTCCGTAGTATGAGAGGAGGCAGTCGCTGTAGACGCCTGATTCATAAAGAAATAGATACATGTCATTAGCTAAGTCTCCTGCGGACGGGAATTTGATCCCCTGTCTGGTTCCTGTCCTCTCCGAACAGTGTATCAGGGGCTACTATCTATACTATGATAGTCTTCTAAACATACCTCCAAGCCTTTTATAAGGCTGATGCAGGATTCATTCAGTCCGCTCTCGGTGGCCTGAATCTTTTCTATCACCGCGCCCATAAGGGCACGATGTTCATCAATGATGGAAGCGCTCTCCAATGCTGTCGATAGGCCGCCCGACACCTTCGGGTGGACAGAGGTCGCAGGTGGAGTAGGATCGCCCCCTCCAGTCAAGATGGGCTGCCTGCCTGATCCCGGAGCCTCAAGGGTCTCTGGGACCGTGTCCGGCTGTGGGTCGAATCCAAGATCGCCCCCTCCGTCGACATTCATGGGAACCGCCGCTCCCGCATGTCCGGCCCCCGAGGTATGCCCCCTGGCTCAGGTCCTTTTTGGATGACACCTCGGTGTCACAACCAGGCTTTGGGGAAGGGGCCTGGGAGGTGTCTCGCTCTCCAAGGCATCGGAACTCAACAAGTCCTCCGATGAGGCTTGTTGGGCAGGAGACCTCGCTGGACTGTGAAAAGTATGGTGCAAATCAAAATATTACATTCTAGTAATTCTAGATGCATGGATATGTTCAGATTTCATGCACTTACGAGTTTACCAGGGGCTTGGCCCTGGGATCCCGCTCCAGGCTGCTGTCGGTAGCCATGGTGGACGCCTCGGGGATGAGTGTTCTTCCCCTCTTAGGCGAATCCACCTCTAAGGACGAGGAGGCTGTCCTTTTCTTCCTCCCCCTCGTAGGGGACTCGAGCTCTTCCTCCTCCTCGTCCTCTTCCTCCTCCTCGTCCTCTTCCTCCTCCTCGTCCTCTTCGGAGGAGGGATGGTCACTAGAGTCTTCGGACTTCGTGGCAGAGGCACTGCGACGACGGAGACTGCTCCTGGTCTCCTTGGCCTTTTTGTTGGCCTCTTTCTTCGGTGCCTCGTAAGGCGCCGGGACCAGCATCTTCGTCAGAAGTGGTCCCGCCGGTTCTTCCGGCAGCGGGGTCGGACAATGAATCTGCTCGCCTTCTTCGTCCATCCCTGAGGCAGTCGTGGAAAAGCACATTAAAAAACATCTCCCTCGGGACATACCAATGAAACATATGGATGGCCAAGACATAATGACGACTTACCGGACTTGCAGGGTGGGACAGTTGGTATCCGCGGTCCGCGGCAGAGTCCGGCCACGGTTTGCCGGACTTGAAGAGCACCTTCCAGATGTCCTTGTGCGAGGAGGCGAAAAGATCCCGCAGGGTCTGGTGTTCGGCTGGGTCATACTCCCACAAATTGCAGCTTCTGTGCTGACACGGAAGGATCAGGCATACTAGCATCACCTGGTCTACGTCAACAAGCTTGATGGCCCTGTCCTCCATGCCTTTGATGCGCGCCTGGATTGCCGACAGTTCGTCGGACGATGACCAGTTCACGCCCTTCTTGGGCCAGGACGTAAGCCGCAAAGGGGCTCCAGATCAAAACTCAGGAGCGGCGGCCCATTTTTTGTCGCGTGGCTGAGTGATGTAGAACCACTGCTGCTGCCACTCCTTGACGGAGTCATTAAAAGTACCCGTCGGCCATGTGACCTTGGGCATTCTGCTCACCATGGCGCCTCCGCACTCGGCGTGTTCGCCGTTCACCACCTTGGGCTTCACATTGAGGATCTTCAGCCATAACCCGAAGTGTGGCGTGATGCGGAGAAAGGCCTCGCACACGACGATGAACGTCGAGATGTTGAGGAAAGAATTGGGGGATAGATCGTGAAAATCGATCCCGTAGTAATACATGATGCCGCGAACAAAAGGGTGAAGGGGAAACCCAAGCCCGTAGACGAAATGGGGGAGGAAAACGATCCTCTCATGGGGCTCCAGAGTAGGGACAATCTGTCCCGCCGTTGGAAGACGGTGGCCGATTTTCTCGGCCAGTTACTCGACCGCCCGCAGCTTTTTAATATCCTTCTCCTGGACGGAGGAGGCCATCCACTTGCCTCCTGCTCCGGATCCGGACATTTTCGGGGAACCTTTGTTGGTGGGAAGATGAATGCTTGGGCGCTAGGGCTCGGGCAAAAGGAAAGGGGTGAGCAGAAGGAGAAGAAGGCGTGGGTAGAAAGGACGGGGCCTTTCCCCTTTATAGAGGCGATGAAACTTTATGCCTGCCCGCTTGGCTAATGGAACCTGCTCGTTCCACACTCAGCATAATTGGTGGTACGGTTGGGTTACCCACACCCGTATTGAAGAGAATCCCGCGTTGAGGGGACACGATCTCTGCTTCGACAAGACGTGCCAGGGAAATGTGACACCCCAAAAATTTGGCCTTGTTTTATTAAATTAAAATTTTGCCAGGATTTAAAACTTTGGATTTCTGAGCTCCATTTTTGATTTTTACTCATTTCCTTCCCTGTTATGATGAGTTTTTTTCAAAGAGAAAACTTTTCAAATATGTTGTTGGACTTGTTTAACCTCTCAAGAAAAACTTTCCTTTTATCAGTATAACTAATTAACTAACTTATTTGCTTGATCTTTACTTTCTTGAAAATAGTTTTTTCAAGGTTAAATGGCCATATTTGAACTACAACCATTTGATAGATTCACTTAAAATTTCCACAAAAATTTGGAGATGTCATGTGATGTTTTTAAATCACTTTTATGCAAAAATATATTTCATTCATGAAATATTTTGAGCCCTGCACTCAATTTTTCTTCTCTGGTCCAGAGTGCATTTTGCACTACAACCTATTTAAATATTTCTTTAAAACTTCTACCAAAATTAAGGGAGGTCAGTAGGAGCCTATTGTTTCACTTTGTGCAAAAACCTAATTATGTTCTTTGAAAAAATTGAGTGGATCAACCTCATTTCCATTCTGGTCCAATTTGAGGCTTTGTACAGCAACCACCATTTTAGTTGCTCCTATACCCTTAATTATTTCTCCTACTTGTAGTCCCCCATGTTAAACCCTTAAGTCCAGGAGCATGCACCATTTAGATCATTTTTGGTTCATGAAATAATGCTATTTATTTCCTGTCTAGAAATGTAGTTTTGCAAAGATTGCACTAACAAGTTTCTGCTTTTGGCCAACTAACATTACCACCCTCTCTTTCTTCCACAGAGACCCCCATCTGGAGTTTTTGGCCACCCCAAGACTTGCCTAAGTGCCATTGGCATTTTATCAAACACCTGGAGAGCATGATCAGTTTTGACATGAGTTTTGGCATTGCACTGTAAACTTGCACCTCTGATCAAACCAGCATGTCCACTAGACTCCCCGTTTCTCCTAACCTAGGTCTGTTATTTGCCAGTCTCAACCAAGCTCTGTAGCATGCTCTGGCATTTCGTCGAGCACACCCAGTGCGTGCACTGGACGTGCCCAGAGCACGCATATTGCACGATGCCGCGCCCGAGCCGACACGCTGGCCCCCTGGCTTTGGCCCACACGGCAGCACCTCGCCACGCACTCCTCGCCTCGCAGCATCGCGCCAAACCACCCTGGCACGCTACAGCGCCGCCGCCAGGGCGTTCTTGGCGGCACTCCGGCGTCGGCAGTGCGCTTCTGCCACGGGCAGCGCCGCCTAAGCCTCGCCCGCTCGCCACCTGGCCCTGGAACAGCGCGTGCTCATCCGCGTGTGTGTCGCCTAGCTCTCGTCGACGCCACGTTCCCCTGCAGCTACAGAACGACGGTTCGCCGGCCGCCCTTATCCACCGCCGCGGAACCGACCTTGGCGTGCTATATATGGACACCCCGAGCCCCTCTGAGCACGCACGCGACCTCATGCTACCCCCATGGCGCTCCCCTGCCTCACATTCGACCCGGGGAGGTCTCCTTCCTCGTCTCCGGCAACTCCTGCCGCCGCCACCGCCCCGGCCAATCCGGCACCTCCAGTACCTCCCCCTCTCCGTTCTCTCCACCGAGAACTTCCTCATTCCCCTGTGAACCCAAACCCCTACTTAATTTTGATCGGGAACCGTCGCCGCCAACAAACCACTTTGTCACCGGAGCTTCCCTCCACCGCGGAGCTCGCCGCCGGCGATTTACTCCTTCCCCAGCAACCCTGCGACCACCGGGAGAACCGCCCCAGCCGTGCAGATCCATCCCCACCCTCGGGGGCCCGCGACGAGCAGCCGAACGCCGGCGACGATCGCCGGAGCCCCGCTCTGCTCGGGCAGAGGAGGGAGACGACGCGCGGTGACTGGTCAAACCTGACCAGTGGGCCAGGCGGGCCCACTGTCGATGACCCAGCTCCGCCTCCACGCATTTAAGTGGAAACGTAAAGACCCTAAGTACGTCTCCCGTTTTCGAAGACGTATTCTGCCGAAACGTTTTCTTTTTCTATTTTATTTTAAAAACAGATTTTGACCAAATCTTTGACTGGCTATAACTTTTTAAATATAACTCCAAATGAGTTGATTCTTTTTCCTACCTTCCTCAAATTTGGTCTAGTTTATTTTAAGATTTATTTGAAAAATTTTCAAACAAGTTTTTGGTTCTGTTTTTGAAATATGTGTTAATTCAAATATATTTTTAAATAGGATTTTTGGGAGAGAGAAGAAGCTTTCAAAAGTTTTGGAGAGAACCTCACCCCTCCACAACATTGAAGGCAAGCATTCTGAATCCCGGCATAATATTTTTGGTGTGATCATTGATGCATTTATAACACCACCGCATTTCGAAGGACTTGTTATTTCATGTGATATGATCATATGCCCGGATGCATGTTATTGATTTCCATGCTGTTGGAAACGAACACACTTGTGATGATAATCACCCTCATATGCCTTGAATGCATACCGGCAGAAAACCGGGAAAAACCTCTGCCTTGGGTAGGTATGAGTTTGTCGCCGGTCTCCGTCGGGACGGTTATGTCTGATATGGCATGGCAAGGCGATATGAGCGGTGACCCTGTTGGATGGATTATATTTGTTATACTAATCATGCAGGGAATACTTTAACCTCCTGAGTCGACCGTAGATCGAGTCTTGTTCCAGTAACCCCCATACTTGTTTCGTGCTACCACTCGTCTCTATAGCAAGTAGAGTACGGTTCAGTAAGTTGTCAACCTCTTTCTAGCACACACCGTACAGAGAGGCCATGGTGGAAGATACTGGTTGTAACTGGTAGGCAGGCCACCTGGTCCGGGAGCATGGGTGTTTCCGGTTGGGACCGAGAGGGGAGGCCACCCCTTAGAGCGCGCGATATAAATTCGATCCCATGCTACGCGAGGTTGTAGCCTCCCCACTTAGAGTTTGCTTAACAGGTGTCGTGGGTGATTCCAGACACGTGTGTGATAAGCTGGTGTGTGCAAGTTAGGTGTGTTTTCAACAAAAAGACCGTAGATGGAATTAGTCCCGATGGACTAAAGAAATCCGTTACTCGTGGGTAAAGAGTACACCCTCTGCAGAGAATAAACCTATTCGAATAGCCGTGTCCATGGTTAAGGATTACAGTCTGGGATGGGTCAAGTATCGGTCTTAGTGTCGGTCTTCGGAGGTGAAACTGTTAACCAGAAAATGGAATTAGTACCCGTGACTTGTGATATCTATGATGATTATTATTATTGTTGACTAACCCGTGATATTATTGTCATTACCGAATATCTCTGGGATGGTTCTACCTCCGGGATATTCATTATGATTGTTTCTTTTAAAGCCCTTTATGTGGTGTCGCTCAGACGCCCGACTGTGGCATTTCTTTTAAAGCCCTTTATGTGGTGTTGCTCAGACGCCCGACTGTGGCATTTCTTTTAAAGCCCTTTATGTGGCGTCGCTCAGACGCCCGACTGTGGCATTTATTTTAAAGCCCTTTATGTGGTGTCGCTCAGACGCCCGACTGTGGCTTTTCTTTTAAAGCCCTTTATGTGGCGTCGCTCAGACGCCCGACTGTGGCATTTCTTTTAAAGCCCTTTATGTGGCGTCGCTCAGACGCCCGACTGTGGCATTTCTTTTAAAGCCCTTTTTTGTGGCATCGCTCAGACGCCCGACTGTGGCATTACTTGTTATTTGTTTCATAAGTTTTTATACTACCATGTTATTGCAATTTTATAAATAACTTGCTTGCACGCATCAGAGTTTCATTTATCTATTGTGACTGACGTCATGAGCACAAAATCTTTTCAGCACATCATTGTTATATTATACCTGTGTTCATAATGTTTGCGAGTACATTCAAAGTACTCACTGGCTTGTCCCTGGCTATTGTCTTGGCCAGATTATCTTGCACGGAGAAGAGCGACGCGATGCCAGCCCCGGAACCCACTCACTGGAGATAGCAGCCTCGCGAAGATAGGAATTAACCTGGTCAGCTATTCCCGTGGGAAATGGAGTCCCATAGACACTGATGTTTCACAACCCGCTTCCGCCATCAACCACTAGAAACCATTTGTTGTACTCACAGGCCAGAATGGTCTTGTGCTACATTTTTTTTGTATTTTGCTTGGAATTTCTGTATCAAGTTGGAGCCTCATCAGCTAACAGTAATCCTGGGGCTGATGAGCACGACGGTCTTTTCTGGAAATTTATTACCCGGAAAAACCGATCGTGACAGTCTTGGTATCAGAGCCAGGCTGACCATTGGCTAATCCTATCTTAGCCAGGTCAATAAACTTAGGCAAACCAACCCACCAGACCTTAACCAAACCCCAGCCAAGCTTCTCATGCAAGATAGCCACACAGTGACCCCAACATCTTTTGGCAGTCGGTGCCCAACCTATCAACCTAACCTGTCACTCATGCGCCAGTGACCGGCCCATAAATAGTCCTTTCTCGCAAGCGTTCGAAGGAAGATTCCGTCCCCCTTTTCCTATAAAAAGGGTGCGCTAACACCAAACCGGCACCGCACAACCGCTACCCCAAACCGAGCCACAATGCCTGGCCCTGTCGTGCACAACGAAACCACAGCAACCAACCTTGGAGGTTTTGTGACCATCCTCGCAAACCTCACCCGTCGTGCCTACGCGTTAGAGGAGCCACCAGAATATGTTGTGTATCAAGGACCCATGAGCGGTGAAGACCGCCAATTCTGGGCCACTGTGCACATTTACGGTAGGAGTCTAGCACCCGAGCGCCCCTACCGGTTCACCGGAAGGACAACTTCCTTTGAGCCACAAGCCATCCAGCTAGCCGCTCGAGAGGCTATAGTTCATCTCAGGCACTTGTCGCCCAGAGTTAACTGTCGCTCGTTCCACTACTACCCCAGACGTGAAGGGTATGGTAGACCACCCCAAGTTGCCAATGGAGACCACGAGACGGACCCCGCATTGTTGCACCTAGTGCGCTATGTAAGTGCACTAGAGGCACTGTTCGACCAGATCACTATTGATCTAATAGCAGGTCGTGGAGAGCTGGTTCGTCGAGCCCCGGCGAGAGAAGAAAACGAGCCCAACACCGACAACCCAGTCGTGCTGTTTGGACAACCGATCGAGACCCCGAGATCTGCCCCAGCCATCGGCCAAGGTGCTGCGATGACCCCAGAAGTGCTTCGTCGCATTTTGGGAACACACTCCAACGGGGTTGTGGCCAACAATCCCCGCGATGGTCATCATCACTACCCCGACCCTGCAGTTCCTCCGCCATCTCCGACTAATCCCGGCAGAGAGACACGTGGAGAAGCCTCGACATCCACCAGGCACGCCCGTTTAGACATAAACGAGGTAGACTAAGCCGTATGAGTAGCACCAAGTTTCAATGTATCATCGCTTTGTAATCATGCGACCACATATATTAACGCAGCCTGTCTTTGTGCCTCTGTTTTAATAGTAGCCTTGCATTTTTGGTCAACGCATAGCTGCATATTCTTCCGGGCACAACTACCAAAACCAACCCGACGACAACCACAGTAACACGTCTCTTTATGAGATATGTGTATCTCTGACACTGACCTGACCTTTGGAGCCAAGCTGGCAAATTTATTACCTTTCACCATGGTAAAACGATCCGGCTCCATTGCTATATAAAGGCCACCTTGTGACCTTACCCAGTAACCCTCACTTTGCGCACAACACGCACGCTTCTTCCTGTCATGCCAAACCCCAGCATTCATCTGAGAACCCCAGATGCAACCCCAGGTAGCTTTGTCAAGTTATTGTGGGATTTTACCCGCAGTACCATGGGTTCTACCCAGCCACCCCAGTACGAGCTGTTCAAATCAAGGATCACCCCATCCACCTTGGAATATTGGGCAGCAGTGCATATTCCTCCTGTAGACCCCAACCAAGATCCAATAGAAGTTTCCTTCGTGGGGAAATCTATGCCAACCCCACACTTAGCATAGAGGCTGCTGCGAAAGAAGCGATTGCTCGTCTTCGATCCGCAGTACCCTATGCCCGCGAACGAGGATATTATTACTTTCCGAGCCGTGCAGCACCCGGAGAAGTAACATCTTTTCCCGGTGGACGTATTGAGAGAGACCCAGTTCTGGCCAACCTTATCCAGTACATCATAGCTCAAGAGCATTTAAACCAGCGAGTGATGGATTATCTCCAGAGCCTCGCAGATTTAAATCCTCAGGTTGCCATCGGCAGACCACTGAGACCCGACACGGAGAGACGCATACATCGACTGGTCAATCCACTTCCTCCAATAGAAGAGGAGTGTATTCCTTTACCAGAGACATTTTATCAGGACCCCGTCCAGTTACCGTTTTCATTTTAGACGTCACTATTGTATTTTGTTCCTTGCAGCATTTATTTATGTATGTGACTTATGCGTGATACCCTGAGTTTGTACGGCAAGTTAATTATTTGGCTTCTGCTCATGTGTGTAGTTTTGTTGTGGTTTACGCTCCTTTAAAGTAACTGTTTTCCCCTCGCGAAACCCTGGAGTGAGATTTTCTTTTTCCCTGAGTTGCTACATCTACACTTTCTCACAGCGTGGATTATTTAATTTCACTCAGCACCACGAGCAGACTCGCAACCATAATCATTCAGACACATACACTGTTTGCAAAACTTTGCAACGGTGTTACATCCAGCTAATCATCCCCTAACAACAGTAAGCACCCGGCATACTTCATCTACTCCTCATGATCACCACCACCGCGGAGAACCAACACCCGAGCCGCAGCATCGCGATACTCGTCGAAGATTATCGCGCACAGGAGCACAGAGAGCCCCAGCAGCGTCGCCAGCCCTCCGCATATCAGGATCACAAACCAGTCCGGCATCGCCTCCGCCATTAGAGCCTCGACCGAGCTT
The DNA here is from genome assembly GCF_002162155.2 of Triticum dicoccoides. Classification (NCBI taxonomy): domain Eukaryota; kingdom Viridiplantae; phylum Streptophyta; class Magnoliopsida; order Poales; family Poaceae; genus Triticum; species Triticum dicoccoides. Next base: position 110,446,441 of record NC_041387.1, on the reverse strand, counting down.
CTGTAAGCAGTAACGGAGAAATAAGGAGGAGGAGAAGTGAGGCCAGGTGTAAGGAGGAAGAGAGAGGCACCCCAGCCGTTTTTATAGCTCGAGCTCGGTGTACGGTGGGCGAAGTCCACCAACGCCGCTCGTCGCCGATCACCGGTGTTCGGAGTCGAATCCGCGAGCAGTGCCGACAGCACGCTGGCCCGCGAGGTGAGTGCACGCTGCACCAGCAGCTAGCACGCCACGCACTACCACGGTACGGCCTAGATGCCCTACACACTAGGCGTCGCCGGTGGAGAAAGCGCGCGGGAGAGAGGAGGAAGAAAGGTCCAGAGGGAGAAGAAGAGGAGACTGACAATGGACCCCGGTCCCACCTGTCAGCCAGAGAGAGCACTGTGCTCTCGGGTACGACCAGCGTATATCTAAATTTAGGAGTTATTCTAAATTTTTATCCAGCGTAGAAATCACCCGTTTTTGTCCCGAACTGTAGACTCTTCCACGCAGCCCCAGTTTTCACACTGTGGTTTTTCACCACTTATTGCCCTCTCACTGTAGCTACATCTTTATTGCGTAAAATATTCTCTTAACACCGCTTTCAGCAAATCTCGAGGACGAGATTTTTCTTAAGGGGGATAGTATCTGTGACACCCCAAAAATTTGGCCTTGTTTTATTAAATTAAAATTTTGCCAGGATTTAAAACTTTGGATTTCTGAGCTCCATTTTTGATTTTTACTCATTTCCTTCCCTGTTATGATGAGTTTTTTTCAAAGAGAAAACTTTTCAAAAATGTTGTTGGACTTGTTTAACCTCTCAAGAAACACTTTCCTTTTATCAGTATAACTAATTAACTAACTAATTTGCTTGATCTTTACTTTCTTGAAAATAGTTTTTTCAAGGTTAAATGGCCATATTTGAACTACAACCATTTGATAGATTCACTTAAAATTTCCACAAAAATTTGGATATGTCATGTGATGTTTTTAAATCACTTTTATGCAAAAATATATTTCATTCATGAAATATTTTGAGCCCTGCACTCAATTTTTCTTCTCTGGTCCAGAGTGCATTTTGCACTACAACCTATTTAAATATTTCTTTAAAACTTCTACCAAAATTAAGGGAGGTCAGTAGGAGCCTATTGTTTCACTTTCTGCAAAAACCTAATTATGTTCTTTGAAAAAATTGAGTGGATCAACCTCATTTCCATTCTGGTCCAATTTGAGGATTTGTACAACAACCACCATTTTAGTTGCTCCTATACCCTTAATTATTTCTCCTACTTGTAGTCCCCCATGTTAAACCCTTAAGTCCAGGAGCATGCACCATTTAGATCATTTTTGGTTCATGAAATAATGCTATTTATTTCCTGTCCAGAAATGTAGTTTTGCAAAGATTGCACTAACAAGTTTCTGCTTTTGGCCAACTAACATTACCACCCTCTCTTTCTTCCACAGAGACCCCCATCTGGAGTTTTTGGCCACCCCAAGACTTTCCTAAGTGCCATTGGCATTTTATCAAACACCTGGAGAGCATGATCAGTTTTGACATGAGTTTTGGCATTGCACTGTAAACTTGCACCTCTGATGAAACCAGCATGTCCACTAGACTCCCCGTTTCTCCTAACCTAGGTCTGTTATTTGCCAGTCTCAACCAAGCTCTGTAGCATGCTCTGGCATTTTGTCGAGCACACCCAGTGCGTGCACTGGACGCGCCCAGAGCGCGCATATTGCACGATGCCGTGCCCGAGGCGACACACTGGCCCCCTGGCTTTGGCCCACACGGCAGCACCTCGCCACGCACTCCTCGCCTCGCAGCATCGCGCCAAACCACCCTGGCACGCTACAGCGCCGCCGCCAGGGCGTTCTTGGCGGCACTCCGGCGTCGGCAGTGCGCTTCTGCCACGGGCAGCGCCGCCCAAGCCTCGCCCGCTCGCCACCTGGCCCTGGAACAGCGCGTGCTCATCCGCGAGTGTGTCGCCTAGCTCTCGTCGACGCCACGTTCCCCTGCAGCTACAGAACGACGGTTCGCCGGCCGCCCTTATCCACCGCCGCAGAACCGACCTTGGCGTGCTATATATGGACACCCCGAGCCCCTCTAAGCACGCACGCGACCTCATGCTACCCCCATGGCGCTCCGCTGCCTCGCATTCGACCCGGGGAGGTCTCCTTCCTCGTCTCCGGCAACTCCTGCCGCCGCCACCGCCCCGGCCAATCCGGCACCTCCAGTACCTCCCTCTCTCCGTTCTCTCCACCGAGAACTTCCTCATTCCCCTGTGAACCCAAACACCTACTTAATTTTGATCGGGAGCCGTCGCCGCCAACAAACCACTTTGTCACCGGAGCTTCCCTCCGCCGTGGAGCTCGCCGCCGGCGATTTACTCCTTCCCCAGCAACCCTGCGACCACCGGGAGAACCGCCCCAGCCGTGCGGATCCATCCCCACCCTCGGGGGCCCGCGACGAGCAGCCGAACGCCGGCGACGATCGCCGGAGCCCCGCTCTGCTCGGGCAGAGGAGGGAGACGACGCGCGGTGACTGGTCAAACCTGACCAGTGGGCCAGGCGGGCCCACTGTCGGTGACCCAGCTCCGCCTCCACGCGTTTAAGTGGAAACGTAAAGACCCTAAGTACGTCTCCCGTTTTCGAAGACGTATTCTGCCGAAACGTTTTCTTTTTCTATTTTATTTTAAAAACAGATTTTGACCAAATCTTTGACTGGCTATAACTTTTTAAATATAACTCCAAATGAGTTGATTCTTTTTCCTACCTTCCTCAAATTTGGTCTAGTTTATTTTAAGATTTATTTGAAAAATTTTCAAACAAGTTTTTGGTTCTGTTTTTGAAATATGTGTTAATTCAAATATATTTTTAAATAGGATTTTTGGGAGAGAGAAGAAGCTTTCAAAAGTTTTGGAGAGCACCTCACCCCTCCACAACATTGAAGGCAAGCATTCTGAATCCCGGCATAATATTTTTGGTGTGATCATTGATGCATTTATAACACCACCGCATTTCAAAGGACTTGTTATTTCATGTGATATGATCATATGCCCGGATGCATGTTATTGATTTCCATGCTGTTGGAAACGAACACACTTGTGATGATAATCACCCTCATATGCCTTGAATGCATACCGGCAGAAAACCGGGAAAAACCTCTGCCTTGGGTAGGTATGAGTTTGTCGCCGGTCTCCGTCGGGACGGTTATGTCTGATATGGCATGGCAAGGCGATATGAGCGGTGACCCTGTTGGATGGATTATATTTGTTATACTAATCATGCAGGGAATACTTTAACCTCCTGAGTCGACCGTAGATCGAGTCTTGTTCCAGTAACCCCCATACTTGTTTCGTGCTACCACTCGTCTCTATAGCAAGTAGAGTACGGTTCAGTAAGTTGTCAACCTCTTTCTAGCACACACCGTACAGAGAGTCCATGGTGGAAGATACTGGTTGTAACTGGTAGGTAGGCCACCTGGTCCGGGAGCATGGGTGTTTCCGGTTGGGACCGAGAGGGGAGGCCACCCCTTAGAGCGCGCGATATAAATTCGATCCCATGCTACGCGAGGTTGTAGCCTCCCCACTTAGAGTTTGCTTAACAGGTGTCGTGGGTGATTCCAGACACGTGTGTGATAAGCTGGTGTGTGCAAGTTAGGTGTGTTTTCAACAAAAAGACCGTAGATGGAATTAGTCCCGATGGACTAAAGAAATCCGTTACTCGTGGGTAAAGAGTACACCCTCTGCAGAGAATAAACCTATTTGAATAGCCGTGTCCATGGTTAAGGATTACAGTCTGGGATGGGTCAAGTATCGGTCTTAGTGTCGGTCTTCGGAGGTGAAACTGTTATCCAGAAAATGGAATTATTACCCGTGACTTGTGATATCTATGATGATTATTATTATTGTTGACTAACCCGTGATATTATTGTTATTACCGAATATCTCTGGGATGGTTCTACCTCCGGGATATTCATTATGATTGTTTCTTTTAAAGCCCTTTATGTGGTGTCGCTCAGACGCCCGACAGTGGCATTTCTTTTAAAGCCCTTTATGTGGTGTCGCTCAGACGCCCGACTGTGGCATTTCTTTTAAAGCCCTTTATGTGGCGTCGCTCAGACGCCCGACTGTGGCATTTCTTTTAAAGCCCTTTATGTGGCGTCGCTCAGACGCCCGACTGTGGCATTTCTTTTAAAGCCCTTTTTTGTGGCATCGCTCAGACGCCCGACTGTGGCATTACTTGTTATTTGTTTCATAAGTTTTTATACTACCATGTTATTGCAATTTTATAAATAACTTGCTTGCACGCATCAGAGTTTCATTTATCTATTGTGACTGACGTCATGAGCACAAAATCTTTTCAGCACATCATTGTTATATTATACCTGTGTTCATAATGTTTGCGAGTACATTCAAAGTACTCACTGGCTTGTCCCTGGCTATTGTCTTGGCCAGATTATCTTGCACGGAGAAGAGCGACGCGATGCCAGCCCCGGAACCCACTCACTGGAGATAGCAGCCTCGCGAAGATAGGAATTAACTTGGTCAGCTGTTCCCGTGGGAAATGGAGTCCCATAGACACTGATGTTTCACAACCCGCTTCCGCCATCAACCACTAGAAACCATTTGTTGTACTCACGGGCCAGAATGGTCTTGTGCTACATTTTTTTTGTATTTTTCTTGGAATTTCTGTATCAAGTTGGAGCCTCATCAGCTAACAGTAATCCTGGGGCTGATGAGCACGACGGTCTTTTCTGGAAATTTATTACCCGGAAAAACCGGTCGTGACAGGAAACCGCCTCGCAATATGTGCGGAAGCAGGTTGTAGAAAACGGTTCGAATAATGACCGGGCTGTGGCGTGATGTCACGCTACGAAGAGTTGTCAGTAGATTGGATTCGTGGTTTATTATTCTCTCTATGGTGGTATATGGAATTTATCTTGCGGAGCCGGACACGGTCCTTGTGTTCGGAATTTATCTTGGTGTATTCGGAGATGGAACCCGCCTCGCAATGCCTAAGACAATCTACGCGCCGGACTCATCATCATTGAAGCCTGGTTCAGAGGCTACTGAGCGAGTCCTGGATAAGGGGGTATCCAGACAGCCGGACTATGTACTTTGGCTGGACTGTTGGACTATGAAGATACAAGATTGAAGACTTGGTCCCATGTCCGGATGGGACTCTCCTTGGCGTGGAAGGCAAGCTTGGCGATCCGGATTATAGATATCCTTCTCTGTAACCGACTTTGTGTAACCCTAGCCCCCTCTTGTGTCTATATAAACTGGAGGGTTTAGTCCATAGGACACAACAAGAATCATACCATAGGCTAGCTTCTAGGGTTTAGCCTCTCTGATCTCGTGGTAGATCAACTCTTGTAATACTCATATCATCAAGATCAATCAAGAAGGAAGTAGGGTATTACCTCCATCAAGAGGGACCGAACCTGGGTAAACATCGTGTCCCCAGTCTCCTATTACCATTAGCCTTAGACGCACAGTTCGGGACCCCTACCCGAGATCCGCCGATTTTGACACCGACAATCACCCCGACTCCCAAGGCTGTCATATGCCCTTGGCATGGGTGAGCTACAGTGCGGGATAACACTGTAGCATGCTCTAGAACGCGAGCTCTGCATGCAGTGGCATCGTTTAAGTGCCATGAGCGTGTCCTATAGTGTCCAGGGGTTCTAGGGGAGCGTGAACAAGGATAGGAAAGCCTTGGATGCCCAGGTGAACCACTGGGAGAGAGGCGGGGTTGAGAGAGAGGGAGAAATGTGTTATCCAGAAGAGTAAAATGGGGTTTTACCACCTCAATCATTGAGCTCTAGTTGGGAGGGAGTTACCAGAGGTAGCGGGTGACTATATGAAGCTCTGGTAAAATGTTGAGCTCAAGGAGAATAGTGTAAGTGGTCAAAACAGTGATTTTGGTAAAATGTCAGAAGGTATTTGATGCAAGTCTGGGCAAGCAAATGGAGTCCAATTTACATGAGAATTAGCAGGATCAAATGTCATATAGGAATGGGCTTGATCACCAAGTTTGAGCTCATTTGGAGAAAGTTGCCAATGTAACTTTGGCAAACCCTAGAAATCAACAGAAATGGATTTTCCAAGATTTAGTCATGCAAATCTTTTCTCCTTGATGAACCACTTGGTGTAGTATCATCATTTGAGGATTTGAAAATGTCCACAAAAATTCAGATCAAAAGAAGACACTTGGGAATGTAAAGTTGTTATAATTTGCATCTAGACAGAGAGGGTTTTGGGGCACTTTGATCAAGATATCTTGATCAAAAACTTGTGCCATTTGGTCTATATGAATAGTTAGACCATTTGAGCATGTGCACCAAGTTTGATATCATTTGGACATGTTTGGCAATGCAAAGTTGCTCAAACTTCAAAATGGACAGAAATGGTTTTGAAGGGGTTTGGTAATGTTATCTTGTTCTCCAGGACATGATACTTGGCAAGATCATCAAATATGTCATATGTGACATGCTAGAATTTTCTTGGAATTTTTAGAGGATATTTCCTTTGTAAATATTTGAAAATCTTGAAATATCTAGAAAAAGTTTTTGAGGGATTTGACCAATATTTTGAACAGGACCATGTGTTGAAACTCTTATATATGGACAATATATGTCCACTGAGTTTTCCTAAATTTTCAAAAATATTTTTAAAGCATTAAAATAATTTTAACCTATTAAAGACCATTTCTGGCCTAAAGAAAAAGCCTTTAAATAAAATAGCAATATAACTTTTAAAATTATATTTTTGTGGTTTATGGGAGTCCTATACCTAATAGGAGTCAAACATACTCTTTGAAAGATTTTTCATACGCCAAATCAAGAACTTGTGGTGCAAACCTCAATTCAGGGGTTTTTAGAAAACTAAATTTAGAAAATACTATTTGGCCAAATTATTTTTATAAGAAAATTCTATACTGTACTATACACATGGCATGATCATTGGACAAAAGTTTTGGATCAAGGAGGAGTATAAGAGTTGCAGGATTTATTTGATTTTTAGAGCACTTGTATCCAACACACAAATATCAAATCAAGCAAGGACTAAAACACTCAAAAGTTTTTGTCAAACCATATTTTATCATGATTTATTAGCTTAAGTGTTGTGGCATGACCGAGCCACTCGTCGCTGTGGCCCGGAGTGGGGGAACATCAAAGAGGTGACAAACCTACAACAGAAGATCAAATTCTTGATAGACAAGAACAAGATAAAGCTGGTGGACATGGTCAACATCATGCTCCACTGTCGTATTCTGCCGCTCCAACTTCGGGCCGGTCTTATGTGGGCATTCAAGCCCGATGACCCGGTGCCCGTTGACCACTTCTTCCGTGTTTCCTTGTCCGGTATGTGGGCAACACTATTCAAGCCGTCCAAGAACGAGTCCCCCCTAGGGAAGGGACATCGGCATTGAGGCTGCGCCATTGAGGTAATTATAACATGTAGATACATGTCCCACATTCTTTTTCATATTATAGATCTTTACCGAAACGATTGGATTTTTTTTCCAGAAGTGTGTCTTGAAGGCACATCTGATGCTGTGTCCGGTGCCGCCGCCGGAGGAGGAGAGGTCACGTCAGCTCACAACCCTCTTGATCGAGGAGCCGTGTGTTGGAAATATGCCCTAGAGGGAATAATAAAATGGTTATTATCATATCTCCCATTCATGATAAATGTTTATTATTCATGCTAGAATTGTATTGACCGAAAACTTAAATACATTGTGAATACATAAATAACACCGTGTCCCTAGTATGTCTCTACTTGACTAGCTCGTTGATCAAATATGGTTAAGATTTCCTAACCATGGACATGAGTTGTCATTTGGAAATGGGATCACATCATTAGAAGAATAATGTGATGGACGAGACCCGACCATAAGCTTAGCAACAGATCGTATTTCTTAGTTATTTGCTACACCTTTCTTCATGCATTACTAGGGAAAAGCCTAGCAGTAGCGCAGGTCTAAGGTGTATCTTGGACAGGGGTCCCCGTGCTACTAATACGACACTACAACTAACTTGTATCAGTAGCGCGGGTTGAACCATGCTACTGCTATACATGGGTAGCAGTAGCGGGCTTCACCGAGACGCGCTACTGCTAATAGTTGTAGCACTTTACCGTAAGCAGCGCTACTGCTAAGTGCACGCCGCTACTAACTTCATTCCCCTCGCTACTGCTAGTTTTATTACTTTTTGATTTTTTATGCATATTTGTTTTGTATTTGTACATGCTTTGTGCAATAATCATATTTCTTTTGCACATCATACACATACAAATGTAATCATAGCATACACATACAAATAGTCTCATCAAATCATGGCATGATCATAATCATCATCCAATACAAAGTGGTCTCTCTTCATTATCTTGAAATAGCGATACAAGTCTTGAATACTTGCAACTACATTGTCATCCACCTAAACAATGATATACATGAGAAGAGCTATCACTATGAGCGAGAGTGTAACTATGAAGTACATGAGGCGGCGGTTATGAGTCCTATCTCGCGCTAGCGTAAACCTCAAGTAACTAGCTTCTGGTTCTTGTCTGCTTTTGAACCCTTTATGGCTGGTGAGGGAGTCCTGGATTAGGGGGTCCTCGGACGGCCGGACTATTAACATGGGCCGGACTGTTGGGCTATGAAGATACAAGACAAAAGACTTCTTCTCGTGTACCGATGGGACTCTCCTTGGCGTGGAAGGTGTCGGTGTCCTGGATTTGGGGGTATCCAGCCCTGCCCGCCTGCGGCCCATCATGTGACTCCATCAACGGCCTGGTACGGCCCAGCTTCAACAGCAACACCGCAAGACTCTCACGAGGGGCCGAGCCTCGTGAGGCGGATAACGCCAAGACTCCCGAAAGAAGTGGCCTCCTCAGGAGGGCTCCTGAGGGGCGGAGAGTTGTATGCAAGATATCTCATGAGGCTCAGTCTGACGTGAGCCATGACGACCAAGGCCAGGAGAGCGTAGAGCGCAGGTTTCCTCTTCGGTGCAAGGGAGGCAAGCCACAGGCGCGGAGTCCCGAGGGATCAGCCAAAGGTTCCATTCTGGTGCAACATGACCAAGACCGCTAAGACGGCAGGACGGAGGTCATCAAGGAGCCCACTGCAGCGTCACGACCAGAGGCTTTTCGCAGGAGAAGACTACTTTTGTCAGGATAGACTGTACTGCTTGTCCCCTTTCAAATCTCGCCATTGTGGAATACCTTCCCGCTCATATTTGGGAAGAGGACCAAGGCCACTATATATAGGACCTAGCCACCACCATAGAAGGGGACCTAAATCAGAACAAGTAGAGCACCACACCAACTCAAGAACACCTCACCTCCTGAGGCTTGTTCATCCTTTGCACTAGTTCATCCATAGCCCCTCGAGGCAATCCACCACACCACACTGGATTAGGGTATTACACCACAACGATGGCCCGAACCAGTATAAATCTCTGTGCCTTTGTGTCTCCTTGAGCTCGACATGCTAGGCTAGGGAGGATCGCGAGTAGGCAGGTTGGGTAGATTGAGATCTCCACACGCACCCCAGAGTTCGAACCTCTCAAGGGTTGCCGGATCCCTAATCCGACATTTGGCGCGCTAGGTAGGGGCGCATCGGATCCTCTCTTCCATTGTTTGATCCGTCTCCACTCCGACATCTCCATGGCCGACGCACGCAGGGCTCGCACCGAGCGTTGGGTTGCGGTCGCAGCCTGTGTCTCTCAGACGGCTCCGGCGGGTGATGGCTGCACCCGCCGCGCCCCCTCTCCGGTGGAAAACGTCGCCATGGGCGCCACCGGCCATGAGCAGCAAGCTTCATCGCTGCACCCGTCGGTGCGTCATGACGGCCGCACCGCTACTCCATCACTGACCCCAGCAGCTTCGTTATCCCATGCACGCCGTGGTAAGGTGGACGCACATGCCGCTCTACTCACGGCGCGTGAGATTCTTCGCTACCGCCCAGTGGGTGATCTCTATGAGGATTGGCTCGAATGGATCGCCGACCTCATCAGCGTCGCGCATGGGGGCTCTGACGGGCCGACCCGCTCACTACCTGAGCAACCGCCTACGCTGGGCGACATCGCGTAGGGGGCTCCTCCTCCACCTCTGGCCACGGGCGCCATCATCGAGCCAAGGCATATGGCTCCATGGCACGACCCGTAGCGCCTGATGCCGGCACGAGATGACGTGAGTTGCCAGGTGGTGCAGCGTCCCCAAGGAGAAGCGCGCGTGCTTCCAGCAGCCCAGCACTAGGCTCATGCGCCGCCACAGGAGGTGGCGGTGCACGAGCACCAGGACCATGTTCCACCACCTCGACGACCTCTGGTGGCCACAGCAGGGTGCTGTGCGTTCACTGTGGAGCTCCGCAACATCGTCTGGCCAAGCAAGTTCAAGCCTGACCTGCCTCCATGCTACGACAACACCGCAGACCCTGCCGAGTTCCTACAGCTCTACGAGCTGAGCATTGAGGCGGCCAATGGCGACGAGAAGATCATGGCAAACTGGTTCCCGATGGCCCTCAAGGATGGCGGATGTTCTTGGCTCCTGAACCTGATTGAGGGGTCGGTTTCTTCCTGGGAAGAGATGTGCAGCCGCTTCATCGCCAACTTCCAGGGCACCCGCGATCATCCGCCTGCCGCGGGTGGCCTGCGCCGCGTCAAGCAGCAACCTGGAGAGACCCTGCATAAGTATATCCAGTGCTTCAACAACGTCTGCCTCAAGATTTCGAAGGTGTCTGACGAGGCCATCATCTCTGCGTTCACGGATGGCGTCCGCGATGTCAATATGAAGGAGGAGGTCACCATCCACGAGGATCTCTGCACCGCTCTGGAAATTTTCAACATGGCGAACAAGTGTGCAAGGGCTGAGGAGGGACGCCTTTCCCTCCTCGAGCTCCCTGATGCTGACCCAGAAGACAAGAAGACCAAGGACAAGGACACGAATCGCAAGGGGCCAGCCGTGCTTGCGGCCGAGCTAGAGACCAAGCGTGGCTGTGACCACCCCGAGTTGTCCAAGGGCAAGCGACCGTTCTGTGCCTTCCACAACGTCTTAAGCCACAACACCAGCGACTGCCAGGAGCTCAGGGCTCTCCGTGATGGGTGCCTTGGTCGACGCCCCGAGCATAATGATCAGGGCTATGGTCGCGGAGGCGGCCGAGGTGGAGGGCGCTGGGATGGATGTGACCGCCATCAAGAGTGGCGCGACCAGCCTCGTGAGGACCGTTGGCAGGACCAGCCTCGCGAGGGCAACTGGAGGGAGCAGCCTCGTGAGGACCGCCCTTAGGGCAACGCAGCCTTGCCTCCTCTGCCTCGACCACCAAGAAGCAACGAAGATCATGTTGGGGAACATAGTAATTTCAAAAAAATTCCTACGCACAAGCAAGATCATGGTGATGCATAGCAACGAGAGGGGAGAGTTTGTCCACGTACCCTCGTAGACCGAAAGCGGAAGCATTAGCACAGCACGGTTGATGTAGTCGTACGTCTTCACGGCCCGACCGATCAAGCACCGAAACTATAACACCTCCGAGTTCTAGCACACGTTCAACTCGATGACGTACCTCGAACTCCGCTCCAGCCGAGTGTCGAGGGAGAGTTCCGTCAGCACGACGGTGTGGTGACGATCTTGATGTTCTACCGTTGCAGGGCTTCGCCTAAGCACCGCTACAATATTATCGAGGAGGACTATGCTGGAGGGGGCACTGAGGGAGTCCTGGATTAGGGGGTATCTGGACAGCCGGACTGTATACATCATCCGGACTATTAAAGCGTGAAGATACAAGACTCAAGACTTCGGCCCGTGTCCGGATGGGACTCTCCTTTGCGTGGAAGACAAGCTTGGCGATCCGAATATTATATTTCCTTCCTTGTAACCGACTCCATGTAAACCCTAGCCCTCTTCGGTGTCTATATAAACCGGAGAGGATGGTCCTTAGAAGGCCGATCACAATTACAATCATACCATCATAGGCTAGCTCTTAGGTCTTAGCCTCTACGATCCCGTGGTAGATCTACTCTTGTACTACTCATATCTTCAATATTAATCTAGCAGGAAGTAGGGTTTTACCTCCATCGAGAGGGCCCGAACATGGGTAAACATTGTGTCCCTTGCTTCCTGTTACCATCATCCTAAGACGCACAGATCGGGACCCCCTACCCGAGATCCGCCGGTTTTGACACTGACATTGGTGCTTTCATTGAGAGTTCCTCTGTGTCGTCGCTTCGAGGCTTGATGGCGTCTTCAATCATCAACAACACGGTCCATGGTGAGACTTTTCTCCCTGGACATATCTCTGTGTTCGGTGGCTTCGCACTACGGGCCGATTCGCTTGGCCATCTGGAGCAGATCGACAGCTACGCCCCTGGCCATCGGATCAGGTTTGGAAACTTGAACTACACGTCGGATATTCGCGGAGACTTGATCTTCGATGGATTCGGCCCTGTGCCAGGAGCGTCAGACAATCACGACGAGCACGTCCTAGACCTGCTGTCAGACAATGCTCGGAACATCATCCCTGCAATAACCCCGAATCTAAATCCGGAACAGGTTGTGTTGCCCAAGGACGGAGGGGTAGACCCCGCCCCGCAGGCCGCATACACATCGGCGGTGGAGCCGAACACAGGTCTCACCTCTGTGGAGGCCTGTAACCCCGGGCCCCCGGACTCGTATCCGGTCGTTGGTCCCGGTCCGCTCACTCTTGAGCCAGCCGAGCCAGCTTGGGCTCCGGTAATGGAGTTTACCGCTGCGGACATCTTTTAGCACTCACCCTTTGGCGACATGCTGAACTCATTAAAGTCTCTTTCTTTGTCAGGAGGCTCTGGGCCGAACTATGTCTGGCCCGAGTGGGAAGCAGGCGACAAAGGAATTCGTTGCCCACCCACCACCCACTTCATCGCCACGATCGAAGATTTAACCGACGTGCTTGACTTCGACTCCGAATACATCGACAGTATGGACGACGATGCAGGAGAAGTGCCAGAATCCCTGGGACGCGGGACTACTACCTTGTCACACGATATATACATGGTAGATACCCCCAATAAGGACGAAAATGATAATCCGGAAGATAAAACACCTGGGCAAAAGCCAAAAAGGTGGCGCAGACGCCGCTCAAAGTCCAGCAATTGCAAAAATAGCGACAAGAGCGCAAGAAGGGTCGATATACCTGTAAACTCCGAAAGCAACCACGGCCACATGGACCCAGCGATGGAGCAGGATGAGCCAGGTCACGCCAAACCAAGTTCGGAGCAAATATCCGATCACAATGATCCGGAGGGACGAGCTCATGAAACCGCCCCAGAACAGGAAGACAGTCCGGACGACGATGCATTCATCATCCCGGACGAACAAGTGGAACGAGACAACCTCCACAGAAAGCTTATGGCCACCGCAAGAAGTCTAAAAAAGAAGAAGCAACGGCTCAAGGCCGCACAAGAAAAGCTAAGTTGCAGATGGAATAAAGTGCTAGACACTAAAGAAAGATATGGCGACGATCGCCATACGAAAAGCTATCCTAAGCGCAAGCTACTGCCAGAATTCGACGACGAGGCCATTCCACCAAAGAATAATACGACCGGGAGACCAGACGTACCCCTCCACAACCGCAACAGAACGGCCACAGACATCGCGCACGATCTACGTGAGCATATGGATAAGAAAGCCGATGCAGCCGGGTCCATCTATGGATCTAAAAGACACACCCCGGCGAGGGACTATGTCACCCAAACGCTCATACAAGCCAAATACCAGTTCGTAATAAACTCCGGACACAGCAACAGCCGACTGCATGCCATAGCACGTCCAGATACAGAGGGGCTGCTCACCCCCTGTGCTTCACCGAAGAAGTACTGGACCATGAATTCCCACAAGGCTTGAAACTTGTGAAAATAGAAGCATACGACGTCACGACAGACCCAGGGGTTTGGATTGAGGATTTTATCCTGCATATTCGCATGGCTCATGGAGATGACCTCCACGCCATCAAATACCTTCCCTTAAAATTGAAGGGACCAGCTAGACACTGGTTGAAAAGCCTCCCCGAAAACTCAATTGGGAGTTGGGAGGAACTCGAAGATGCTTTCAGGGACAATTTTCAAGGGACTTATGTCCGGCCTCCGGATGCAGACAACCTAAGTCACATAATCCAATAGCCCGGAGAGTCCGCCCGCCAGCTTTGGAACAGATTCCTCACTAAGAAGAATCAAATTGTCGATTGTCCGGGCGCTGAAGCCTTAGCAGCATTCAAACACAACATCCGTGACAAATGGCTCGCCCGACACCTAGGCCAAGAAAAGCCAAGAACAACGACAGCCTTAACAAGCCTTATGACCCGCTTTTGCGCGGGTGAAGATAGCTGGCTGGCCCGTAAAGGCACTAGCGACCCCAACACATCCGAAATAAGGGATGACAACGGGAAGCCACGGCGTAATAAAAACAAACGCCAAAATAAGGAAGAGAGCCCGGATAACACGACGGTCAACGCCGGATTCAGGTGCTCTCAACCTGATCAGCAAAAGAAGCCATTTAAAGGCAGTAAAGAGGGACCGTCCGGTCTGAATAGAGTTCTGGACAGACTATTCCAAATTCATGGCACCCCGAAGAAACCTGCGAACCACACCTATAGATAATGTTGGGTATTCAAGCAGGCCGACAAATTAAATGCCAAACATAAAGGGAGGGAAACACCAAGTGAAGATGAGGACGAACCTCGCCAGCCGAACACTGGGGGACAGAAAAAATTCCCGCCATAGGTTAAGAAAGTAAACATGATCCACGCGACTCACACATTGACAAGAAGGCAAGAATACACGCTCAGAGACGCGCACGATTAAAATCCCACCATACCCATATCTGACTACTGGATGTCTCATCCGATCACTTTCGATCACATGGATGGCCGAACTAGTATTCGGCGCGGAGGATCACATGCCTTGGTGCTTGACCCAATAATCGATGGATACCGTCCCAGCCGTGTCCTCATGGACGGCGGCAGTAGTCTCAATTTAATATATGAGGACACTATTCGCAGAATGGGGATAAACCCATCCAGAATTAGCCAAAGCAACACCGCCTTTGAAGGGGTGATACCAGGCATTGAAGCCTACGGCAGGGGCTCCGTCGTGCTGGAAGTTACATTCGGCTCCCCAGGCAACTCCAGAAGCAAAGAATTGCTCTTCACCACCGTACCCTTCCAAAGCAGCTATCATGCATTGCTAGGAAGAACGGCCTTCGCCCGCTTCAACACATTGCCGCACTATGGCTACCTTACACTCAAGATGCCCGGTCCCCGTGGCGTCATCACCTTTAGCGGAATCACAGAGCGCCCTTCACGCGCAGAGGAATACGCGACGGCCCTGGCGGCTGGACTATAAGTGGCCTCTAATATCAGAAAACAGGACTGGTCATTAAGACCACAGACACGGTTAGACGAGTCCGGTAGCCCGGATAAAATTCAACTAAGCACCGTATACGCAATCCCATAGCGGAAACCAGGGGCTATAAATATTTAATACAGCCCCACACATGGCCCACCCTTATTGGCAGGACAACATCTTACACCTTTACTATCCATCGCATACTTACGTTGTACTCTCCTATGAGTTTTCCTTTTTTTCAGACAACATTCGCGCGATACCCTTCCAGGATACGGCACAACGGAGACAAAGGCGCAGACGTGCAGCAGGGCCCTGTTCAACAGGTTTCTTTTTAGATTAAGCCCCTGTGTAAACCTTTTCTATTGCCTCTTGTTGTTTCAATCATCCCATGGGTTCCATACCTACAGAGGATACTGTTGTCATTAGCATTTCACCACGACAGAGTACCGCACGTACGTGGAAATACAGGGTCCATAACGAATGGGCATTCTTGAGCCCATCTTCTATTATAAAGCCCGAACACCCTCGGGAGTGTTCGGCCTCACGAGTTTGGCCTTATATGCATCAGCTCCGAATCATGTCTTTGGTCAAATGTTGGGTTTGCCGCCTTATGTTCCGTTATTATCGGCTAAGGCAGGCCAAAGGAGAACTACTGCGATTGTGCCCTGGTTATCCCGGATGAGCGCCTCAGTAGAGAAAGCCGAAAACTGACTGTCATGATACAGCGAGAGACTGTTCAACCACTCGAAGACTGACCGGGATCTCTAAAGATTCCTCCGCATTAACGAAGGGCCGTTTCCCTGCCATGTACATACGCACCCGTATTCAGATGCACGCGCATGTACCAGGGGCTACATAGTAGCCCCAACATTAGACTCCCATGGCTAAGCGAAAGTGTTACAGCTATATAGTCTGGTTGCCTAGTTCGGCGTGCGATCACCTCCTTAACGGACCAAGACGTTGGATCAAGTGTGTGTCGGTGTTCTGGGAATGGGGGTCCCCAGACTTGCCTGCATGCGGCCTGTGGCGTGGCTCAAGGGGCGGCCCAGCATGGCCCATCTTCATCAGCACGAGCTCAAGACCCTCGCGAGCGGCCAAGCCTCGCGGGGTGGACGACAGGGAGCTTCCTCAGGCACGGCCTCGTCAAGCTGGCTCGCGAGGAGGCGGAGAGATCAAGGCGGGGTACCTCACGACGTGCCCATGACGCAAGCCATGACGACCAAGGGCGCCAGGCGGGCGCCAGCCCGCGCAATGTCCTCCCTTCCTCTTTGGTGCAAAGGGAGCAAGCGCAGGCGAGAGCACCAAGCAAAGGCATCCGTTTAGGTGCAACAAGACCAAGACCGTCGCAACGGCAGGAAGGAAGTCATTGTGGACCCAAGCCGGCGTCACCACCAGAGCCTTTGGCAGGCGAGGACCAACTTTAGTCAGGATAAGTGTACTGGATGTTCCCCTTCAAAATGGCCAATTGTTGGCGCCCTTCCCTCTCAACATTTGGGAAGAGGCCCAGGGCCTTTGCCTATAAATAGGACTAGCCACCCGCAAGGTAGAGGAATCTGGAAACCAGCAGAAAGAGCGACTGAACTCCCCCTAGCAGTTCATCGCCCCAGCCAAGAACAGACCCTCGCGAGGCTGTTCTTCCTTGTATTGTTCATCATCAGCCCAAGAGGCAATCCACCACACCACAAACTAGAGTAGGGTATTACACCACAATGGTGGCCCGAACTAGTATAAACCCTGTGTCCCTTGTGTTGTTCCTTTCATAGCTTAGATCCTAGCGAGGCGACGAGGTGTAGGTAGGTAGAGGGCGAGATCTCCGCGCGCACCCTAGTGTTCGAACCTAGAGGGTCTGCCGGAATCCGAAATCCGACATTTGGCGTGCCAGGTAGGGGTGCGCCAGAATCCACCTTCTGCCGCTTTGCGTCCCGTCGCATCGTCATCATCATGTCCGGCGACCAGGCAGGCAACCCTGATCCCTGGGCGGCCTGGCCCGCCCACGCAGAGCCGCTCGCCCCGGGCGACCCCATGCCCCAGGCAGCTCGCAGTCCGCAGGGGGCTACGGGCTGCGGGCGGCGCGGACAGGCAACGACAGCCCTCACACCGCGGCAGGCGCGGTCGGCGGCGAGGGTCTCCAACCACACTGCAGCCACGACGCCGTACACCTGACGGGAGCAGGCGAACTCGAGGGCTACTGCAATGCAGGCTGCTGGAAGGCGGTCGCGACATGCTGCTAGAGCGGGTGGTAGCGCTCCTGGGCTTCACCGCCTCGGGGGCTCACCCCTTCTGCACCCAACTCCCACCTCAGGTCCAGGGTGGCCCGCGCGGAGGCTCCACGCACGCCCGCGCAGCCCCAAGCAGACTCCAAGGCCACCCCAATGCCCGCCAGGCCGTCAGCACCGGGCCAGCAGCGGTGCTACCTCCGCCCCTGGCCCATGAAGAAGGACTCGCCATGACCCACGGCCCCGGTGGGCCGCCGCGCTACCACCCCCAGGCGGGCGCCTCAAGCAGAACTACGTGGCACGCGGAGCACTACGGCGCGGCCTTTGGGATGGCGGCCCCAGAAGAGTACATGCCCCACATGATGGACCAAGGGCGCACGCATGAGGACGAACAAGGCTCACTCCTTGGCCCAAGCTGGGGGGACGAGGCACCAGAAGCTGAGCTCTTCCAGGAGCCCCGGGAAGGCCCCGTCGGCCACGCTGGAGGCAACGATTATCAGGTACCACTAATTCCTCAGGAGCAGGCATACGCTAACCATGGATCGCAGGAGGTACAGGTCGCCACAACGGGCGGCTGCCCCACTCCCGCAGCTTCCTACCCCTCAAGAGGAGGGCGCTAGGGGCTGCAGGAGAGGGGCCGAGATCCGGCATCACCACCGCGGTGTTCGGAGCAAGGCGTCCTCAGGGGGTAGGCCCTCTGTTGGGGAGGTGCCTCAGGGCCTGCCCCTGGTAGAGGACCTGTGGTCGTCGGGGGAACCGCTGGCGACCGCTCTACCCCATCGGCGGCTTCCTGGTTTCCGGTCATCATCGGTGGCACTAGAGTGTGGCGCAAGGCGGGGCCCTCGTCAGGCGATATGAAGCAAGGTCGGTACCTGTGAAGAAGGCCTAGTGCCTGTGAAGCTCGCTGCCCCGTGACACTCTCACGTAATAATGAGTGGGGCTGTACATGCCCCGGAGTCTCAAGGGTGCCGGCCTCAGGCCCTGGGGCTCCCTCCCACACCCAGTGGCAGCACTTAGCTCCGTGCTGGTGAGAAGACGTCCAAGACTAGACTAGGTGCTGGACGCAACTTTTTCTACTTTCATTGCTTTTCCCCTTGGCTGTCGTTTCCCCCCGTTGGATTTAAGTTGGATTTGAGCTCGAAGATTTGCATGTGTTCGGGGAAGGGGTGTTTAGTCTCGTTCGAGCAATCTCTCACGTTCTGGTTACCACTTTGCCTCACCTGCCTCCCCTCGTGAGCCCCTCGCGAGCCGGGCCAGGCCTAGCTTGCGTGCAGCCCATACTGCCGTCGCCGCGCCCTCTCAGGAGGTATTCATTACAGGTTCGATGGGCTCATTCAGGAGACACTTGAGACACCACAGCCCTCCGCAGGCTAACTCGAGGCCCACGCGGGTCGAAGGTAAACAAGCCAGCCAGCTCGTAGCAAAGTCAGCCGCTTGGCGCAGGCGTACGGGTGATATCGCATCTACTAATACGCTGAATACGAGTTTTTACACGAGGGGCTCCCCCTCCCAAAATGCTCTTACAACCTTCAGGGCAAGGCCCGAACTCTATCTGCACAGGGTAAGGAAGCAGGGACAACACGCGGTCAGTCGGATAAATCCCCCAATGCATCCTCAGGGGCACCTCCTAAATCGTTGCTAGCGTCGCTGGCCTCGCCATCGCTCTCCGCGTCGCCATCAGCGGCGTCAGGGCCGTTCACCACGTCGCCTTCATTAGTAGCCACGACCATGCCGTCATTATCAGAAGCGAAGGACCTGACAAGGTCATCCACATTGTCTTCCACCCAGTGCACCAGGTCGCCCCGGACGGCCTGGGGCACTGGGGCGATGGCGGCGTCAAAGTCGAAGTTGGGGTCCATGTTCCGAAGGTGGCTGAAGACACGAGAAAAGGCGCGCCCGAGTAGGGCGCGGCTCCTCTCCTCCACCAACCTGTTGGCTCTGACCGACCGCACCTCCAGCTGTGTCACCACGTCGGTGAAGAACTGAAGATTGCCAGCATAGTTGACTGCATGGGGCTCGCCAACGGCCGCCTCGCAGATGTTACCCAAGGCTGTGTTGGCTCTCTCCCGGAGCATGGTGAGCATGGGGCCGTGCTCGTGCTCCAGGATCCGCCGCTGGCGTATCTCGTCCTCGTTCTACCGTGCAACGGCCTCAGCCTCGTCCACCCGCTAGCGGAGAAGAAGCGCCTCGGTGCGGGAGGTAGTCAGCTCCTCCTGCGCCACGCCGAGGGCGGCCCCGGAAGCGTCGGCCCGCCGCGTCACTTCCTCCAGCTTGGCCCACAGGGTGGCGGTCCTGCCTTCAGCCTTGACCCGGATCAACCCCAGCCTCTCCTCGAACTCGTGCTCAAGGTTCAAGCGGGCCGTCGCCACCCTGCGTTCAACCTCTTCCAGGACTCGGGCCTCGCGCGCAGCGGTGTCATCCTCCGCCGCGTCACCAAGCGCTCCCTCGTCTCCAGACGTTCAAGATCGCGTGCACGCTTGGCAGCTTCCAGCGTCAGTGCCTCTTCACGCCTCTGGAGCTCTGCCTGGTCAACCGAAACCACCTTCATCGATGCAAGGGCCGTCTCACGTAGCTCCACCTGCTGCTCCAGGGAATGACACCGGGCCTGGAGTTCCCGCGCCCGCTCCTCCGCCGCCTCACGCCGCCAGTCAGCCTCTCGGGCCTCCTCGACGGCCCGAGAACGGGCCTCCGGAGAGGCCGCAAGCGACGCCTCGGCCTCCTCATTGTCGAGGTCATGCTGGTGGCGCGCAAGGGCAACGCCCGCCTTCAGCTTGCGCCTCTCTTCAGCCAGGCGCAGGCCCTCAGCCTCAAGGTGCGCGTCTTCATCAACAAGCTCTTCACCAAGCCGGCTCACCGCGTCAGCCGCCCTCCGGAGAAACCCTTGGCGAAGAACGCGACGCCCCCGGGCGCACTCGAGCACGTCTTCTGCATCGTCATCCGCCCCAAGTAAGCGCGAGGGGCCACGAATCAGCACTCCCCCTTTGGGCAGGGGGCTAGGGGCTGGCGCCCTCGTGATGGCCGGGCGCGCCTCGCCAGAAGCCCGGCCTGGAGTCAGCCCATCCCCAAATGAAGAGCGCAGGGCCGACCTCAGCCAATCGCCATCCACGACCAGACGCGAAGCCCAAGGCAGGCTGGCTATGCCCCGAGAAGGCTCGCGAAGGAGGGTCGCGAGGCACGCAGAGCCGCGATGCGCCACAGGATGGCTCACCTCTCTGACCGACCTCACCACAAGGGCTCTGCTTGAGCTCGGAGCGCTCAAAGACGGTGGAGAGGGCGGAGCCTGGGGGGATGGCTCCTCAGCCATCTCCGTGAGGTCGGCAGGAAGGGCCCCGTGGAGCAAGGATCAGCCAAAGGAACAGGAGGATCAGGAGCTAGGAAAGGGGAAGGCTTACTCATCAATGGCGAAATAATTCCTGCGCTTCAGTAGGCAGCAAGGGTAATCGTCACCCAAGGCTTCCCTTCTCTTCCGGAGAGCCTCGAAGTCCACGCGGAAGCGGCCCAGGAGTTGAACGCAGGGGTCAGCCTGCGACGAGGAAGAAGCATCAAGATGCCCAGCGTCAGGGGCGTCGGCCTGATGCACGCCGCCGGTCGCCTCACCAAGAAGGGTAGCTGGGGCCCCAGGGGCCTCAACCACGGGCGCCGTGGGCAGCAGCTCAACGCCTTCAGCCGCAGCAGTACGGGCCTCAGGAGCTGCCCCCTCAGGAGTGCTTCCTGGCATCGTCACCCTGGCAGGGGCCTCCTCAGCCTCCAGCGGCCCATGCCTTGCTGCTCCGCCACTCGAGGAAGGACCGCCGTGGGCGACTGGAAGGGCAGTCACCACCACTGGGTTCTCGCGAGGCCCCATGAGGCCAGCGGGGCGCAGCCCCCATTCGTCAAAGCCGGGCATCTGATTCACAAAGTCGCCCTTGTTCGATCAAAGGTACAACAAAGCCCCCCCTTGCCGGACGCTGCCGGGGGAAGGGTCCCCAGTCAAGACCAAGAGCACCTTCCTCAGCGCTTCGGGCGTCAGGTCCTCCTCCTGGAGCCTCATGCGATCTTCACGCCCGCTGAAGGCCCACATCTGGCGGAGTGGCGCTAGAGAGGAGCAATGCGGCATAGCAGGAACTCCTTCACCACCCTGGGCGCAGTCACGCCGAGCACCCTCAAGAACATGAAGCGACGCCAGACGAAGATGAGCCGGGGGCTCGTGAGCGTCTCCTGGCCCCAGCCTGAATTAGGGACAGCGGGCAACGTTGGCTCCGAAAGCAGGGGGCTGGGCACCCCTACATCCACGTACAGCCACCGCTCGCGGAACCCAGGCGCGGGCGAAGGAAGGCTGAAATCAATCCCTGAGGCCGCTGTTTCTGGTGCGGCAATGAAGCTCACGCACCCCGAGCATTGGGAGGGGTCGACGAGGCGCAGAGAGAAGAAGTGACGCAGCAAGGCAACTGAAGGAGGATGCCCATCATTGCCTCATAGACAAAGGCGAAGACGGCAAGGAGAGTAATGGATTCAGGACCCAAATGCATCATATGGATCTGGTAATGGGAAAGCACATCATTGAAGAAATTGGAAAAGGGGGAACCAATCCCGCCCACAGGGCGTCGACAAAGTACCGGACCTCGGTGATTATTCTGTCGATGGAGAAGTGGGACGCGGGCCAGGCCGTCGTCCTCCCGCACTCATTGAAGATAGTGGCCAGAGCAGAGCTGACCTTGCCCAAGCCTTCTCGGTTGAGTATGATCGACCGATCAACGGCGGGAGCCGCCGACGACGGCGAGCGAGCGGAGGCACCGGTTTGTTCCCTTTCCCCTTGTTCGTCGGAGCCATGGCAATGGGAAGAGGGAGGATTCGAGATTGGATTGGAAGCGGAGACTGGAGCTCGAGAGGAGGAAGAGCAGGGGACGGTCGAGCAGCGAAAAGAGGAACGACTGTGTGCAACCACGGGTCCGCCTAGCTGGGCACAAAATAAGGAGGCGTGGGGGAACAGGGCCGCCCACGTCCAATCAACTGCCACGCGGCGCCCGAGGCCGCAGGCTGTTAGGGCCCACGGTGCTTCGCACTTGCCCCTTCGCTTCTCTGCTTAGCCAAGTCCGGGCGCGCCTTGGGCCTGGGGGCTACTGTCGGCGTTCTGGGAATGGGGGTCCCCAGACTTGCCTGCCTGCGGCCTGCGGCGTGGCTCAAGGGGCGGCCCAGCATGGCCCATCTTCATCAGCACGAGCTCAAGACCCTTGCGAGGGGCCAAGCCTCGTGGGGTGGATAACCGGGAGCTTCCTCAGGCACGGCCTCGTCAGGCTGGCTCGCGAGGAGGCGGAGAGATCAAGGCGGGGTACCTCACGAGGTGCCCATGACGCAAGCCATGACGACCAAGGGCGCCAGGCGGGCGCCAGCCCGCGCAGTGTCCTCCCTTCCTCTTTGGTGCAAAGGGAGCAAGCGCAGGCGAGAGCACCAAGCAAAGGCATCCGTTTCGGTGCAACAAGACCAAGACCGTCGCAATGGCAGGAAGGAAGTCATTGTGGAGCCCAAGCCGGCGTCACCACCAGAGCCTTTGGCAGGCGACGACCAACTTTAGTCAGGATAAGTGTACTGGATGTTCCCCTTGAAAATGGCCAATTGTTGGCGCCCTTCCCGCTCAATATTTGGGAAGAGGCCCAGGGCCTTTGCCTATAAATAGGACTAGCCACCCACAAGGTAGAGGCATCCGGAAACCAGCAGAAAGAGCGACTAAACTCCCCCTAGCAGTTCATCGCACCAGCCAAGAACAGACCCTCGCGAGGCTGTTCTTCCTTGTATTGTTCATCATCAGCCCAAGAGGCAATCCACCACACCACAAACTAGAGTAGGGTATTACACCACAATGGTGGCCCGAACTAGTATAAACCCTGTGTCCCTTGTGTTGTTCCTTTCATAGCTTAGATCCTAGCGAGGCGGCGAGGTGCAGGTAGGTAGAGAGCGAGATCTCCACGCGCACCCCAGTGTTCGAACCTAGAGGGTCTGCCGGAACCCAAAATCCGACAGTGTGATTATGCATATTTTTCGCGAACACCCCCGCATTGTATGCGTGGGGGCTGAAGCCAACGACTGCTATCTTTTGGACTACCTATACATATAAAAACGACCATACAGGGGACACAATCATATTTTCAGGCAAAAAGTATAAATACAGCCTTGTATTCAAAATAAACATTGTTTTTTACAATGATTCGACTTATGATTCAAACAAGACATTCTTCGAGCACTGCGCCTCTATTAGGCGGGCACCTTCCGTGACTTGTGCCAAGTAGTGCTCGACCGGATATTGGCCTCCCGCCAGATCCTGGGTCGCTATTACAGTGGCCTCCATATCCGTCCAATAGGCTTTAACGCGGGCTAGAGCCATCCGCGCACCCTCTATGCACGCCGACCTCCTCATGGCGTCAATCTGAGACACGGCTCCAAGGAATTGGTGCACCAAACTAAAATAGTTGTCCGGCTTAGGCCACTTCGGCCAAAGATGGTCTATTACAGACCGCATTGCAAGCCCGGACAGCCTGTGGAGCTCCACCATAGCAGCCACCTTCTCATTCAGCGGCAGCGGGCGAGTGGGAGCATCGAACTGTGACCAAAAAAGCTTATCCACTTCTTCATCGCCTTGACCCTCAAAGAACTTGACAGCGTTAGCTGTACTATTCGCCAAGTCCTCATATGCATCTGCAGGGCTCAAGCGCCCAGCCAGGGGAGCATACTTCGGATCCAAGAACTTCGTCCGCAGTAAGTATGAGCCCCCAGCCATGATTTTGTCGGCCTGTTGGAGCTCCTCCTGCATACTGCCGATCTCGGTCCGCATCTCCTTGGCGGCATTAAGTGCCTTGTCCAGCTTGGCCGAACTAGCCTTATTCTCCTTTTCGAGGAGTGCGTACCGGTCGGTGGCATTTTTTAACTCCCCAGCCATTTCGGCTATCTTTTCCTCGCTTCGGCGATGAGCAGCCTGTTCAGCTCTCAATTCTTCGGACGCCTTTATGGCAGCCACATTGCTAGCCCGAGCTTGTTCCTTGGCTTGAACAAGTTCCGCCCTCAGGGCCTCCACGGCAGCAGCACTGTCAGGACCCCGACTCAATGCCACATCGATCTAGCATGTAACACCTCATATCACTTTGCGGCCTCACGCACGGTACTCCCACGGGTGTCGTCTTACCTTTGCCCGGGACCGTTTGCGCCTTTTGGCACACGTATATGATAGTGTCGCTAGCATCCATATGATAAGGAGCCCGGGCTGACATGGCTAGTCGTAAACCCAAAGTGGCACTAACTTACAGGGACAGGCATCCGTGACCCAGCATCGAACGTGTCGGTCATCAGCGAGTGAATCCAGGCTGTAGCACTGGGCTAGCAGGACTCCGGAGAACCGGGCTGTAGCGGGCTAACAGGACTCCGGTATTCATCGCGTGACATTTACCCGAAGGGACAGACACAGGAACGAAGAAGGACACATGCCGGCCAGCCTAAGTGTTCCGGAGCAGTAGCAAGCTACCATGGCTCAGTGGAAACACTAGGAGACATTTCCCGGTAAGAGAGGCTACTAAGGATAAACAACTAGATAGTCAGATCCCACACATACCAAGCATTTCAACCACATACACACAATATGCTCGATATGTGCAGATACAACATGGCATCACAACATGACTCTACAACTCAAATAGTTATACAATAGGCTCCGAGGAGCGAGATATTACAAACATGGGTCTCATGACCCAACACTCAGAGCATACAAATCAAGCACAAGCGGAAGCTATCATGTCTGAGTACAGACATCTATAAATGAAAAAGGCTGAGAAGCCTGACTATCTATCAGATCCTGCCGAGGGCACAAGATCGTAGCTGAGGTATCAAGCTAAACGTCGAAGTCCAAGCGGAACTACTAGTGAGACTGAAGTCTCTCTGCAAAAACATAAAATAGGCAAACGTGAGTACAAATGTACCCAGCAAGACTTACATCAGATCTATCTACACATGCATCATTATCAACAAAGGGGATGGTGGAGTTTGACTGCAGCAAGCCAGCTTTGACTCGGTGGCTATCCTGAACTACGACTGCAAGTAACTCTTTTGAGGTGGCGCACACGAGTCCACATATTCACCAACCAATACACCACTATGGATCCGCTCCCGTCTCCCTACGAGAACGCCATCCATAGCACTCACGCTTATCTTGCGTATTTTAGAGTATCCACTTTCACTTGTCTATGAACTGATATAAGGGGTCCACGTTTCCATATCCGAGGAATCCGGCTATTCGAATAGATGATGTTAACCCTGCAGGGGTGTACTTCTTCATACATGTTTCCACCACTTAGCGTCTGCACACGACATGTGCTCGGCAGACTTCAAGCGAAAGCCGACGTGGGTGTAGACCACGACCTACCTAAACACTCAAGTCTCTAGTCCAGGTTTATCGCCTATTCGGGTTCCATCCATGAGGAGATCCGGCCGGAGTTTCGCTCACAGCCCCAAACGATGTGAACAGGGTTCCCGAGATACCAAACGGGCATCCGGTACACCGTGCCACGTACCTACCGCATCACAGCCCACCCCTACGGTCAGCGCTGTCCACGGCCTCCAGTAAGCTACAAACACCAGAAACTACTTGCAACTCCTGGACAGAGGACTAGGGTGAATAAGAAGTCGAGCGGGGTCATATTTCAGGGCCCAATGTATGGTAGTAGCTGAATCATGGATCACAAACACAGAACTCAGTTCCTGAGGACGGCTTCAATGAGACAACCCACCATGTACTCCTACATGGCCTCTATACCAACACTGTCAGGACCCCGACTCGATGTCACATCGATCTAGCCGGTAACACCTCATATCACTTTGCGGCCTCACGCACGGTATCCCCACGGGTGTCGCCTTACCTTTGCCCGGGACCGTTTGCGCCTTTTGGCTCACGTATATGATAGTGTCGCTAGCATCCATATGATAAGGAGCCCGGGCTGACATGACTAGTCGTAAACCCAAAGTGGCACAGACTTACAGGGACAGGCATCCATGACCCAGCTTCGAACGTGTCGGTCATCAGCAAGTGGGTCCGGGCTGTAGCACTGGGCTAGCAGGACTCCGGTAAACCGGGCTGTAGCGGGCTAACAGGACTCCGGTACTCAAAGCATGACATTTCCCCGAAGGGACAGACACAGGAACGAAGAAGGACACATGCCGGCCAGCCTAAGTGTTCCGGAGCAGTAGCAAGCTACCATGGCTCGGTGGAAACACTAGGAGACATTTCCCGGTAAGAGAGGCTACTAAAGATAAACAACTAGATGGTTAGATCCCACACATACCAAGCATTTCAATAGCATACACACAATATGCTCGATATGTGCAAATACAACATGGCATCACAACATGACTCTACGACTCAAGTAATTTATTCAATAGGCTCCGAGGAGCGAGATATTACAAACATGGGTCTCATGACCCAACAATCAGAGCATACAAGTCAAAGCACAAGCGGAAGCTATCATGTCTGAGTACAGACATCTATAAATGAAAAAGGCTGAGAAGCCTGACTATCTATCAGATCCTGCCGAGGGCACAAGATCGTAGCTGAGGTATCAAGCTAAACGTCGAAGTCCACGCGGAACTACTAGCGAGACCGAAGTCTCTCTGCAAAAACATAAATAGGCAAACGTGAGTACAAATGTACCCAGCAAGACTTACATCAGAACTATCTACATATGCATCATTATCAACAAAGGGGATGGTGGGGTTTAACTGCAGCAAGCCAGCTTTGACTCGGTGGCTATCCTGAACTACGACTGCAAGTAACTCTTTTGAGGTGGCGCACATGAGTCCACATATTCACCATATCAATACACCACTATGGATCCGCTCCCGTCTCCCTACGAGAACGCCATCCATAGCACTCACGCTTATCTTGCGTATTTTAGAGTATCCACTTTCACTTGTCTATGAACTATGCAAGGGGTCCAAGTTTCCATATCCGAGGAATCCGGCTATTCGAATAGATGATGTTAACCCTGCAGGGGTGTACTTCTTCACACACGCTTTCGCCACTTACCGCCCTGTACACGTCATGTACCTCGGCAACCTTCAAGCGGAAGCCGGGCGAGGGAGTCGGCCACGACCTGACTAACCGAACAAGTCTCTAGTCCAGGTTTATCGCCTATTCGGGTTCCATCCGCAAGGAGATCCGGCCGGGGTGTCGCTCACGGCCCCAAACGATGTGTGCAGGGTTCCCAAGCCCATCTCGACGGGTGGATCTACGCTTGGTACACCGTGCCACTGTGCCTAGTCTGTCCCAAGCCCACCTGTACCGGGTGCCACCTGGTAGACTACTAACACTACCTACAAACACCAGAAACTAGTTGCAACTCCTGGACAGAGATCATGTTGATTAATAAGTCGAGAGGGGTCGAGTTACCGGAACCCAATGTGTGGTAGTAACTGGTCATGGATCACAAACACAGAACTCAGTTCCTGAGGACGGCTGCAATGAGACAACCCACCATGTACTCCTACATGGCCTCTCACCGCTACCTTTACCAAATCATGTTCACACACTTAGCTCACACACAATAGGACATGTTCACACACCTCTGATTCATCCCCGATGAATCAGACCTGACTCAACTCTAAGCAGTAGCAGGCATGACAAACAAGCATGAATGAGTAGGCACATCAGGGCTCAAACAACTCCTACTCATGCTAGTGGGTTTCATCTATTTACTGTGGCAATGACAGGTCATGCAAAGGATAAAGGGGTTTAGCTACCACAGCAAGTAACAAATATATCGTTGTTGTCCTAATGCAGTAAAAGAGAGCAGGAGCGAGAGAGTGGGATTTTATCGGAATGAGCAAGGGGGTTTTGCTTGCCTGGCACTTCTGAAGATAGCATTGAGTCTTCATCAGTGTCAACGATCACATCGTCGATACAACGTCTACCGAGGGGGGGAACAACACCGGCAAACACGGAAGAAACACAATCAATGCAATGCACAATATGATGCATGCTATGACATGGCAATATGAATGTGTTTTGGGCTAATGCACCTAAAACCAGATTAAATGAAGTTGGTTTGAATCCAAGATTCAAATTCAAACTCCATATGTGGTTATTTAAATGTCATTCACTTCATTTGTCCTAAACAGTAGTGATAAGTTGTTCTAACATGCATGAAAATGGTGCAGATGGATTCCTTGAATTTTTCTGATAATTTTTCATATATAAATTATTTAATTTGGAGTTACGGTTGAATTTCTATGATTTATTGAAGTTTTAGCTATTTTCTGGAATTTCCTGATTATTTTTAAATCCAAAAAATACTTATTGCGTCAGCCTGACATCATCATGACGTCAGCAGATCAACTGGGTCGCCCAGAGTCAAACCTGACGTGTGGGGGCCACACGTCAGTGACACAGGGCTGGTTTGGGTGTTTGACAGGTGGGTCCGGTCAACGTTGACTTGACTAAGTCAAAATCTGACACATGGGGTCCACAGATTAGCACTAATCTAAACAGAAAAATTAAACTAACCTAATTAGGCTCGGGGCCCACATGGCAGTGGCACTAGGGTTGGTTTGGCTCGGTCATTAGTGGCTAATGACGTGCCACGTCACCAAGTGACACCGGCGACCACGACGACGGCGGGACCTCGCCGGAGTTGCTCGAGACGGTGCTACAGACGGTGGTTTGCGACGGGGTTTGGCTCTACGGGGAGCTGGAGGAGTGGCGCATCTAACGGGGCAAGCGGGAGCAGCTGGGGTGGACCGAGCTCGTCGGAAGCGAGCTCGCGGCGGCGGCCGGAGTTCGGGCGAGACGCGAGCGAGAGCTAGGGGGCACAGGAAGGCGAGCTGGGGCGTGCTACGGGCTTGTGGAGACGTTCTAAGCACGATGGTGCGCTCAGTTGGGAGCTCCAGTGGCTCTGGCCACGACGGCGACGAGGCACGGCGGCGGCGAGCTTCGGCCGTGGTGGAAGAAGGAGCTAGGGGACGAAATCAGGTGCGGGGAGTGAGGGGAAGAGAAGAGGAGCTCACGGGGAGTCAGACGAGACGCTAAGTGGGCTCGGGGACGTCCTGTCGGCGACGAATTGAACGGCGGCGATTGCCGGCCGTGGCGATGAAGATGGCGGTGATGGCGTGGCTATGGGGCACCTGGCGTCGCATGCGTCGTGGTGGAGCTTCATGGGGTCGGGACGGAGCTCCTGAGCTCATCGGAAGGGCGAGGGGTGGCCGGTGGCTATGGATGCGACGGCGGCGCCCTCCGGTGGCTCTCGGTGGTGCTCCAAATCGAGAGAGGGAGAGAGCCAGAGCGAGCAGAGAGAGGGATAGCGGTCGGGGACGCCTCCGTGGCGTCGTTAGAGGGCTCGGGGAGGAAGCAGGAGGTGGCCAGGGGAAGCAGGAGGTGGCGCGCGCGGCGGCGTCGCGGTGTCTGTCCTCCTGGCAGGGAGGAAGACGACAGGGGGAGGGGTGGAGATGGGCTGGGCTGGCCAGGTGGGGGAGCTGGGACAGGCTCTGGTGGGCTGCACGGGTAAGGCCAGGTAACTTCCTTCTCTCTCTCTCTTTTATTTACTGTTTTCTATTTTTGTTCTGTTTTATTTAATTGGCACTGAATTTTTAATTCAACAGAATTTGAAAGCAGTGCCAAAACTCCCCTGGATATTTTTAAAGTCACTTAATGGACTTCTCCACACATAACAAAAATATCTCAGGTCATTTGAAAATATATTCATTATATATTATGAATATAACTCCAAATTCAAATAAAATATTGATTTAAAATCAGAGCCCAATAATTCCTTAGAAATGTCCCAAAATTTTGGTTTGATTTATAACTCTTGCCAAAATTGTCAGAGCTATTTCTAGGGCATTTTGGATTTACTGATTGCAATTTTAGGGCTTCTTGCCCCTCTTTATTTAGGGTTTTGAGGCTTCCAATTTCCCTCAGTTCAAATTTCAGAATTTAAACATGATGCACACATGAAGCTAGCCTAGAGCATTACCAGAAGCTAGGGATGTGACAACTCACCCCCACTAAACAAGAATCTCGTCTCGAGATTCAAGCGTAGGGTAAGGTGAAGGGTAACGCAGACTAGTATAATCTTCACGATCCAGGGTGCACTTCAGTTGAACGTTGATTCATTCACCATCATTGTCTTGAAGTCTTGCTCTGAGAAATCCTGTCAACATGACATGGAGGGAAGAAGGAGACTCTAGAAGGGTCGATCTTCTCGAAGATCGAACAACTCAGGATTAACTCCCGGAATGTGACATCGCAGCATCTCTCGAGCTGAGACACGAGATACACATCAAGAGGGGTGGAAAGAAACGGATGACGAAGGTTCACTAGGTAGACAACAATTTCACACCTAAGAAGGTGGTAAACGATTGTCCACGTAGCGAGGAATTGAATTGCCATGATACCATACGATGCACCTTGGGGAAGGTGACTCGTAGAAATATCCCCTTAAGTGGCAAAAAGAATTTCCTTTGATTCAAGGATCATTGAAACTCTTTATACCAGCTTAAGGCAAATCATAATCGATCATATAGAGGGGTTCGGTAGAATGGCATACTCGAACTTGGATGATGTGGATTACCTTGTTGAAGACAACGTAATGGATGAGTTTGCTTATCACCGGAGATGGAAGAGACCCATGGTAGAATGACACATTGGCGGTGCAAGCTGGGAACAAAACGCAAATGCTGGGAATGATTCTGGTAACTGGGGAAGAACCCAACAACAGAGAGTGAATTCACTGTTTGAAAAGATCATAGCATTGCCGAGGAAACTGAGAGCAAACCCAGTTAGTGCCGATGATAACACCTAGCGCTTGTGCGTGCTCTCAAGAACTTGAGCATTTCCATATTCATCAAGGTTTTACCAACATCCGTGTCAAGGATCCTGGCAACACAACATACCACCATGATGAACAACGATGGACGATGCAGATGCATAGGAAGATAACATCAACTCAGATTTCATCCTAGCGAGGCCAAGGAAACAAAATCTGGATGATCGACCGAGAGACATTTAGCACTCCGCTTCTAATGTTCTCCTTGATGTGCTAGCGTAACCCATTCATAGATATGGTTTGATAACTAGAACATCAAGTAAAAGGTCGGACTTTGGGAGCAATAGAATCCATAAGGAACAGTTACGGAGGTAAATCCTACGAAATCCTTATGGGAAGGTGGCCAACTTCCTCAAACAAGATACTACAATAACAGGTCTTCCGGCTGGGTGTGTTGGCCATGACATCCACTTTACCGTTTTCCGAGGGACCGATATTATAGTTTTTGGGAAATGTTCCAAACCATCATATCTGCCTGAGATTCAGATCTGGTTGGTGTCAGGATATTCCAGACTCATCGAGTCTAGGAAGAAAAACGAAAGTTTGCAACACAAATCGACGAGATGACGTTGCGAGATTCTCGGGGAATGAACTACGATAGTAAGCTCCAAAACATGAGCTGGTTCTGCTACAAACATGTGAACACGTTGTCCCAGACAAGCATGACCACGTGGTAGTCTTACAATAAAACACTACCGAGTTCTGGTTGGGAACCATCACCATGGATAACAAAGTCCTTGCATAAGTCATATGATTAGCTCTTATGAAGGAACTTCTTCTCCTTGAACAAATCAATCAGTGGCTTGGTGTGCTCGGGACACATATGGAATGAAGGTTGCAAGTCTCCAGACCACAGAATACTTCGCACGTGTGCATGACTGATTTGGGATGATTCCAAGGAAACAAAACAATCTTCCTCGAATTCATGGCGGCAACTTACATCATATGCACATGAATTAGGGAAAGTCACTACTTTCATCCAAACATATGCTTCATGAACGAAACACGAAGAAATGCTTACACAAGTTTCCAACACTAGGTTGATGTTCAACATGATTCATGGGGGGAGACAAAATGCTACTGATGGGCTCAACAGCAACTCATCAGAATTTCCATATCACTGGACTTCCACCATCATGTGAACACGGTGATAGCATTGGTCAGACCAAAGATGTAATGGTGTATGCTCGAGGGGTCAACCACGAGTAGGACAACATTACGAGCATCGTTGGTACTGATTTGATTTGACGATAGCCCACACTCAAATCAAGGGATTGATAAGACAATAGGTCCAGCAACTGATCACAGGGACCAATCGATGAAGATATCATCTTCTTTCAACACACACTACACAAGAATATCCCTTTGGAACGAACTAAGTCAGGCAAGCTTTTATCTTCCAACTCTCCAAGTTGTCGTTTAGCTTAACCAACTAGCTCAGGGGTATCCAACACGGATTCTTGGAGAAAGGGTGGTTTACAATAAACCAACTTGATCACGAGCTCAACATAGCGGTCAGGTGACAACCTGGTAGTACTTCCGAGAAGATCTTCGGAAAATCACGAACCACCGATATGTTACTAAGCTCGAGAACAATCTTGCTTACCAGGAAATAAGGACTAGGTAGCACGATCAATCTTAGAATGGTGATTCAATAACCAACATACTAGGAATAAAATTATTATCCTTTAACTACCAAGCAACGAGGTTGCTGGGAGTATTGATTTCACACACCACGATTCACTTGTCGGCATTCCAGTTACAATAACACAGGAACCGAGGAATGAACAGTGATGGCAAGAAGTATCACTACGTCAAAATTCATTCAATTCTGACATAAAGGGGGTAATACTCCTAGGTAGAACAGAGCAAAAGCTGAATTAGCATTTTGATCTGCGGAGCATAACTTCTTTGACCCAATCCTGGATATGGATGAGGTACTGGAGTTTGTTTTCTCCTAGTCATTCCGGAATAGAATGGCTTGACAGACCACAAGAGTAATAGGCATCGATGAACGAATGCACACATAATCTTGACTATCAATTGATAGACGAGGGTCAGAATGCAACTAAAGAGAACAACTCAAAGGAACATATAATTTTCTGAGTTGTGGATGCATAGATTAGTATGTCGAACCAAGTTCAACATATTTCTTCCGGATAACCCATGCAGAAAGGTAGAACAGGCAGAGTCACAATTATGAATGGAGAACCCATCGAGAGCACTCCTGTTGTGATCTTTTGATCCAACAAACTTTTGCCGTAAGTGGTTCATGGTATTTGGAAGAAGAAGATACCACGGACTTCAAGGACTATCGCAAAGTTACTAATATCCTAAAGGAACTAGCAACCACTATCAACATGAAGTAAGTAGAGTGAATCTCGGGTTCAAAGCCCAAGGAGTAGAATACCTACTACTAAGTGGCATCACGGGATGCTTTCGAGAATAAAAGCCAGAATCATCGCACTGGGATCACAAAACATTGCTAGATTACTAGGTGACTCCCTAAACACCTAGGGCCATAATAGTAACTCCAACATAATGTCAAGGCGATAGAATACCTCAACTCAACAATTAGTGTGATTGAGCTGGCATAAAGGACCATCGAAACCAGAGGAAAAGGATTTTGCAAATGCATCAGACTATTTAGAAACCTGGAATGACTCGGACAGCATAGCGGCTGTAAATGCTCAGAAAAGATTTGAGACATTCACAAAAATGGTGGCATAACCACTCAGAAGCACAATATCAAGGTTTCGAGATCAACAGTTAACGTACGGAAGTAGTAGAAACTGAACTCAAGCTTAAATCCAACAATTTATAAGTCTACGGATTAGTAACACGTGATCCTGATAGAAAGAAGAGATAGCCTAGTTCCTTAACCCCGCAGGACAGATAAGATGACTCAGATCAGAAGGGCATAAGGTATAAGGAGTAAAAAGAGCCTTACGTTCCATCCCACAATCAATTCCCTTATATAACTAAAGAATTTCTAGACTCAACTTCGACCAGTTTGGCTTGGTAATCCTACAGGCAGTCAAGCTCTGATACCAACGCTGTCAGGACCCCGACTCAATGCCACATCGATCTAGCATGTAACACCTCATATCACTTTGCGGCCTCACGCACGGTACTCCCACGGGTGTCGTCTTACCTTTGCCCGGGACCGTTTGCGCCTTTTGGCACACGTATATATTAGTGTCGCTAGCATCCATATGATAAGGAGCCCGGGCTGACATGGCTAGTCGTAAACCCAAAGTGGCACTAACTTACAGGGACAGGCATCCGTGACCCAGCATCGAACGTGTCGGTCATCAGCGAGTGAATCCAGGCTGTAGCACTGGGCTAGCAGGACTCCGGAGAACCGGGCTGTAGCGGGCTAACAGGACTCCGGTATTCATTGCGTGACATTTCCCCGAAGGGACAGACACAGGAACGAAGAAGGACACATGCCGGCCAGCCTAAGTGTTCCGGAGCAGTAGCAAGCTACCATGGCTCAGTGGAAACACTAGGAGACATTTCCCGGTAAGAGAGGCTACTAAGGATAAACAACTAGATAGTTAGATCCCACACATACCAAGCATTTAAACCACATACACACAATATGCTCGATATGTGCAGATACAACATGGCATCACAACATGACTCTACAACTCAAATAGTTATACAATAGGCTCCGAGGAGCGAGATATTACAAACATGGGTCTCATGACCCAACACTCCGAGCATACAAATCAAGCACAAGCGGAAGCTATCATGTCTGAGTACAGACATCTATAAATGAAAAAGGCTGAGAAGCCTGACTATCTATCAGATCCTGCCGAGGGCACAAGATCGTAGCTGAGGTATCAAGCTAAACGTCGAAGTCCAAGCGGAACTACTAGTGAGACTGAAGTCTCTCTGCAAAAACATAAAATAGGCAAACATGAGTACAAATATACACAGCAAGACTTACATCAGATCTATCTACACATGCATCATTATCAACAAAGGGGATGGTGGAGTTTGACTGCAGCAAGCCAGCTTTGACTCGGTGGCTATCCTGAACTACGACTGCAAGTAACTCTTTTGAGGTGGCGCACACGAGTCCACATATTCACCATATCAATACACCACTATGGATCCGCTCCCGTCTCCCTACGAGAACGCCATCCATAGCACTCACGCTTATCTTGCGTATTTTAGAGTATCCACTTTCACTTGTCTATGAACTATGCAAGGGGTCCAAGTTTCCATATTCTTGGAATCCGGCTATTCGAATAGATGATGTTAACCCTGCAGGGGTGTACTTCTTCACACACGCTTTCGCCACTTACCGCCCTGTACACGTCATGTACCTCGGCAACCTTCAAGCGGAACCCGGGCGAGGGAGTCGGCCACGACTTGACTAACCGAACAAGTCTCTAGTCCAGGTTTATCGCCTATTCGGGTTCCATCCGCAAGGAGATCCGGCCGGGGTGTCGCTCACGGCCCCAAATGATGTGTGCAGGGTTCCCAAGCCCATCTCGACGGGTGGATCTACGCTTGGTACACCGTGCCACTGTGCCTAGTCTGTCCCAAGCCCACCTGTACCGGGTGCCACCTGGTAGACTACTAACACTACCTACAAACACCAGAAACTAGTTGCAACTCCTGGACAGAGATCATGTTGATTAATAAGTCGAGAGGGGTCGAGTTACCGGAACCCAATGTGTGGTAGTAACTGGTCATGGATCACAAACACAGAACTCAGTTCCTGAGGACGGCTGCAATGAGACAACCCACCATGTACTCCTACATGGCCTCTCACTGCTACCTTTACCAAATCGTGTTCACACACTTAGCTCACACACAATAGGACATGTTCACACACCTCTGATTCATCCCCGATGAATCAGACCTGACTCAACTCTAAGCAGTAGCAGGCATGACAAACAAGCATGAATGCGTAGGCACATCAGGGCTCAAACAACTCTTACTCATGCTAGTGGGTTTCATCTATTTACTGTGGCAATGACAGGTCATGCAAAGGATAAAGGGGTTTAGCTACCGCAGCAAGTAACAAATATATCGTTGTTGTCCTAATACAGTAAAAGAGAGCAGGAGCGAGAGAGTGGGATTTTATCGGAATGAGCAAGGGGGTTTTGCTTGCCTGGCACTTCTGAAGATAGCATTGAGTCTTCATCAGTGTCAACGATCACATCGTCGATACAACGTCTACCGAGGGGGGGAACAACACCGGCAAACACGGAAGAAACACAATCAATGCAATGCACAATATGATGCATGCTATGACATGGCAATATGAATGTGTTTTGGGCTAATGCACCTAAAACCAGATTAAATGAAGTTGGTTTGAATCCAAGATTCAAATTCAAACTCCATATGTGGTTATTTAAATGTCATTCACTTCATTTGTCCTAAACAGTAGTGATAAGTTGTTCTAACATGCATGAAAATGGTACAGATGGATTCCTTGAATTTTTCTGATAATTTTTCATATATAAATTATTTAATTTGGAGTTACGGTTGAATTTCTATGATTTATTGAAGTTTTAGCTATTTTCTGGAATTTCCTGATTATTTTTAAATCCAGAAAATACTTATTGCGTCAGCCTGACATCATCATGACGTCAGCAGGTCAACTGGGTCGCCCAGAGTCAAACCTGACGTGTGGGGGCCACACGTCAGTGACACAGGGCTGGTTTGGGTGTTTGACAGGTGGGTCCGGTCAACGTTGACTTCACTAAGTCAAAATCTGACACATGGGGTCCACAGATTAGCACTAATCTAAACAGAAAAATTAAACTAACCTAATTAGGCTCGGGGCCCACATGGCAGTGGCACTAGGGTTGGTTTGGCTGGGTCATTAGTGGCTAATGACGTGCCACGTCACCAAGTGACGCCGGCGACCACGACGACGGCGGGACCTCGCCGGAGTTGCTCGGGACGGTGCTACAGACGGTGGTTTGTGATGGGGTTTGGCTCTACGGGGAGCTGGAGGAGTGGCGCATCTAATGGGGCAAGCGGGAGCAGCTGGGGTGGACCGAGCTCGTCGGAAGCGAGCTCGCGGCGGCGGCCGGAGTTCGGGCGAGACGCGAGCGAGAGCTAGGGGGCACAGGAAGGCGAGCTGGGGCGTGCTACGGGCTTGTGGAGACGTTCTGAGCACGATGGTGCACTCAGGTGGGAGCTCCAGTGGCTCTGGCCACGACGGCGACGAGGCACGGCGGCGGCGAGCTTCGGCCGTGGTGGAAGAAGGAGCTAGGGGACGAAATCAGGTGCGGGGAGTGAGGGGAAGAGAAGAGGAGCTCACGGGGAGTCGGACGAGACACTAAGTGGGCTCGGGGACGTCCTGTCGGCGACGAATTGATGGCGATTGCCGGCCGTGGCGATGAAGATGGCGGTGATGGCGTGGCTACGGGGCACCTGGCATCGCATGCGTCGTGGTGGAGCTTCATGGGGTCGGGACGGAGCTCCTGAGCTCATCGGAAGGGCGAGGGGTGGCCGGTGGCTATGGATGCGACGGCGGCGCCCTCCGGTGGCTCTCGGTGGTGCTCCAAATCGAGAGAGGGAGAGAGCCAGAGCGAGCAGAGAGAGGGATAGCGGTCGGGAACGCCTCCGTGGCGTCGTTAGAGGGCTCGGGGAGGAAGCAGGAGGTGGCCAGGGGAAGCAGGAGGTGGCGCGCGCGGCGGCGTCGCGGTGTCTGTCCTCCTGGCAGGGAGGAAGACGACAGGGGGAGGGGTGGAGATGGGCTGGGCTGGCCAGGTGGGGGAGCTGGGCCAGGCTCTGGTGGGCTGCACGGGTAAGGCCAGGTAACTTCCTTCTCTCTCTCTCTTTTATTTACTGTTTTCTATTTTTGTTCTGTTTTATTTAATTGGCACTGAATTTTTAATTCAACAGAATTTGAAAACAGTGCCAAAACTCCCCTGGATATTTTTAAAGTCACTTAATGGACTTCTCCACACATAACAAAAATATCTCAGGTCATTTGAAAATATATTCATTATATATTATGAATATAACTCCAAATTCAAATAAAATATTGATTTAAAATCAGAGCCCAATAATTCCTTAGAAATGTCCCAAAATTTTGGTTTGATTTATAACTCTTGCCAAAATTGTCAGAGCTATTTCTAGGGCATTTTGGATTTACTGATTGCAATTTTAGGGCTTCTTGCCCCTCTTTATTTAGGGTTTTGAGGCTTCCAATTTCCCTCAGTTCAAATTTCAGAATTTAAACATGATGCACACATGAAGCTAGCCTAGAGCATTACCAGAAGCTAGGGATGTGACAAGCACCATCTGCAGTGCAAACACATTGCATTAATATTATGCCCCTCTTGCATTTTCCTATACATCATAATAAGGGAATCCGAGAACATACCCTGTGACTCCTCCAGCCGTTTATTCACCAGCGTGATATTGGCATCAATGGATCTGATCTGCCTCCTTAGCTCGGCAACTTCAACAGACTGGTCGGCTGCCGGATCCTTGTATACCTGCACACGTGTACGGCGCAGCCATTAGTATATGATCCCCCGTTTGCCGCCTATGGCGGGCAACCAGAGTCTCAGGGGCTACTATCTATAGGAGCACACCTAGCGCGCGCTTCATAACCAAAAAATTGTGCATTTTTCACTACATACCTCAAAGCCTTTGAGCAGGCTTGTAAATGCCTCATTCAAACCGCTGGTGGCGAATGAAATCTTCGTGAGCACCATGCTCATTAAAGAGCGGTGCTCCTCCAAGAGCGCGGCTCGGTCCAGAAGGCCCGTCAGTACGTCCTTCCGGACACTGAACTGTGCCGGACCCTTCTCATCGCCCCCCGTGGGAGCCAAATGCTCCGGGCTCAGGGTGACTGACGTGTTTGCTGCCGGCTTCGGCAGATCCGGACTCCTCCGTGACGACACCTCCGTGTCGCCCGCTTCATGAGGCAGAGAGGTGGGTGGAGTCTCACTCTCCATCATCTCCGGACGAAGGTCCCCCGAAGACGAACTCTGTTGAGAAGAGCTACTCGCCGGACTACAAAAGACGAAGTCCTAGTTATGGATCTCGGAGTAACATCACACCTTCAAATTAATGAATAACTTACGGCTTGGTGGAGGGCTGGCCCGTTGGTGGGCATGACGCGGTGAGGGTGCCCATCGCGGCAGAGCCCCCTGGTGATGCTTTCTTCCCTTGCTTGGGCGTCTCCGCCTCCATATCTTCGAAGGCAGCCCTTTTCTTCCCGCGTGGGGAGGAGGCTTTGACCTCCCC
The DNA here is from genome assembly GCF_002162155.2 of Triticum dicoccoides. Lineage (NCBI taxonomy): Eukaryota > Viridiplantae > Streptophyta > Magnoliopsida > Poales > Poaceae > Triticum > Triticum dicoccoides. Next base: position 110,406,797 of record NC_041387.1, on the reverse strand, counting down.
TTCCCGGCTATCCTCCATAGGATGGGTAGCGATTTCCCCGGTCTGGATGCATAGCGCGTGAAGTTCGGCTTTATTGCCCTTTCCTTCGCCTTTCCCTGAAGGGATTTTGCTGAGCGCCCGGCCTAGCATCTTTGCAATGGTTGGACCAGGCGAGCCTTCAGGAAGTGGCACCGGACACCTAATTATCTCCACCTTGTTGAGCCATTCCTGGCCACAGAAGGATTTTCAGAATAATAGTTATGATAAATATAAATGAAGTGTCTGGCTTTAGGGTTCCTTACTTGGGCATCTAGGCGATTGCAGCTTAGGCCCGCATCCTCGGTGGTGTCCGGACACTTTACTTGATGTCCAAAGAATAATTTACACATTCCTTCTAGCTTCAGGCCGAAGAAGTGCTTAATAGTCCGCGGACCCTCCGAATTAAACTCCCACATTCGAAGAGGCCGACGTTTGCACGACAACATCTACCGGATTAGCATCACTTGCATTATGCTGACAAGATTTATGTCCCTCTCAATAAGCTCCCGGATACGATTCTGTAGTTCTAGTACATCGCCAGCAGGCCCATAATTCCTTCCTACGTCGGTCCAAGATGCTAACTGTGACGGAGGGCCTGAGCGGAACTTGGGGGCAGCTACCCACTTTGTGCCTCTGGGAGCTGTGACATAAAACCACCTCCGTTGCCACACATCGAATACTTTCGGAAAAGAACCCCCTGGCCATGGGGCATCGGCGTTCTTGATTATTATGGCACCTACGCACTCCGCATTCGCCCCTCGATCATCTTCGGCTTCACATTTAAGGTCTTAAGCCATAAGCCGAAGTGTGGGTTGACGTGGAGACAAGCCTCGCACACGATAATGAACGACAAGATATGGAGGATGGCGTCTGGAGCCAGATCATGGAAATCCAAGCCATAGTAGAACATGAGCCCCCTCACAAAGGGGTCGAGGGTGAGGCCTAGGCCTCGGAGGAAGTGAGGGACAAACACGACGCTCTCGTTGGGCTCCGGCGTGGGGATAACTTGACCCAGAGCAGGAAGCCTGTGCTGGATATCGGTGGTCTGGTATCCGACCTCCCTAAGCTTTACAATGTCCTCCCCTTGAATCAAGGAGGCCACCCACTGGCTTGTTGCATCGAATCCAGACATACTGGGGGATCTGGGGTGTTGGACCTTAGGTTTTGAGTGCTGGAGCTCGAGGTGCGAGAAGGGGCAGGAGAGGTGGAGAAGAGGCGTAGGCCTTGACCCCTTAATAAATGGGATGAGTACCAAGAGTCCTCAGCGTGACTGCTTGAGACTTATCTAAAATACACGGAATCATACCAATGGTTGCCATGGGGTCACATATGCCCACATTGATGAATATCCCGTATTAAGAGGAACACAATCTCTGCTTTGGTAGGACGTGCCAATAAAACTGCCTCGCAATGCGAGTCGAGGTGGAGCAGGAGAAGCCGGTCCATGTTGGATCGGGCCATGATGCAAGGGCACGACGTATAAAAATTTCCAGCAGAACGGATTTATGCTATGTTCCCTACTATGTGTGTGAAGATCATCTTGCAGATCTGGACACGGTCTACGTGTTCGATAATAACCTTGGAGTATTCGGAAGGAGGAACCCGCCTTGCAATGCCGAAGACAAGACTGCGCACCGGACTCATCGTCATTGAAGCCTGGTTCAGGGGCTACTGAGGGAGTCCTGGATTAGGGGGTATCCGGACAGCCGGACTGTATACATCATCCAGACTATTGAAGCGTGAAGATACAAGAGTCAAGACTTTGGCCCATGTCCGGATGGGACTCTCCTTTGCGTGGAAGACAAGCTTGGCGATCCGGATATTATATTTCCTTCCTTGTAACCAACTCCATGTAAACCCTATCCTCTCCGATGTCTATATAAACCGGAGAGGATGGTCCTTAGAAGGCCGATCACAATTACAATCATACCATCATAGGCTAGATCTTCGGGCCTAGCCTCTATGATCTCGTGGTAGATCTACTCTTGTACTACTCATATCTTCAATATTAATCTAGCAGGAAGTAGGGTTTTACCTCCATCGAGAGGGCCCGAACCCGGGTAAACATTGTGTCCCTTGCTTCCTATTACCATCAGCCTAAGACGCACAGATCGGGACCCCCTACCGGAGATCCGCCGGTTTTGACACCGACAGGCACCGCAAACGGCTAATAGAACAATGATCAATTGTTGTCTCTAGAGGTTCCCCCCTGCCACCGTATATAAAGGAGCCATGGGGGAGGGGGCGGCCGACCAGGGAGGAGGCGCGCCATGGGGAGTCCTACTCCCATCGGGAGTAGGACTCCCTCCTTCCTTGTTGGACTTGGAGAAGGGGGAAGGAGGAGGGAGAGAGAGGAAGGAAGGGGGGGGGGGCGCCACCCCCTCTCCTTGTCCTATTCGGATTAGGGGGGAGGGGTGCACGCCCTGCCCTAGCCGCCTCTCCTATTCTCCAATAAGGCCCACTATGGCCCATTAAGCCCCCAGGGGGTTCCGGTAACCCCTCGGTACTCCGGTAAAATCCCGATTTCACCGGAACACTTCCGATATCCAAATATTTGCTTCCAATATATCAATCTTTTTGTCTCGACCATTTCGAGACTCCTCGTCATGTCCGTAATCACATTCGGGACTCCGAACAAACTTCGGTACATCAAAACTCATAAACTCATAATATAACTGTCATCGAAACCTTAAGCGTGCGGAGCCTACGGGTTCGAGAACAATGTAGACATGACAGAGAACTATTTCCGGTCAATAACAAATAGCGGAACCTGGATTCTCATATTGGCTCCTACATATTCTACGAAGATCTGTATCGGTCAAACCGCATAACAATATACGTTGTTCCCTTTGTCATCGGTATGTTACTTGCCCGAGATTTGATCGTCGGTATCTCAATACCTAGTTCAATCTCGTTACCGGCAAGTCTCTTTACTCGTTATGTAATACATCATCTTGCAACTAACTCATTAGTCACATTGCTTGCAAGGCTTATAGTGATGTGTATTACCGAGAGGGCCTAGAGATACCTCTCCAACAATCGGAGTGACAAATCCTAATCTCGAAATACGCCAACCCAACAAGTACCTTCAGAGACACCTGTAGAGCACCTTTAAAATCACCCAGTTACATTGTGAAGTTTGGTAGCACACAAAGTGTTCCTCCGGTAAACGGGAGTTGCATAATCTCATAGTCATAGGAACATGTATAAGTCATGAAGAAAGCAACAACAACATACTAAACGATCAAGTGCTAAGCTAACGGAATGGGTCAAGTCAATCACATCATTCTCTCAATGATGTGACCCCGTTAATCAAATGACAACTCTTTTGTCCGTGGTTAGGAAACATAACCATCTTTGATAAACGAGCTAGTCAAGTAGAGGCATACTAGTGACACTCAGTTTGTCTATGTATTCACACATTTATTATGTTTCCGGTTAATACAATTCTAGCATGAATAATAAACATTTATCATGAAATAAGGAAATAAATAATAACTTTATTATTGCCTCTAGGGCATATTTCCTTCAGTCTCCCACTTGCACTAGAGTCAATAATCTAGATTACACAGTAATGATTCTAACACCCATGTAGCCTTGGTGTTGATCATGTTTTGCTCGTGGAAGAGGCTTAGTCAACGGGTCTGCGACATTCAGATCCGTATATCTTGCAAATCTCTATGTCTCCCACCTGGACTTGGTCCCGGATGGAATTGAAGCATCTCTTGATGTGCTTGGTCCTCTTGAGAAATCTGGATTCCTTTGCCAAATCAATTGCACCAGTATTGTCACAGAAGATCTTCATTGGTCCCGATGCACTTGGTATGACACTTAGATCGGAAATGAACTCCTTCATCCAGACTCCTTCATTTGTTGCTTCTGAAGCAGCTATGTACTCCGCTTCACATGTAGATCACGCTACGACGCTTTGTTTAGAACTGCACCAACTTACAGCTCCACCGTTCAATATAAACACGTATCCGGTTTGCGATTTAGAATCGTCCGGATCAGTGTCAAAGCTTGCATCGACATAACCATTTATGACTAGCTCTTTGTCACCTCCATAAACGAGAAACATATGCTTAGTCCTTTTCAGGTATTTCAGGATGTTCTTGACCATTGTCCAGTGATCCACTCCTGGATTACTTTGGTACCTCCCTGCCAAACTTATTGCTAAGCATACGTCAGGTCTGGTACACATCATTGCATACATGATAGAGCCTATGGCTGAAGCATAGGGAACATCCTTCATTTTGTCTCTATCTTCTGCTGTGGTCGGGCATTGAGTTTGACTCAACTTCACACCTTGTAATACAGGCAAGAATCCTTTCTTTGCCTGATCCATTTTGAACTTCTTCAAAACTTTATCAAGGTATGTGCTTTGTGAAAGTCCAATTAAGCGTCTTGATCTATCTCTATAGATCTTGATGCTCAATATGTAAGCAGCTTCACCGAGGTCTTTCATTGAAAAACTTTTATTCAAGTATCCTTTATGCTATCCAGAAATTCTATATCATTTCCAATTAACAATATGTCGTCTACATATAATATCAGAAATGCTACAGAGCTCCCACACACTTTCTTGTAAATACAGGCTTCTCGAAAAGTCTGTATAAAACCATATGCTTTGATCACACTATCAAAGCGTTTATTCCAACTCCGAGAGGTTTGCACCAGTCCATAAATGGATCGCTGGAGCTTGCACACTTTGTTAGCATCTTTTGGATCAACAAAACCTTCTGGTTGCATCATATACAACTCTTCTTCTAGATATCCATTCAGGAACGCAGTTTTGACATCTATTTGCCATATTTCATAATCATAAAATGCGGCAATTACTAACATGATTCAGACAGACTTAAACATCGCTACGGGTGAGAAAGTCTCATCGTAGTCAACCCCTTGAACTTGTTGAAAACCTTTTGCAACAAGTCGAGCTTTGTAGATAGTTACATTACCATCAGCGTTAGTCTTCTTCTTGAAGATCCATTTATTCTCGATGGCTTGCCGATCATTGGGCAAGTCAACCAAAGTCCATACTTTGTTCTCATACATGGATCCCATCTCAGATTTCATGGCCTCAAGACATTTTGCGGAATCTGGGCTCATCATCGCTTCCTCATAGTTCGTAGGTTCGTCATGGTCAAGTAACATGACCTCCAAAATAGGATTGTCGTACCACTCTGGTGCGGATCTTATTCTAGTTGACCTACGAGGTTCGGTAGTAACTTGATCTGAAGTTTCATGATCAATATCATTAGCTTCCTCACTAATTGGTGTAGTCGTCACAGGAACTGATTTCTGTGATGAATTATTTTCCAATAAGGGAGCAGGTACAGTTACCTCATCAAGTTCTAATTTCTTCCCACTCACTTCTTTCGAGAGAAACGATCCATTCTTGGCAATGAATGTCTTGCCTTCGGATCTGTGATAGAAGGTGTACCCAACAGTTTCCTTTGGGTATCCTATGAAGACACATTTCTCCGATTTGGGTTCGAGCTTATCAGGTTGAAGTTTTTTCACATAAGCATCGCAACCCCAAACTTTAAGAAACGACAACTTGGGTTTCTTGGCAAACCATAGTTCATAAGGCGTCGTCTCAACTGATTTTGATGGTGCCCTATTTAACGTGAATGCGGCTGTCTCTAAAGCATAGCCCCAAAATGATAGCGGTAAATCAGTAAGAGACATCATAGATCGCACCATATCTAGTAAATTGCGATTACAACGTTCGGACACACCATTACGTTGTGGTGTTTCGGATGGCGTGAGTTACGAAACTATTCCGCATTGTTTCAAATGTAAACCAAACTCGTAACTCAAACATTCTCCTCCACGATCAGATCGTAGAAACTTTATTTTCTTGTTACGATGATTTTCAACTTCACTCTGAAATTCTTTGAACTTTTCAAATGTTTCAGACTTATGTTTCATTAAGTAGATATACCCATATCTGCTTAAATCATCTGTGAAGGTGAGAAAATAACGATACCCGCTGCGAGCTTAAATATTCATTGGACCACATACATCAGTATGTATGATTTCCAACAGATCTGTTGCTCGCTCCATAGTTCCGGAGAATGGCGTTTTAGTCATCTTGCCCATGAGGCATGGTTCGCAAGTACCAAGTGATTCATAATCAAGTGATTCCAAAAGTCCATCAGTATGGAGTTTCTTCATGCGCTTTACACCAATATGACCTAAACGGCAGTGCCACAAATAAGTTGCACTATCATTATTAACTCTGCATCTTTTGGCTTCAACATTATTGAATATGTGTATCACTACTATTGAGATTCATCAAAAATAGACCACTCTTCAATGGTGCATGACCATAAAAGATATTACTCATATAAATAGAACAACCATTATTCTCAGATTTAAATGAATAACCGTCTCACATCAAACAAGATCCAGATATAATGTTCATGCTCAACGCTTGCACCAAATAACAATTATTCAGGTCTAAAACTAATCCCGAAGGTAGATGTAGAGGTAGCATGCCGACGGCGATCACATCGACTTTGGAACCATTTCCCACGCGCATCCTCACCTCGTCCTTAGCCAGTGTCCGCTTAATCCGTAGTCCTTGTTTTGAGTTGCAAATATTAGCTACAGAACCAATATCAAATACCCAGGTGCTACTGCGAGCTCTGGTAAGGTACACATCAATAACATGTATATCACATATACCTTTGTTCACCTTGCCATCCTTCTTATCCGCCAAATACTTGGGGCAGTTCCGCTTCCATTGACCAGTCTGTTTGCAGTAGAAGCACTCAGTCTCAGGCTTAGGTCCAGACTTGGGTTTCTTCTCTTGAGAAGCAACTTGTTTTCTGTTCATCTTGAAGTTCCCCTTCTTCTTCCCTTTACCCTTTTTCTTGAAACTAGTGGTCTTGTTGACCATCAACACTTGATGCTCCTTTTTGATTTCTACCTCCGCAACCTTTAGGATTGCGAAGAGCTCAAGAATAGTCTTGTTCATCCCTTCCATATTATAGTTCATCACAAAGCTCTTGTAGCTTGGTGGCAGTGATTGGAGAATTCTGTCAATGATGCAATCATCCGGAAGATTAACTCCCAGTTGAATCAAGTGATTATTATACCCAGACATTCTGAGTATATGCTCACTGATAGAACTATTCTCCTCCATCTTGCAGCTGTAGAACTTATTGGAGACTTCATATCTCTCAATCCGGGCATTTGCTTGAAATATTAACTTCAACTCCTGGAAAATCTCATATGCTCCATGACGTTCAAAACATCGTTGAAGTCCCGGTTCTAAGCCGTAAAGCATGGCACACTGAACTATCGAGTAGTCATCAGCTTTGCTCTACCAAACGTTCACAACATCTGTAGTTGCATCTGCAGCAGGCCTGGCACCCAGCGGTGCTTCTAGGACGTAATTCTTCAGTGCAGGAATGAGGATAATCCTCAAGTTACAGACCCAGTCCGTGTAATTGCTACCATCATCTTTCAACTTAGCTTTCTCAAGGAACACATTAAAATTCAACAGAACAACAGCACGAGCCATCTATCTACAATCAACACAGACATGCAAAATACTATCAGGTACTAAGTTCATGATAAATTCAAGTTCAATTAATCATATTACTTAAGAACTCCCACTTAGATAGACATACCTCTAATCATCTAAGTGATCACGTGATCCAAATCAACTAAACCATAACCGATCATCATGTGAAATGGAGTAGTTTTCAATGATGAACATCATTATGTTGATCATATCTGCTATATGATTCACGCTCGACCTTTCGGTCTCAGTGTTCCGAGGTCATATCTGCATATGCTAGGCACGTCAAGTTTAACCTGAGTATTCTGCGTGTGCAAAACTGGCTTGCACCCATTGTAGATGGACGTAGAGCTTATCACACCCGATCATCACGTGGTGTCTGGGCATGGTGAACTTTGGCAACGGTGCATACTTTGGGAGAACACTTTTATCTTGAAATTTAGTGAGAGATAATCTTGTAATGCTACCGTCAATCAAAGCAAGATAAGATGCATAAAGGATAAATATCACATGCAATCAATATAAGTGATATGATATGGCCATCATCATCTTGTGCTTGTGATCTCCATCTCCGAAGCACTGTCATGATCACCATCGTCACCGGCGCGACACCTTGATCTCCATCGTAGCATCGTTGTCATTTCGCCACCTATTGCTTCTACGACTATCGCTACCGCTTAGTTATAAAGTAAAGCAATTATAGGGAGATTGCATTGCATACAATAAAGCGACAACCATATGGCTCCTGCTAGTTGCCGATAACTTGGTTACAAAACATGATCATCTCATACAATAAAATATAGCATCACGTCTTGACCATATCACATTACAACATGCCCTGCAAAAACAAGTTAGACGTCCTCTACTTTGTTATTGCAAGTTTTACGTGGCTGCTACGGGATGAGCAAGAACCGTTCTTACCTACGCATCAAAACCAAAACGATAGTTTGTCAAGTTAGTGATGTTTTAACCTTCTCAAGGACCGGGCGTAGCCACACTCGGTTCAACTAAAGTTGGAGAAACTGACACCCGCCAGCCACCTGTGTGCAAAGCACGTCGGTAGAACCAGTCTCGCGTAAGCGTACGCGTAATGAGGGTCTGGGCCGCTTCATCCAACAATATCGCCAAACCAAAGTATGACATGCTGGTAAGCAATATGACTTGTATCGCCCACAACTCACTTGTGTTCTACTCGTGCATATAACATCAACGCATAAAACTTGGCTCTGATACCTCTGTTGGGGAACGTAGTAATTTCAAAAAATTTCCTACGCACACGCAAGATCATGGTGATGCATAGCAGTGAGAGGGGAGAGTTTGTCCACGTACCCTCGTAGACCGAAAGCGGAAGCGTTAGCATAACGCGGTTGATGTAGTCATACGTCTTCACGGCCCGACCGATCAAGCACCGAAACTACGACACCTCCGAGTTCTAGCACACGTTCAGCTCGATGACGTCCCTCGAACTCCGATCCAGCCCAGTGTCGAGGGAGTGTTCCGTCAGCACGACGGCGTGGTGACGATCTTGATGTTCTACCGTCGCAGGGCTTTACCTAAGCACAACTACAATATTATCGAGGAGGACTATGGTGGAGGGGGCACCGCACACGGCTAAGAGATCAATGATCAATTGTTGTCTCTAGAGGTTCCCCTGCCCCCGTATATAAAGGATCCAGGGGAGGGGGCGGCCGGCCAGGGAGGAGGCGCACCATGGGGAGTCCTACTCCCATCGGGAGTAGGACTCCCTCCTTCCTTGTTGGACTTGGAGAAGGGGGAAAGAGAGGAAGGAAAGGGGGGGGGGGCGCCGCCCCCTCTCCTTGTCCTATTAGGACAAGGGGGGAGGGGCGCATGGCCCTGCCCTGGCCGCCTCTCCTCTTCTCCACTAAGGCCCACTATGGCCCATTAAGCCCCCGGGGGGTTCCGGTAACCCCTCGGTACTCCGGTAAAATCCTGATTTCACCCGGAACACATCCGATATCCAAATATAGGCTTCCAATATATCAATCTTTATGTCTCTACCATTTCGAGACTCCTCGTCGTGTCCGTAATCACATTCAGGACTCCGAACAAACTTCGGTACATCAAAACTCATAAACTCATAATATAACTGTCATCGAAACCTTAAGCGTGCGGACCCTATGGGTTCGAGAACAATGTAGACATGACCGAGAAGTGTTTCCGGTCAATAACCAATTCGGAACCTGGATGCTCATATTGGCTCCTACATATTCTACGAATACCTTTATCGGTCAAACTGCATAACAACATACGTTGTTCCTTTGTCATCGGTATGTTACTTGCCTGAGATTTGATCGTCGATATCTCAATACCTAGTTCAATCTCGTTAGCGGCAAGTCTCTTTACTCGTTATGTAATACATCATCTTGCAACTAACTCATTAGTCACATTGCTTGCAAGGCTTATAGTGATGTGTATTACTGAGAGGGCCCAGAGATACCTCTCCGACAATCGGAGTGACAAATCCTAATCCCGAAATACGCCAACCCAACAAGTACCATCGGAGACACCTGTAGAGCACCTTTATAATCACCCAGTTACGTTTTGATGTTTGGTAGCACACAAAGTGTTCCTACGGTAAATGGGAGTTGCATAATCTCAGTCAAAGGAACATGTATAAGTCATGAAGAAAGCAACAACAACATACTAAACGATCAAGTGCTAAGCTAACGGAATGGGTCAAGTCAATCACATCATTCTCTCAATGATGTGATCCCGTTAATCAAATGACAACACTTTTGTCCATGGTTAGAAAACATAACCATCTTTGATAAATGAGCTAGTCAAGTAGAGGCATACTAGTGACACTCAGTTTGTCTATGTATTCACACATGTATCATGTTTCCGGTTAATAAAATTCTAGCATGAATAATAAACATTTATCATGAAATAAGGAAATAAATAATAACTTTATTATTGCCTCTAGGGCATATTTCCTTTAGATCACCACCAGGACGAGGGGGCTGGGGGCTTCCAGGAGCCTCGGGCCATTGCCTGCATCTTGGGAGGCTCGCAGGCCCCGGCTTCCCACTGTGTCTTCAAGCAGTTTGCGCTTGAGGTGAATGCAGCACTCCCAAAGCCCAAAGCGGTTCTCCCTCTCAAGTGGTCCATTGCGCCATCACATTTACACCTCAAACCGGCTCAAGTGTGCGGCCACCGCAGGCGCACTCCCCATGCTCTGCTCCCCCGTCATCAGCAACGTGACCATCACCAAGACTCTCATCGATGGCGGAACAAGGCTCAATGTTCTCTCTGTTCAGACGTTCGACAGGCTTCAGGTGCCATACTACTAGCTGCACCCCACCAAGCCGTTCTCAGGAGTGATCGATGGATCAACACACTCGATCGGGCAAGTTTGCCTCCCTGTCACCTTCGGCGAGCACAGAAACTACCGCACCAAGGCCATCGATTTCAACGTCACCGACATTCATCTTCCCTACAACGCCATCCTAGGGTACCCAGCACTAGTGAAGTTCATGGCGGCCATACACCACGACTACAACGTCCTTAAGATGCCAGGAAGCAGCGGCATCATCATGGTCGCCTGCCAAGAGAAGGATGCAGTGTGCTCCCTTGAGCGCGCCTTCCAGGCTGCAGCCGTTGAGAACCCGGAGGACGAAGACGGTGCACTCCCTCCTGAGGTTGCCCCCAAGACGAAGAAGCTGCGGCTGGGCCAGGGGTCTCGTGAGGGAGCATCATTCGAGGATGCAGCACTGAGTCTCGCGTCTCCAGACGCGGCACCTTCACCCATCGCATAGGGAGGTGCGCCCAGCGCTCCTCTCAGGCTGGGCTCGGAGGCTCTCTTTTGGAGGGCCTCAGATCTAGCAAGTTTCGTGAGAGTGGCGCTCGGGCACCATGTGGAGGCGCTCTTCAGAGCACACTTCCCAGGGGAAAGCAGCAGGCGTGAGGCACCAGGCGTTCAGGAATTCATTAGTGAGGCAATCAAGGAGATTCAAGAAGGAAGGGTTCTGCAAGGCGACCGTCGCATGCCGCATGGCGCAGCTCACTGCCCTGGCGAGGGTAAGGAGTTCCGCTTTTGCGTCGACATCCCCGGTCTCAACAGGGTCGCGTCTCGGGAGCTCATGTGGATGTCTTGTGTCAGCCAATGTGAGGGTCCGCCTCACAGCTACATCTGCATGCCTTTCGGCCTGGAGGGTGCGGCTGAGGCGTTCCAGCGCTGCATGAGGGACGCTCAGACGACCTGTGAAGCCAGGCACCAGGCTCTCCTGGTGGAGATGGAGGAACACCTTCAAGAGCCTTCCGGTCCCTCCGAGCCACCTGAGGCTCAGCACTGGAGCGGCTCATGAGGAACGGCTTCTGCGGCGCGTGTTTTTTGGCTAGTTCAACAACTCTTCAGCAACGGTACCAGGTGAAATCTTCCTAGATCATTCCGTTCGGGACGCCCCTCAGGCTGCATCATCCCCAAGCCGTGTGGATTTGTCCCTACGACATGTATCCCTTTTGAATTTTATCAGAACCAGTTACGATCCTTTGCAAACTACTTTTGAATTATTGACTGCCTGACCGGTGCTTCGTCACTAAGAATGTCTCGCGCCCTTGCAAGCCCTCCCACGACTGCCTCATGATTACGGACTGGCATGGCGTCTGTGCTCGGGTCCGTCCCTGCAGTGTCGCTAAACCCAATTAGCTGAGCTCTGGCTCACGGGCCAGCCCCATGTACGTCACCTCCCGTGGCTCTTAGTGCCTTGTTCTTGCATGAGCTAATTGCGGGTGGATGAGTAAGGGCGCGCGACCATGTGCCCCCGTGTCCACGAGAACCGCGTGCCTGCTGTTTTTATTCAGGATCTTTGCATGAGAAGACTGGGCACGATGTCTGTGCTTGGGTCCGTCCCTGCGGCATCAATAAATCTAGCGTTTGAGCTCTGTCTGGCAGGCCGGTCCCGTTCACATCACCTCCTAAGGTCGTTGGTGTCTGGCCTTCTCATGCAAAACTCATTCGGCGCAGGGTGCCTAACCATCTCGCAGCGCCAACCCAAACATCCCTAATCAAGACTAGGCGCAACCCACCTTGAGCTAGGGCCTCGTGAGTCCCGCACTGGCTCACGGGTGCCCATATACACCTCCTCTAGCCCTGCCGTGCAACCCACGTGTCAGGGCAGGGATGTACATGCCCCGGGGGCTCTCCTAAGAGGGAGCCCCCTCCCACGCACCAGTGGAAGCACCATGCTCCGTGCTGGTCGTTGACACTGCCGAGAAGAGGCTATGCCCGTGCAAGAGCGGAAGCTCTATGCTCCGCGCTAGTGATAAACAATTGGGGGTGGCCTCATGTCCACATTAACCTCAGGGAGTCTCCGCACTCAGTGCATAGCCTCACCGCGCTGCTCTCCCTTGGGAAGGTAGCGCGAGGGGGCTGGGCATGGGGCTACGCTTAGGTTATGCCTAGCGTACCGCACCTCGCCAGGCCTCACGGGCCTGGTCTTCGCGCACCCCTCCCAAGTGAGAGCTCGGCGAGGAAAAGGTATGATGGTCTGTTCGTACGTCAAGGGGGACTCCTGAGCATCACGACTCAGGAGCCTAACTGGTCACATAGCCCCTCACCTCTTGGGCTCGTTCTGGTGATCCAGACGACTCAATAACGGCTGAGGCATACGCGGGGCCGGGCCCTGCCGACGCAGAACGCCAATACCTGGCTATCATCCTTCTTTTTTCAAGCCGTTCGCACGTCAAGGGGGACTCCTGAGCATCACGACTCAGGAACCTAACCGGTCACGTAGCCCCTAACCTCTTGGGCTCGTCCTAGTGATCTGGACGACTCAACGACGACAGAGGCATGCGTGGGGCCGGGCCCTGCCGACGCAGAACACCAAGGCTTGCCCCTGCATTTTTTCCTAAGCTGTTCGCACGTCAAGAAGGACTCCTGAGCATCGCGACTCAGGAGCCTAACTGGACACGTAGCCTCTCACCTCTTGGGATCTTTCTGGTGATCCGAACGACCCAACGACAGCTGAGGTACGCGCGGGGCTGGGCTCTGCCGATGCAGAACACCAAAGCAAATGGAAAAGGTGAAGGAGCATAATCTAGTTATTACAAGACATATTGTTCCAAACAAATAGTTTTAAACGCCTTTCCAAGGCATGTTGCATGATGTAGGATAAACAGGCAAAAGCAAAATTGCCGGGCCACCCCTTCAGACTTGGGCATCACCACTGCCCGCCAGCAGAGCCCCGTCGCCAGGCCCGTCGCCCGTTCCACTGGATTCAGTTGGAGGACCAACCGCCAGGTACTTGCTCAGCATGGCGTCCACAAAGCTCTTCACGGTGACAGTAGCAGCATCTTGGGAGTCGGCATCCACCGGAGTAAGGAAGGAGGAGAGGTTGAAGCTGGCATCTTGGAGATAAAGATGGATAAAGACGCAAGTCAGGGCCGAGGAAGAAAGTGAGCGTGCCTCACTTTCTACCAAGGATGCAAACCCGTCGACATCATCTTCGAGCACCACCACAACTTCAGGAAGCAGAGCAGCAGGGCTCTCCCTCGGGGTCATCACCACCACCTTTCTTGAGGGATCATCTCGAAAGAGCGCCTTCTGGTCCTTGTGGAAGTGTGCCTCGAGGGAAGAAAGGGTGTCGTGCTCCATGGCGGCCACCTTCTTGGCCTCTGTCAGGGCCGCCTAGGCTGCCTCCGCCTCCTCCTTTAGCTTTGCCAAGCAGTCATGATCTCCAGCCTGCTCTAAGGCCGTCTTCTTCAACTCGGCGTCTTGGTTGGTGACGAAAGCCTCCTGGGCCTTCAGCTTCTCCTCACGCTCCTGGAGCTGGCTGGCCTAGGTGGCCAGCCGGTCCTGGAGAGCCTTGAGATCAGCCTCTGCCACGCGGCACCGGTCCTCAGCTTCTGTGGCCTCCTGCCGCGCCAGGTCGCGCGCTGTGGCGGCCACCCCAAGCGCCTTCCGGGCTTCCTACACAGAACCCCAGGCCGCGCGAACAGACGCATCAGCCTTGAGCCAACCAGAGATCAGCCCCAGGCGTCCCTGCGCCTAACGATGATCCGGGCCCTGAAGTTCACCCTGTAGGAGGTCCAGCGCCGCCCTTGCCTCTTCCAGGGTCCCGGAGGGAGCAGGAGCACCATGACTCGGCCACACGCTGGGTAAGGGAGGAGATGCCCTCCGCGCCAAGGCAGAAGAAACCTCAGCCTCAGGAAGGACCGGGGGCTCTGGAGGCTAGTTGTCCTCAGCAGCCGCGTCAAGGCTGATTACTGGAGGAGTCAGGCCTACAAGGGCACCGGCACCTCCTGAGGATGGGCGTTCACGTCCTCCGGGGATGGCGTCACCTCTGGGGCTGCGGGGGCAGCGACACTTTTTTCACTAGGGCCGCGGTAGCCGCTTCATCGCTTGTGGCCGCGGCAACCTTTGTACCCTCCTTCTGCTTCTTCGACGACTGCTCCCTAACATCAGGAGAAGACGCTCAGAACCACTTCAAGAACCAACAAGCAAGGTTAAGGGAGAGACTTACTGGTCGACGAAGGCATAGCGCCTCTTCATGCTCAGTAGTGGGCGCTGGGGTGGAGCAGCTGGTGCCAAGATCTTGGGGGCAGGAGAGCTTGCGGTTGGCGCTGCCTGGGATGGTGTCGGCGAAGGTGGGATGCTGCCCGAAGGGATCAGCACGGACCTGCTCTTCTTCATGACCGCTCGCTTGGGCTGCTTCGAGGAGGCCACCCCAGAAATCATGGTGACACCAGGAGGGTACACCACCTCCACCACCGGGGGCTCGTCGTTATCATCATCATCAGGAAGGTCGCGCGGGAGCTCCCTCCGCTCCAGGGCAGAGGATTCTTCCACAAACTCGTCCTCGGTGGCCTCGGAGGATTGGCCGTCGGAGGACAGGTGCACCAAAGTAGTAGGCAGCAGGGAAAGCCCCAGCCGCACGATCCCAAGCTCGTCGAAGACATGCATGGCCGCGACAACCCCCTCGGCGTCATCACAATAGTACAATGGAAGTAGTCTTCTGGAGGGTCGCTCGGGTCCTTCCCTGTCAGGTAGAGTAGCACCTTGTTCAACTCCTCCTTGAGAAGGGGATCTCTGCGCAGGCGGATTTTTTCATCATCACCACCAAGCTTCCACAAGGGGCGAGGGCGGTCTTGAAGCGGCGCAAGGCGCTGCTTCAGGAATTCCCTGATGAGCATGGCCCCCATCAGCTTCGCGCTCTTCAGCTCCTTATCCATCTTCCTCACGAACGGCATCAGGGAAGGGTCGGTGATCTTCTCAGAACGCCACCACTTCTCGGGGACGGGGAATGCGGTCGGCAGCTTCAGCGAGCTCTGGGAGCTCTTGGCATCCATCAAAACCCACCTCTTCACGGCGTCCTCCACCTTCTTCCTGGCTCGGGAGATTGTGTTACCACCCGGCGCCGCGACGAAGCCGACGCGCCCGACCGGATTGTCGCCGGTCTTGCGGAGGTAGAAGAAATGGCGGAACAGGGCAACGGAGGGCATCACCCCCATGAACGCCTCACAATAGAAGGCAAAAAGTGACAGAAGGAGGATGGAGTTGGCATGGATATGGAGCGTGTGGAGACCATAATGGTGAAGGATGGCGAAGAAGAAGGGGGAGAATGGAGGTACCAGCCCCGAGAAGACGTTGTGCATGAAGAAGGGGAAGAAGTTGCTGCCCGCGGGCTCCGGTGCGGCGGTGGTGACCTGGAGCGCGGTCTTCTTCCACTCATTATCATCTCTCGCCGTCAGGAGGAGCATGGTCTGGAGCTTCTCCCTAGTAACGCAGGGCGCCAGCAGCGCTGGCTCGTACCAGGTGGAGCCGGAAGCCGAGGAGAAAACCGTGGCCTTCTCGGCAGCCATCAAGTAGAAGATTTGGTGGGAAATCGGCAGATTTGGTGAGCTCTTCCGCTGTGGGGAGAAGGGGATCTGGAGCAAGACGAAGAAGGAGCAATGAAAGCCTGGTGGCAGGCGGCACCCCTTTTGTCAGGCAGGAGCAGTTGCCGAGGTAGCGTGGGGAAACGGAGTCGCCCATGTCCAATAAATCACCACACGTCATCAAGGCCGCAGGTGGTTAGGGCCCACGGTGCTCCACACTAGCCCTTTGGCTTCGCCTGGAAGCCAAGTCCAAGCGCTCCTTGGGCCCGGGGGCTACTGTTGGCGTCCTAGATTTGGGGGTATCCAGGCCTGTCTGCCTGCGGCCATCGCGTGACTCCATCGATGGCCTGGTATGGCCCAGCTTCAACACCAACACCGCAAGACCCTCGTGAGGGGCCAAGCCTCGCGTGGCGGACAACGCCAAGACCCGCGAAGGAAGTGGCCCCCTTAGGAGGGCTCCTGAGGGGCGGAGAGTTCTATGCAAGATATCTCACGAGGCTCGGTCTGACGTGAGCCATGACGACCAAGGCCAAGCGGGCGCCAGGCGGGCACTAGGCGGGTGCAGAGCGCAGGTTTCCTCTTTGGTGCAAGGGAGGCAAGCCACATGCGCGAAGTCCCGAGGGATCAGCCAAAGGTTTTTATTCTGGTGCAACAAGACCAAGACCGCCAGGACGGCAAGACGGAGGTCATCAACGAGCCCACCGCAGCATCACGACCAGAGGCTTTTCACAGGCGAAGACTACTTTTGTCAGGATTGACTGTACTACTTGTCCCCTTTCAAATCCCGCCATTGTGGAATCCCTTCCCGCTCATATTTTCGAAGAGGACCAAGGCCACTATATATAGGACCTAGCCACCACCATAGAAGGGGACCGAAATCAGAACAAGTAGAGCACCACACCAGCTCAAGAACACCTCACCTCCTGAGGCTTGTTCATCCTTTGTACTATATCATACATAGCCCCTCGAGGCAATCCATCACACCACACTGGATTAGGGTATTACACCACAACGGTGGCCCAAACCAATATAAATCTCTGTGCATTTGTGTCTCCTTGAGCTCGACGCTCTAGGCTAGGGAGGATCGCGAGTAGGCAGGCTGAGCAGGTTGAGATCTCCACACGCACCCGAGTGTTCGAACCTCTCAAGGGTTGCCGGATCCCTAAATCCGACAGAAGGCAAGCTTGGCGATTTGGATATGTAGATTCCTTTCTCTGTAACCAACCTTGTATAACCCTAGCCCACTCCGGTGTCTATATAAACTAGAGGGTTTAGACCATAGAGACAACAACAATCATAATCATAGGCTAGACTTCTAGGGTTTTAGCCATTACGATCTCGTGGTAGATCAACTCTTGTAATATTCATATTCATCAAGATCAATCAAGTAGGAAGTAGGGTATTACCTCCATAGAGAGGGCCCGAACCTGGGTAAACATCATGTCCCCCGCCTCCTGTTACCATCAACCTTAGACGCACAGTTCGGGACCCCCTACACGAGATCCGTCGGTTTTGACACCGACATTCATGCTTTCATTGAGAGCTCTAGTACGTTGTCACCAGAAGGCTTGATGGCTCGATCAATCATCTACAACAACGCAGTGTAGGGGGAGATCTTCCTCCCTGAACAGATCTTCATATTCGGCGGCTTCGAACTGCGAGCCAACTCGCTTGGCCATCTAGAGCAGATCGAACCCATGATGGTTGATAGCTACGCCCGTGGCCATCGGGTCAGATTTGGAAGCCTGAATTTCGTGGCCGATATCCGTGGAAACTTGATCTTTGATGGATTCAAACCCATGATGGTTGTCCCCTGCCACCACAATGAACATGACCGAAAGCAGTCATCGGACCACGCTCATGAGATAGCGCCCATAACCGCTCTGGCCCTAGATCCAGAGCAGACTGCGTCGTCCGGAGACGGGAAGCTCAACCTAGCCACGGAAGCCGCAGACTCAGCATCGTTTGAGCCGCACACAGACCCAACATCGAGCGGGGCTTGTGTCACCGGAACCTCAGATTCATGTCCGGCCATAGGTTCCGGACTACATGCATCTGCATCCATCAAACCTGATTGGGCGCCGATCTTGGAGTTCAGCTCCGTGGACATCTTCCAGCACTCACCTCTAGGCGATGTGTTAAACTCATTGAAATCCCTTTCCTTATTAGGGGACTCTCGGTCGAACTATGTCCGGCTTGAATGGGAAGCGGATGATGAAGAACTTCGTTTCCCACCCACCACCCACTTTATAGCCACTGTCGACGACTTAACCGACATGCTTGATTACGACTCTGAAGACATCTAAGGTATGGACGATGATGCCGGAGAGGAACAGAAGCCACCGCCTACAGGGCGTTGGACAGCCACCTCCTCGTACGACATATACATGGTCGATACACCCAAAGAGAACAATGGCGACAATGAAAATCTGGTCGAGGATAAACCTCCTGAGATACAGCCAAAGCGCCGACATCAGTGGCGCTGCTCTAAGCCACGCCGCGGCAAAAACAACAACACTATCACAGGAGAAAACAATACTCCGGACGATGCCGAAGACAATGAAGACCCCGTTGAGCCAACCTCCAAACAGGACGAATGGGAAGACGGGCGAGTCAGCCCTGACGAACATGCCATGAATGAAGACTCGGAGGATAGCAACTAGCTTCCGCTCTCCGAGGACAAGGTGAGCCTCAGTGATAAAGATTTTATCGTGCCTGAGGAGCCCGACGAATAGGAACGCTTTAAGCGCCGGCTAATTGCCACTGCAAGGAGCCTGAAAAAGCAGCAGGATCAGCTTCAAGCTGATCAAGATCTGCTCAACGATAGATGGACTGATGTCCTAGCCGCCGAAGAATATGGCCTCGAGCGCCCAACCAAAAGCTACACGAAGCGCAAACTGTTACCACAGTTCGATGACAAGGCGCTGGAGCCCATCCTACCAGTGCATAATGCGGCTAACCGGCCACCACGTGGCTGGGACAAGGTGGCACCTCGAGCTGAACACCAGCCCGCACTACCTCGCTGTAGAAACAGAAATACAACAGCTCAGGGATACACACATGACCTGCGGCATGACATGGAAAACAAAGTAGGCCAGACCAGATCGATCTATGGATCACGGGGGCATGCCCCAACACGCGATGATGGCAACCAGGCCGGACGTGACAAATATAACCACGTCCGGGCTGAAAACCGCAGACGAACTCCATCCGAGAAACATCACGACTTGGCCCGTTATAGAGGAGCCACACACCCCCTTTGCTTCATTGATGAAGTAATGGGACACGATTCCCAGAAGGTTTTAAACCCATGAACTTTGAATCATATGATGGGACAACAGACCCCGCGGTATGGATTCAGGATTTTCTTCTCCATATTCATATGGCCCGTGGTGATGATCTTCATGCCATCAAATGCCTCCCGCTAAAACTCAAGGGACCAACTCAGCACTGGTTGAACAGTCTGCCCGAAAATTCCATTGGCAGCTGGGAGGACTTGGAAAACGCCTTTGTTGACAACTTTCAAGGCACATATATCCGACCTCCGGATGCCGACGACCTAAGTCATATTGTTCAACAGCCCAGAGAGTCAGCCAGGAAATTTTGGACCAGGTTCTTAACTAAAAAGAACCAGATAGTCGACTGTCCGGATGCCGAAGCCCTAGCGGCCTTTAAGCATAGCATCCATGATGAATGGCTCGCTCGACACCTCGGCCAAGAAAAGCCAAAGTCCATGGCAGCCCTCACGACACTTATGAACCACTTTTGCGTGGGCGAGGATAGCTGGCTAGCCCGTAGCAATAATCATGCAAGTGAACCTGGCACTTCTGAGGCCAGAAACAACAACGGCAAGCCACGACGCAACAGACACAAGTGTTGAAGCAACGGTGACAACACTGAAGACACGGCTGTCAATGCCGGATTCAGTGGCTCTAAGTCCGGTTAGCAGAAGAAGCCATTTAAGAGAAACAATCCGGGCCCGTCCAGTTTGGACCATATACTCCATCGTCCATGTCAAATCCATGACACTCCTGATAAACCAGCCAATCATACCAACAAAGAATGTTGGGTCTTCAAACAGGCCGGCAAGTTAAACGCCGAGAACAAGGAGAAGGGGTCGCAAAGCGATGACGATGACGAGGAGCCCTGGCCACCAAACACAGGGGGACAGAAGAAGTCCCCCCCCCCCCAAGTTAAAACGGTAAACATGATATACGCTACCCATATCCCCTAGAGGGAGCGCAAGCGCGCACTCAAGGACATCTATGCAATGGAGCCAGTCGCCCCAAAGTTCAACCCATGGTTGTCCTGTCCGATCACCTTCGATCGCAGGGACCATCCGACCAGTATCCGTCATGGCGGTTCAGCCGCACTGTTCCTTGACCCAATCATTGATGGATTCCACCTTACGCGGGTCCTCATGGATGGTGGCAGCAGCCTAAACATGCTCTATCAGGATACAGTGTGCAAAGTGGGTATCGATCCCTCAAGGATCAAGCTGATACGTCTCCATCGTATATACTTTTCCAAACACTTTTGCCCTTCTTTTGGACACTAACTTGCATGATTTGAATGGAACTAACCCGGACTGATGCTGTTTTTAGCAGAATTAAAATTTCTCGAAATGACCTGAAACTTCACGGAGATTATTTTTGGAATTTATAAAAAATACTGGCGAAAGAATCAAGACCAAGGGGCCCACACCCTGTCCACGAGGGTGGGGGGCGCGCCCCCTGTCTCGTGGGACCCATGATGCTCCTCCGACCTCAACTCCAACTCTAATATTCAGGTTTGGGGAGAAAAAAATCAGAGAGAAGGATTCACCGTGTTTTGAGTTATGGAGTCGCCGCCAAGCCCTAATCTCTCTCGGGAGGTGAGGGAGTTCCGGACTAGGGGGTGTCCGGATAGCCAAACTATCATCATCGACCGGACTCCAAGACTATGAAGATAGAAGATTGAAGACTTCGTCCCGTGTCCGGATGGGACTTTCCTTGGCGTGGAAGGCAAGCTTGGCGATACGGATATGTAGATCTCCTACTATTGTAACCGACTCTGT
The DNA here is from genome assembly GCF_002162155.2 of Triticum dicoccoides. NCBI lineage: Eukaryota > Viridiplantae > Streptophyta > Magnoliopsida > Poales > Poaceae > Triticum > Triticum dicoccoides. Next base: position 110,385,354 of record NC_041387.1, on the reverse strand, counting down.
GTAACCCTAGCCCTCTCCGGTGTCTATATAAACCAGATCGCTTTAGTCCATAGGACGAACAACAATCATACCATAGGCTAGCTTCTAGGGTTTAGCCTCCTTGATCTCGTGGTAGATACACTCTTGTAAAACACATCATCAATATTAATCAAGCAGGACGTAGAGTTTTACCTACATCAAGAGGGCCCGAACCTGGGTAAAACATCGTGTCCCTTGTCTCCTGTTACCATCCGCCTAGACGCACAGTTCGGGACCCCCTACCTGAGATCCGCCGGTTTTGACACCGACATTGGTGCTTTCATTGAGAGTTCCTCTGTGCCATCTCCATCAGGAAGGATGCCTTTTCAAGTCTTTAAAGACGGCACCGTCGTCAAGGGAGCTTTGGCCGCCGGCCAGACTATCCGGCTAGGCGGTTTTCTTACGACCGCCTGTTCGGCCACCGCTCCGACAATGACCTCTCGGGTCATTAAAAGCGATCTTCATGTCAGCTCGGAATTCGCTGAGCAGCTAGATCCGATTGAGCTCTCCTCCGTAAACGAGCTCTTGGATCGCATCGCCGCCCTGGGAGTCGCTACCGACTATGATCAGATTGGGCTTAAAACCGATCTGAGAGAAATTAACTCTCCCCAGGTTACCCACCACGTTGTTGTGGTAGAGGAACAATGCGGCGACTCTTCTTCTATGATAAAAACCAACTATGTCCGGATTCTCGATCCCTCCATGCCGGATTCTCGCGGAGGGATGGATGCTAATCAAATACTGAACCTAAAGTCAGGCATCGGACCAGATTTGTTGGAAAGCATCCAGCAAACCAAGCTTCTGAATCCGGAAGCTTCTTGGCCTTTGAGCCTAAGATCGGGCGGGGTTCCGAACTTAATTCCACCCGCCCACCCAAACATAAGCGATCTATCTCAAATACGGCAAGAGCCTGAAGAAACAGTACATCATTACTGGGCCAGATTCCTCCTGGTTATGAACAGGATAAAGGACTGCCGTGAAGAAAGCGCGATTTAAATTTTCTGCAACAATTGCACGGACAAGGGAATCATAAACGCCATCAGTCGTCGCGAAGTTACACGCTTCACCGACCTAGCGACCATTGTACAAAAATACTGCGCGATGGAGAGTGCCTAGAAAACCGAAACTAGGTTTTGGGACAATCCGGCACTGAATACAACCCCAGCCCGAAATAAAAGGGTGCGTCATACTCAAGCACCTGGGTTAAAAACCAAAAAGCAAAAACCCCCTAAAGGGTACGGAACCGTACTGGAGGGATGGCTCAACGGACCCTGCAAAATCCACAGCACGGAGGGCGCCACTCCAACACATAGCCTTCGAGCATGTTGGATACTACGATAGGTGGCCAAAAGTGGCGAAGGCTTTTTAGCCCCGGGCAACCAGCCCAGTAGTACCAGTACGGTATTAACAGTCTTCGAGACTTTCGCATCAAATAACACACGGAAACGAACAATCCGTAGCCTCGCCGAAGTCTACCAAGTAGCAACAACAAATCCATGGAGCGACACGGCTATCACCTTCATTGCCAGCGACGAACCTAAATTCCGAACAGCTAGAGCACTAGCCACATTGGTCCTCAGTCTGATAGTGGACGGCTTTCATCTTACCAAGGTACTCATGGATGGTGGTAGCGGATTAAACCTCATCTATGAGGAAACCCTTCAAAAAATGGAAATTGACTGGAGCCGCATTGAGCGAAGCAGCACAACCTTCAGGGGAATAATCCCTAGTCGAGAAGTACGCTGCACAGGAAAAATCACACTAGATGTAGTGTTCAGCTCGCCGGACAATTACAGGTCTGAAGAGGTCACGTTCCAAGTGGCCCCATTCGGCAGCGGATACCACGCTTTGTTAGTGCGAGTGGCATTCACAATCTTCCAAGCTATACCCCATTACGGGTACATGAAGCTCAAAATGCCAGGACCCAATGGAATAATCACTCTCGCCAGTGATCCAGATACAGCACTCCGCGCTGAAAATAAGACAGCCGCACTGGCCCTAGAGGCATTATCCGAAGCCCTAGCGGCAGAGGAACTAAATGCCCTGCGCTCCACGGTGGATAGGGACGATGTGATACTCGATAAGAGGTCCAAGTCCACCTCTTTTAAACCAGCAGACGAAATAGTCAAATTTCAGGTCCATCCAACGGACCCCACAAAGACGGCCTCCATTGGGGCACAATTAAATCCTGATGTAGAAGCTGCACTACGAGAATTCCTCCGGGATAATTGGGACATTTTTGCCTGGCACCCTTCAGACATGCCAGGAATCCCACGCAGGCTGGTAGAGCACAGTTTAAATATCCTAAAAGGATTCAAGCTAGTCAAACAAGCTGTTCGGCGATTTTTCGAACCCAAAAGACTGGCAATGGGAGAGGAGCTAGCCAAACTCTTAGAAGCCGGATTCATCAGACATATAAAACATCCGGACTGGCTAGCCAACCTAGTAATGTTACCAAAAAAGGACAAATCCTGGCGCCTCTGCGTCGATTTCAAAGACCTTAACAAGGCCTGTCCAAAGGACCCTTTCCCTCTCCCTCGCATCGACCAAATCATCGATGCTACCGCAGGGCATGATTCATTGTGCTTCCTCGATGCATACTCCGGATACCATCAAATCAAGATGGCAGAAAAAGACCAGGCCGCAACGGCATTCATTACTCCATACGGGCCATTCTGCTTCAACACAATGCCCTTCGGACTCAAAAACGCCGGCGCAACATATCAGCGCATGATTCAGACATGTCTGGCTACCCAGATAGGCAAAACAGTAGAGGCATACATAGACGATGTGGTCGTCAAGACCAAACACGTCGAAACTCTAGTAGACGACTTGAGGGTGACATTCGACAACCTCCGAGCATTTGACATTAAGCTCAACCCGGAAAAATGTGTCTTCGGCGTACCCGCCGGAAAGCTCTTGGGCTTCATTGTATCCGTTAGAGGAATTGAACCGAACCCAGCCAAGATCCGAGCTCTGTCACAATTGGATATCCCAAAAGACCTCAAGCAAATACAAAAACTAACTGGATGCATAGCGGCTCTAAGCCGCTTCATCTCCCATTTGGGAGAAAAGTCTCTGCCCCTCTATCGCCTTCTCCGGCGCACCGAACACTTTGAATGGACGGATGCCTCCACGGCCGGACTCGAAGAAATCAAGGCCATACTGGCAACAAATCAGGTCCTGGCCGCGCCCAACCTGGGCAAACCTATGTTATTATATATCGCAGCAACACATCAAGTTGTCAGCACGGTACTCGTCGTCAAACGATAAACAGAAGGGCACAGATTCCCTCTTCAAAAACCAGTGTACTACGTATCCACTGTCTTAACTCCATGCAAGTCCTGGTATCCACATTATCAAAAGATAGCGTATGCGGTGTTGATGGCATCCCGGAAGCTGCGACACTACTTTCAAGAGTGTTCCATAACGGTGGCCTCCGAAGTACCTCTCAACGATATTATAAACAATCGCGACGCAACGGGCAGGATTGCAAAATGGGCCATTGAGCTCTTACCATTTGACGTAACCTACAAACCACGGCGAGCTATAAAGTCGCAAGTTCTGGCTGAATTCTTCGCCGAATGGACCGAAGCCGAACTCCCTAAAGAGTACGGCGCTTACTCCAATTGGATCATGCATTTCGACGGATCCAAAACGTTGGCTGGCTTGGGGGCTGGCTCGTCTTGACGTCCCCAACTGGAGACACAGTCCAATACGTACCTCAAATAATGTACATGGACTCCAACAACGCAGCCGAATACGAGGCCCTTCTACATGGCCTCCGGATGGCAATCTGCATGGGCATTCAATGCCTAGAGGTGCGCGGGGATTCAAACCTCGCAATATCCCAAGTAAATGGAGACTTTGACGCCAAAGATCCGAAAATGGCAGCTTACCGCAACGCCGTCCTAAAAATGTCAGCTCAGTTCGAAGGAATCGAATTCCACCATGTAGCCCGGGATAATAACCAGGCAGCAGACGTGTTGGCACGCATTGGCGCAAAACGCGACGCCGTCCCTCCAAACATCTTCCTGGAACGGCTCTTTAAGCCATCCGTATTATGGGAAGAGGAGTCCGGAAATAACAATCCGGAGCCAGCTGCCTCACCTAACTCAGACCACTCTGACACAATCGGCGGCTCAAACAATGAAATAACACCTTCAGCCCACGAAATAATGGCAGTAATTGCCCCGTGGACGGAACCATTCCTAGCCTACTTAATCAGGTAGGAACTTCCCGAAGACCAAAATGAGGCCCGCTGCATAGTTCGGCGATCTAAAGCCTACAAGGTCCATGATGGAGAACTTTATAAAAAAATCACAACCGGAGTCCTTAAAATGTGTATCTCCGAAGAGGAAGGGCGAAATCTCCTGGCTGAAATTCACGCCGGACTCGGTGGGCACCACGCTGCAGCCCGGGCCCTTGTAGGCAAGGCCTTCCGTATAGGATTTTATTGGCCGACAGCCCGGGCAGATGCTCAGGACTTAGTCCAACGATGCGTTGGTTGCCAGCTCTTTGCTAATCAGAGCCACATGCCACCCACCGCCCTCAAAACTATACCCATCACCTGGCCGTTCGCGGTCTGGGGGCTTGACATGGTTGGACCCCTTAAAGGGGGAACCCACAAGCACAAATACTTATTGGTCATGGTGGACAAATTCACCAAATGGATTGAGGCCAATCCGGTTAAAACGGTAGAATACGGACCTGTGATAGACTTCATATCCAGGGTAGTACACCGTTTTGGCGTCCCCCACAGCATCATCACTGATAACGGCACGAATTTCACGGCCGACGAGGTTAAACTCTGGTGCAAAAACATGGGCATCAAGCTCGACTACGCTTCAGTCTATCACCCCCAAACTAACGGTCAAGTCGAGCGAGCAAATGGTCTAATCATGAGCGACATCAAACCCAGAATAGTGCGGTCCCTCAAGGAATCTAACACGCACTGGGTAGAGGAGCTCGACTCCGTACTCTGGGGGCTGCGGATTCACACCATTTTTCAGGGTGTACGACGCAGAGGCAGTTCTGCCCTGCGATATAATTCATGACTCACCTCACGTGCGCATGTACGAAGAAAGAGAAGCCGAGTTGGATCGGCAGGACAGTTTGGACGCCTTAGAGGAGGAGCGGGACGTGGCAAAAGCTCGTTCCGCATTTTATCAGCAGCATGCTCGAAGATTTCAAAGCAGAGAAGTACGGGCCAAAACTTACAACGTTGGCGAACTTGTTCTATGCCCGTCGGACAAGAAAAAGGACAAACTTAAGCCCAAGTGGGAAGGTCCCTTCATCATCGACCAAGTCCTGACCGGTGGAGCATACCGTCTACGCAACGCATCTGACAACCGACTCGAGCCGATACCATGGAACGCAACCCGTCTCCGAAGATTCTACGCCTAACGCCGGACTCAGAGTTCGTCTCACTCCTCCGTCCACCTTTTTACATTTTGACTGTCTCTTGTCCCCCTCCTTCTTCCCACTTTTTTTTCAATACCTTTGATAGGCTAATTTGCGCATGGTTCGCACACACTTGATGTGCTCCTAGCACTCATTATACCTAGGGGCTTCTTTAACAGAAGCTTATTTATACGGGCTTCATGCCCAACACATGTGTCATACTTCCGCATGTACCTTTTATTCACCATTATATGCATCGATATGACTTAAGTTTTGGCCAAGTTGGGTTGCCTGGCTCCTGTGCTTACCTCTACGTTCCCGATTGTTCGGCTAGGAGGTAAAGGGAGCACCTCTGCGATTGTTACTGTCGGGTCAGCCGGATGTTACCTCAGACTGGGTGAAGCCGAAAGCTAGCGTTCTTAGGAGAATATTCGGTCGGTGACTGGAAAGATGATTTATTACTTACTTATTTATCTGCCCCAGATGATTTTTCTGCTATTTTCGCAGTCCTGACATGCACTTTAGGGCATGCCTCCCAGGGAAAGGAACCCTTAACGGAACTATTCTCCCTGGAAGATGTTTCTTACTAACCATGTAATATAACATAGCTAGTTGGGCACTTGTCTGATAAAGCAATTATGACCCCGACGCCTTGTCTCCATGCATGCCCCGGTTCTTTTATAACCGTAAGGGTATTCGGACACACTCCGGACTGTTGGGTCCTGAGGTTGAAGCGAAAAGGTCCGCAAAGACAAACAATCTACTATCCGGCTAGAAGGCATTCTATATGTCATTTCAAAATTACATCATCAAACTGACTGATTGTACTCCTCTTCAATCCCATCTAACATGCTGTCTAATTTACAGTCCTGTTGGGAATATTTCGCGGCCAGCTCTACTTGGCCGTACATCAAGCTCACAGGGATCTCCTTCCCATCAGGCCCCACAGGTCCGACCTCAGCCATGTGGTTTGGGTCAGCCTTCGGGTACCGCGTCTTCACCATGGCCCAGGCCTCCCAGGCGCCTTGACGGCAGGCCGATATCTTCCACAGATGGAGGCGTCGCCATACTCCCTGAAGCTTCTCAGCAAGCCCTCCAAGGCCCTCAGGTAGGGAGACGGAAGGCCATAAGGCCTGAACGACGCCACTCATCGCCTGCCGAACACGTTCGAGCAGTTGCACCAGCTCGGGAAGTTGGTCACCCGTTGAACCGGGCATTTCCTTCGCAGGGCGACCTGTGAGCACACCTAAAGACACATTTTTGTCAGTTGACTTCCTCGCCGAATTCTTCTTTTCAAAGGAATTTGCTCAAGCACTTACTATAAATGCCGCGACGAAGCCGCTGATTCTCCTTCACGGAGCCAGACAGCTGGGCCCGAACACCTTTCAGCTCTTCTCCTAGCTAGGTGTGGGCATCCTGGAGCTTGTTCCTCTCCTGCTGCACCTTCATAAGCACCCTCTCGCCGGCCTTTAGCTGACGCAGTAGCTGTTGCTTGTCCGGATCTAGTCCGGCGCCCTCTGCAATATTATTGTCAGATTTACGCACACGCTGCACTTTGTTAACTACCTATCTTTTCGAAGTACGTATTACCAGCGGGGGTCTCTGTGGCTCCCCCTGTGGCGGCCAGTGCGCCCTCAAGTTGGGCCTTGCACTCTTGAAGCTCCTGGGACAGGTGGGTATTCTTCTCCGTAAGATCCTGCATAATAAATGATCCTTAAATCAGTTATTTTAACTATTTTAAGTCTCGGGGGCTACTGGCATATATAACTATTAAAATTAATTACCCGTATGTCCTTCACATACTGCTCCGTGGCTCTGGTTAAACCATCTCGAGTGGCACGGAGGTGCGCATCTCCCGCTTCAAAGGCATTCAACGCCTCCGGGGAGAAACGCGCGTCGCGAAGAACTGTCCGGCGACGCCTGTGATTCATGGCGCTCTCCACCTCAGACCGGGTGGCGGACAGCCTATCGGCATCCTCCGTCGGAGGAACATCCGGCTCCTGCCTTGTGTTCGCCTTCCCTTCCGGACCACGCGATGGAGCATGGCTGGCGGAGGCTTGATTGGCAACCTCTCCGGACTGTCCGGCGAACGCTCTTTCTCCTAGAAAAGTTATGAGCATTAATATACCTCCTAGGGATCTTTCCCTTAAAAACAACGGTGCGCCGTACCGTTGCGGTGACGTTTCGATTCGCGTCGCACTCCTCTTCTGCCTGCTGGGCCGAACTGACCCTTGCTGGTTAGCCGCCGCAGGTTTGGCTTCCCGTCTTAAAGGCACCTCCTGCGATGCACCATCAGTATAGGATAGTCAGAATTGAGCATGGATCAAATGATGGTGTCAAGACCTCGGTCGTAGTCACCTGGGAGGCTGGAAACAAACCGGGGTAGTCAGCCGTAATGGCGACTAGGGCATTGTCCATGCTAAGTTGGTGGAACACCCCGTCAATCAGCTCCACGTTTATGTCCGGATCCTCTTCGGAGGCCGGATCAAGGGATCGTTCTGGATCCTCGGGCTGTGGAGTTAGGCTTTGTATGCCCTCCACGTCCCGGCGCAGCTCCTGCGTCGACATCACAAAGTAAGATACTTGACTTTGGAAGTATAGATCGGGTAGATAAACGCCCGCTTACCCAGCTCCGAGGGTTATTCATGGAGAATCCATTCAATGGATTCGTGCGGAGGAAGTCCTCCTCCTCCCCCTTGTACAAGCCGGACAGGATCTTTGCCAGATCGGCTGCCGAGCCCGGCCCTCTGCGGCCATGACGGGTGGCGTCGTCTTCCCCGTTGAAATCCCACATAGGGTGGCCCCTATATTGGAGTGGCTGCACCCCTCTCATAATGCACGTGGCCATGATTCCAATCATGGTCAATCCGGAGTGGGCCAGTAACCTAATCCGGACCATCAGATAATGGACGCTCCCATCATCCTATCGTTGAGGGCTCCGCGGGCGCCAACTCAGGCGTTTCTTCAAGGGAGCATTGCTGAACTCCGGGAGGCCGATCCGAACTGGATCCGGCAGAGGAGCGTCCTCCATGTAGAACCATTCCGAAGGCCAGTCTTCGGACGCCTTCTTTGGGGTGCCGGATAGATATCCGGTCCCAGCGATGCACCATATTTCGGCTCCGCCCACTTGATATATCGACCCCTCGTAAGAATGGGGTACGAGGCAAAACAATCTCTTCCACAGCGCAAAATGGGGCTCGATGCCCAAGAACAGCTCGCAAAGAGCTACAAAGCCCGCGATGTGCAAAATGGAGGCAGGTGTGAGGTGGTGAAGTTGGAGTCCGTAGAACTCCATGAGCCCCCGGAGAAATTGATGTATGGGAAATCCGAGTCCCCTTATTAGATAAGGGACGAAGCATACCCGCTCTCCTTTGGAAGGGTTGGGGACGCTCTCCGCCTGCTTTCCACCCCTGAAGGTGGCCAGTCCGGCTCGAACCGGAACCATGAAAGCTGGGGGAAGATATCCCTTGGTTTGGAGCACCACTAGCTCGCTGTGTGGAACTGAGCATCTCCCCCAATCTCCTGGCTTAGGGCTGGGATCGCGAGAGGAGGAGCCGCGTCAACTATCCATGATAGAATGGATTTTTGTCGGAGGCACTTCGATGAGAACTTGCGGATGGAGGATGGTGTGAGCTGGATCTAGATCCTCGCCTCTCTTATAGGCGGCTCGTTCGCACGGCTAGGGTGTAAAATGTAAAAATACCCTAGCTTTTCGCATTCATATGACACGTGGAAGAAGGCCATTATTGGGCGTAGAAGCCAAGGAGCGCAACATTTATAAGGAAGCCGGACACTATTCGACAGGAACATGAAGTTTGAAGGAGAACCCGCCTTGCAACGCCGAAGACAATATACCCGCCAGACTCGTCGTCGCTGAAGCCTGGTTCGGGGGCTACTGAGGGAGTTCCGGACTAGGGGGTGTCCGGATAGCCGAACTATCATCATCGGCCGGACGCCAAGACTATGAAAATAGAAGATTGAAGACTTCGTCCCGTGTCCGGATGGGACTTTCCTTGGCGTGGAAGGCAAGCTTGGCGATACGGATATATAGATCTCCTACCATTGTAACCGACTCTGTGTAACCCTAGCCCTCTCCGGTGTCTATATAAACCGGATGGCTTTAGTCCATAGGACGAACAACAATCATACCATAGACTAGCTTCTAGGGTTTAGCCTCCTTGATCTCGTGGTAGATCCACTCTTGTAACACACATCATCAATATTAATCAAGCAGGACGTAGGGTTTTACCTCCATCAAGAGGGCCCGAACCTGGGTAAAACATTGTGTCCCTTGTCTCCTGTTACCATCCGCCTAGACGCACAGTTCGGGACCCCCTACCCGAGATCCGCCGGTTTTGACACCGACAGGAGGGCTGATCTGGAGTCTGTTCGGGCCTCCGGAGAGGGGAATCCGTCATCGTCGTCATCATCAACCATCCTCCATCACCAATTTCATGATGCTCACCGTCGTGTGTGAGTAATGCCATTGTAGGCTTGCTGGACGGTGATGGGTTGGATGAGATTTACCATGTAATCGAGTTAGTTTTGTTAGGGTTGATCCCTAGTATCCATTATGTTCTAAGATTGATGTTGCTATGACTTTGCTATACTTAATGCTTGTCACTAGGACCAAAGTGCCATGATTTCATATCTGAACCTATTATGTTTTCATGAATATATGTGAGTTCTTGTTCCTATCTTGCAAGTCTATAGTCACCTATTATGTGTTATGATCCGTTAACCCCAAAGTGACAATAACCGGGATACTTACCGGTGATGACCATAGTTTGAGGAGTTCATGTATTCACTAAGTGTTAATGCTTTGGTCCGGTACTCTACTAAAGGAGGCCTTAATATCCCTTAGTTTCCAATAGGACCCCGCTGCCACGAGAGGGTAGGACAAAGATGTCATGCAAGTTCTTTTCCATTAGCACGTATGACTATATTCGGAATACATGCCTACATTACATTGATGAACTGGAGCTAGTTCTGTGTCACCCTATGTTATAACTATTGCATGAGGAATCACATCCGACATAATTATCCATCACTGATCCAATGCCTACGAGCTTTTCACATATTGATCTTTGCTTAGTTACTTTATGGTTGCCACTATTACAATTACTACAAAACTGCTAGTGTTACTTTTGCCACTGCTACCGTTACTTCCATACTACTTTGCTACTAAATACTTTGCTACAGATATTAAGTCTTTCAGGTGTGGTTGAATTGACAACTCAACTGCTAATACTTGAGAATATTCTTTGGCTCCCCTTGTGTCGAATCAATAAATTTGGGTTGAATACTCTACCCTCGAAAACTATTGCGATCCCCTATACTTGTGGGTTATCAAGACTATTTTCTGGCGCCGTTGCCGGGGAGCATAGCTCTATTCTTTGAGTCACTTGGGATTTATATCTGTTGATCACTCTGAGGAACTTGAAGGACGAGAAAACCAAGATTTATCCCTGAACTACGAGGGGAGGTAAGGAACTGCCATCTAGCTCTGCACTTGATTCACCTTCTGTTTTGAGTAAGCTTGCGACACCTAAACCTGCTTCTGTTATTAATTCTGATATGTCGCACGTTATAGATGATGCCACTTCTGCTATGCATGATGCTTATGGTGAAACTACTTCTATGTTTGATAATAATGTGCCAATAGGTGAATTTCTTGATGAACAACTTGCTAGGGCTAGAGAGAATGAAATTATGAAACTGATAATACTGATGAAAGTGATGATGAAGATTCTCCCCCTAGATATGAATTACCTGTCATGCCTGAGGGTTATGTTATGGATGAAGAAACTTCTAGAGATTTTCTTGCTTGCAATGATAGATCTGATCTTAAGAAATTATTAGTTAAGCTAAAAGAAAAGTATTTGAATGCTAGAATGAAATATGACCCTGCTTTTGCTACTTCACCTATTTGTATTACTGATAAGGATTATGATTTCTCTGTCGATCCTGAGATAATTACTTTGGTTGAGTCTGATCCTTTTTATGGCTATGAATCTGAAACTGTTGTGTCACATCTTACTAAATTGAACGATATAGCCACCCTATTCACTCACGAGGAAAAAATATTCATTACTACTATATCCTTAAGTTATTTCCATTCTCATTAAAGGGTGATGCTAAAATATGGTTTAATTCACTTTATCCTGGTTGTGTGCGTAGTCCCCAGGATATGATTTATTACTTTTCTGTTAAATATTTTCCCGCTCATAAGAAACAAGCTGCTTTAAGGGAAATATGTAATTTTGTGCAAATTGAAGGAGAGTCTCCCACAAGCTTGGGGGAGGCTTCTCCAGTTACTTAATGCTTTGCCTGATCATCCTCTCAAGAAAAAATGAAATACTTGATATCTTTTATAATGGACTAACAGATGCTTCCAGAGACCACCTGGATAATTGTGTTGGTTGTGTTTTCAAGGAAAGAATTGTTCAAGATGAATTGTTCTTGAATAATATGTTGACTAATGAAAACAACTGGACACTTCCTGAACCAACTCCTAAGCCAACTCCGAAGAAAAGGGGTATTTTATTTCTCAGTCCTAAAGATATGCAAGAGGCAAAGAAATCTATGAAAGAAAAGGCTATTACAGCTAAAGATGTTAAGAATTTACCACCTATTGAAGAAATACATGGTCTTGATAAACCGACACAGGTAGTAAAGGTAAATTCTCTCTATAGATTTGATGAAGGTGATATCCCTCGTAATAAGTCTGCTAGCCAATGCTTGGATGAGTTTGATAATTTTATTGTTAAACAAGAAAACTTCAATGCTTATGTTGGGAGACAATTGAATAGAAATGCTTATATGACTGAACACTTGAGTGATTATATGTCTAGAGTTAAAGGTGAACTTAAACTTATTAGTAAACATGCTTCTATGGTTACCACTCAAGTAGAACAAGTGCTTAAAGCTCAAAATGATTTTCTCAATGAATTAAATAATAAGAAAAATGATAATGTTGTTAGAATTGTGACTAGAGGTGGTAGAATGACTCAGGAACCCTTGTATCCTGAGGGCCACCCTAAGAGAATTGAGCAAGATTCTCAAAGAAATAATGTCGATGCACCTAATCCTTCTAAAAAGAAGAAAAAGAAAAGTGATAGGACTTTGCATGCTTCTAGTGAACCTGTTGCTGACACACTTGAGAATCCTAATGATATTTCTATTTCTGATGCTGAAACACAATCTGGTAATGAACATGAACCTAGTGATAATGTTAATGACGATGTTCATGTTGATGCTCAACCTAGCAATAACAATGATGTAGAGATTGAACCTGCTGTTGATCTTGATGACCCACAATCAAAGAATCAACATTATGAGAAGAGAGACTTTGTTGCTAGGTAGCACAGTAAAGAAAGATAACCATGGGTTTAGAAACCCATAACTTTTCCTCCTAAGCCATCCACGAAAAAGGATGATAAGGATTTTGAGCACTTCGCTGAAATGATTAGACCTATCTTTTTCCGTATGCGTTTGACTAATATGCTTAAAATGAATCCTTATGCTAAGTATATGAAAGATATTGTTACAAATAAAAGAAAGATACCGGAAGCTAAAAGAATTTCCATCATGCTTGCTAATTATACTTTTAAGGGTGGAATACCAAAGAAACTAGGAGATCTAGGAGTACCAACTATACCTTGCTCCATTAAAAGAAACTATGTTAAAACTGCTTTATGTGATCTTGGAGCCGGTGTTAGTGTTATGCCTCTCTCTTTATATCGTAGACTTGATTTGAATAAGTTGATACCTACTGAAATATCTTTACAAATGGCTGATAAATCAACTGCTATACCTGTCGGTATTTGTGAGGATGTGCCTGTTGTGGTTGCAAACGTTACTATTTTAACAGACTTTGTTATTCTTGATATTCTCGAGGACGATAGTATATCGATTATCCTTGGTAGACCCTTTTTGAATACTGCAGGGGCTGTTATTGATTCCAATAAAGGCAATGCCACTTTTAATGTTAATGGAAATGAGCATATGGTACACTTTCTGAGGAAACAACCTCAAGTCCACAGTATCAATTGTATTGGAAAAATTTCAATGATTACTATTCGAGGTTTTGACTTTCCTCTTCCTACTGTCAAGAAGAAATATGATATTCTTATTATTGGGGATGTACATATCCCCATTGAGGTAACCTAGTGTTATTGGAAATTTCTCCAGTTCCATGTTATTCGAAAAGAGTTTGTTAACAAGACTTGATCAACCTTGTTAGTGGATTCCTTTTGATGAGCATGAGATGGATGAAGTTAGAAAGCACAACCTTCTATACCCTCCTTTTACTTTCTGTTATTTAGATTAAATAAAGCAAAAATAGTAGTTTCTGTCTGTTTTCTGAATTATCCTTGCAAAATACCCCAAAAATAAAAGTTCTCCAAATGCCTGAAAATGAAATATGATTTTTCTAGAATATTTAAGAATTTCTAGCACTGAGAACACACCAGAGGGAGCCACCACCTGGCCACGAGGGTCCAGGGCATGCCCACCCCCTAGGCGCGCCCCCTGCCTCGTGGGCCCCTGGTGGCCCCCCTCCACTTATTCCAGCACCCACACACTCCTTCCTCCCAAAAAAATCACCAACCAGCTAAAGCACGAGTTCTAGCTCATCTTGCTGCCATTTTCGATCTCCTTGCTCAAAGCTCCACTCACAAAACTATTTTGGGGGATTGTTCTTTGGTATGTGACTCCTCCAATGGTCCAATTAGTTTTTGTTCTAGTGCTTTATTCATTGCAAATTCTTGCTGCCTAGGTGACCCTGTTCTTGAGCTTGCATGTCAAATTTATTTGGTCCCAAGTAGTTCTAATGCATGATATAGTCTCTCGGCACTTGTGGGAGTAGTTGCTATCAATCTTGTTGAGTTTGGTTCACTTTTATTTTGAGTTACTAAAGTTTTCAGAAATTTTAAAGAGGAAGAAATATGTTTAGGAAAATGTACCAAGGTGGTTCTTCAAGGAAGCAAGGACCCAGGCCTGCAATACATGAGCCGGACCATGAGCTACCAAGAGAAGCTCAAGTGCGGCCTTGTGAATGGGCGTCGGAAGATTTCATGGTCCAAGCAGGAATTAAGGAGGAATTTGACGCATATGTGCGTAATGCTGAACTTGAGGGCTTCATGCTAGATAAGTGCCCTCAGTATTACCACTTAACTGATTCCTTTGTCAGAAGGTTCAAATTTACATCTTCATGTAATTCTCACACTGTCCTATTTGATCTTCATAATAAATCTTATGCCATGGACTTAGAAGATTTTAATACTGCTTGTAAACTCCCACAGTGGGGTAGTGCTAGTGAACCTCGCAAATCTGAATTTAAAGATTTTCTTGCTAGTATCACTGTGGGAGAATCTAGAGAAATAGCACAAGCTACCATAGGGAGCATTCATTTTCCTACTATACATTATTTTGCTCTCTTTATAGGAAGATGCATAAATGGAAAGGACGAGGCATGTCACATGTGTGTTCTAGATCTTAGTGTTCTCAAGAGTGCTGTGCTAGGAGATAAACAATATAACTTGGGGGCCATTGTTGCACGTAGGTTGCATAATAATAGTTTAAGTGGAGACTTGTTTGGTGGGATTTATGCAACTCATGTGGCTAATTTTCTTGAGATACCCATACATGAAATGATATGGAGTTGCCTCCTGCTTATCTAGATTATGATGCTATGGTTCATCATCAGCTTGTTGAGAGGAATGAACAGTTCCTCCAGTACCTACTAATCTTTGACAGACGTCGCACTGTCCATGTTGCTCTCCATGCTCCTGGTTTCTTTGACTTCTAGGCAAAAAGGAGATATATGATAACCAGGGAGGAGGTGAACGAGTACGAGAGGAGGACGGAGGCAGCTTGCCTCCAAGCTGTAGTTCATGAGGCAATAGCGGCTGCATCTTAGTACGACCCGAATTACAACTTTGGATATCCGTCAGGCCATCTATGGGCATAGACCAACTTAAACCAAAAGCCTAAGCTTGGGGGAGTACATATTTCTCACAGACATTACATTCATGTTCACACACTCATTCCAGTTGTCGGTGCTCATACTTTTTCATTGTACTATCCATGCTAGTTTATTTTCTTTTCTAAGCCTTCTTCTTGTGTGTTTGAAAAATCTTCAGAAAAACAAAAAAATAGTTATAGCTTTTAGCTAGTTTACTTCCCATGCTTGTAGTAGTAATTAAAGGAAAACCCAAAAAAGATTTTTCGTTCTTCTTTTGCTTGTTGGGAGCTTTCCCGTGTAAATAGTTTTATTTCTTTTCTTTTCTTTGGGGGTCGAGAGGAGAAGACTTGATGAAAATGTTGAGTGGCTCTGATATGCATTATTATTGATTTAACCAAGAGCCCATATTACCTTGTCTTCTCCCTTGAATTGAATGCTTGCAGATTCCAGCTTAGTCCAATGCAAGTGCACTATTATTATTATCCACACCGTTCGGTCATGTCAGTGAAAGGCAATAATGACGATATATGATGAAATGATTGAGATGAGAGAAGCTGGTATGAACTCGACTATCTTGTTTTTGTAAATATGATTAGTTCATCGATCCTGATTCAGCCTATTATGAATGAAACATGTTTGCAATGACAATTAGAGATTATAGTTTCTCATGCCATGCTTAATTAGCTAGGAGTTTATAATGGTTTACCTAGCATGCCAACATGCTATTAAAATGGTTGTGATGTGGTATGATAGGGTGGTATCCTCCTTTGAATGATTCGAGTGGCTTGACTTGGCACATGTTCATGCATGTAGTTGAAACAAAATCAACATAGCCTCCACAATATTTATGCTAATGGTGATTTATATCCTACTCATGCTTGCACTCAGTGTTGATTAATTTTAATGCATGTTCATGGCTGTTGTCACTCTCTAGTTGGTCGCCTCCCAGTCTCTTTCCATCCTTCACTTGTACTAAGCGGGAATACTGCTTGTGCATCCAAAATCCATAAACCCCAAAGTTATTCCATATGAGTCCACCATACCTTCCTTTATGCGGTATCTACCTGCCGTTCCAAGTAAATTTGTATGTGCCAAACTCTAAACCTTCAAATGAAATTCTATGTTGTATGCTCGAACAACTCATGTATCAACTAGGGCTGTCTATATCTTCCATTCTAGGTGGGTTATTCTCACGAGGAATGGACTCCGCTCCTCACTCACGAGAAAATGGCCGGTAACCGGGATGCCCAGTCCCATGCTCAAATCAAAAATAATTGGAAACGAAACTCCCCCAGGATTGTTGTTAGTTGGAGGCACCCGTTGTTTCGGGCAAGACATGGATTGATGCTTGTTAGTGGTGGGGGAGTATAAACTTTACCATTCTATATGGGAACCCCCTATAATGTGAGTAGCATGGAAGATATCGAGATCTCTTGGTTGTTATGTTGATAATCAAAGTATGCCACCCAAAATATTATTTATCTCTGTTTCAAAACTCGAGCTCTGGCACCTCTACAAATCCCTGCTTCCCTCTATGAAGGGCCTATCTATTTACTTTTATGTTGAGTCATCTCCCTCTTATCAAAAAGCACCAGCTAGAGAGCACTGTTGTCATTTTCATCCATTACTATTAATTTATATTGAGTATAACTATGACTGGATCTCTTTTACCATGAATTACAATGTTTAGTCAGTCCTTGATCTTCACTGGTGCTCTGCATTTATGTTTTGCGGTCTCAGAAAGGGCTAGCGAGGTACCATCTTGTTATATCATATTATGATTGTTTTGAGAAACTGTTGTCATCCGAGATTTATTATTATTGCTCGCTAGTTGATTATGCCATTGATATGAGTAAACATGAGACTTAAATGTTATTGTGAATATGGTTAGTTCATAATCTTTGCTGAAAACTTGAATGTTGGCTTTACATATTTCCAACAACAAGAGCAAACAGGGTTTGTAGAAGTTTTTCTTTATCACTTTCAGTTTGTCAACTGAATTGCTTGAGGAAAAGCAAAGGTTTAAGCTTGGGGGAGTTGAGACGTCTCCATCGTATCTACTTTTCCAAACACTTTTGCCCTTGTTTTGGACTCTAACTTGCATGATTTGAATGGAACTAACCCGGACTGACGTTGTTTTCAGCAGAATTGCCATGGTGTTATTTTTGTGCAGAAATAAAAGTTTTCGGAATCACCTGAAACTTCACGGAGATTATTTTTGGAATTTATAAAAAATACTGGCGAAAGAATCAAGACCAGGGGGCCCACACCCTGTCCATGAGGGTGGGGGGGCGCCCCCTGTCTCGTGGGCCCCCTGATGCTCCACCGACCTCAACTCACACTCTATATATTCACATTCAGAGAGAAAAAAATCAGAGAGAAGGATTCATCGCGTTTTACGATACGAAGCTACCGCCAAGCCCTAATCTCTCTCGGGAGGGCTAATCTAGAGTCCGTTCGGGGCTCTAGAGAGGGGAATCTGTCGCTGTCATCATCATCAACCGTCCTCTATCACCAATTTCATGATGCTCTGCGCCGTGCGTGAGTAATTCCATCGTAGGCTTGCTGGACGGAGATGGGTTGGCTGAGATTTACCCTCTAATTGAGTTAGTTTTGTTAGGGTTTGATCCCTAGTATCCATTATGTTCTAAGATTGATGTTGCTATGACTTTGCTATGCTTAATACTTGTCACAAGGGCTCGAGTGAAATGATTTCAGATCTGAACCTATTATGTTTTCATGAATATATGTGAGTTCTTGATCCTATCTTGCAAGTCTATAGTCACCTATTATGTGTTATGATCCGTTAACCCCGAAGTGACAATAACCGGGATACTTGCCGGTGATGACCATAGTTTGAGGAGTTCATGTATTCACCAAGTGTTAATGCTTTGGTCCAGTACTCTATTAAAAGGAGGCCTTAATATCCCTTAGTTTCCAATAGGACCCCGCTGCCACGGGAGGGTAGGACAAAAGATGTCATGCAAGTTCTTTTCCATAAGCACGTATGACTATATTTGGAATACATGCCTACATTACATTGATGAACTGGAGCTAGTTCTGTGTCACCCTATGTTATATCTATTGCATGAGGAATCGCATCCGACATAATTATCCATCACTAGTCCAATGCCTACGAGCTTTTCACATATTGATCTTTGCTTAGTTACTTTACCGTTGCCATTGTTACAATTACTACAAAACTCCTACGGTTACTTTTGCCACTGCTATCATTACTTCCATACAACTTTGCTACTAAATACTTTGCTGCAGATATTAAGTCTTTCAGGTGTGGTTGAATTGACAACTCAATTGCTAATACTTGAGAATATTCTTTGGCTCCCCTTGTGTCAAATCAATAAATTTGGGTCGAATACTCTACCGTCAAAAACTGTTGAGATCCCCTATACTTGTGGGTTATCACGAGCCCTCAAAAACGACCTTTAAAGGTGTCATACCAGATGTAGAGGCCTGCTGTATGGGCTCAATCACACTGGAAGTGGTCTTCGGATCCCCGGATAATTTCCAAAGTGAAGAATTGATCTTCGGTATCGTCCCCTTCCGCAATGGCTATCACGCACTACTCGGACGAACCGCATTTGCTCGATTTAATCTGGTGCCGCACTATGCTTACCACAAGCTCAAGATGCCCGGGCCACGTGGTGTTATAACAGTCAATGGAAACACAGAACGCTCCCTCCGTACCGAGGAGCACACCGCGGCCCTTGCAACAGAAGTATAGAGCGGCCTTTTCACGTAGAACCGCAATTCAGTGGCCAAGCTCCCGAACACTATCAAACGAGTCCGAACTACTCCATAGCAGGACTACTAGCAATTCGGCCTCCGTCCGAGTCCCAACCAAACAATGGCATTTGTACCACACGTACATAACTTCGCACTAAAAATACCATGGGCATAGACGGAGGCACAACTAGACGGTGGTCCACAATACGGCTCAACCGCTCCTGGACCCGCATACTTTTACTATTTATTTTTCTTTTCAGGTTTCTTTTGCCCCAGGCCTTTCCCTAATAACCTGATCATTGGACCTATAAAGGGACGATACACCAAGAAGGCAAGAAGCTTTTACATACAAGGGAACCCCCAGGTGGTCTCTGCTAACGATCGTTATACCTGTTTTAAAAACCCGCACGCAGCTCAACCTTGGTCGTGGCATGTCAAATAGCCCTATTTTCTTATCGCATTACTTGTACAAATATGCCTTGATGTATTAATCAAATTACAATGGAAAATAATTTGCGGCTCAATGTTTGCGGCGTCATTTTATTACTTGATTTTTTCCTTTTCTTCATATTCTTATCGATTGTGCCCATACACTCTGGTACGCCTTAATTCGTTAGGGGCTTCATCATACCCCACACTACGGCAATAAAGTCTGAACACTTTTACAGTACAGTTCGGCACCCCGAAGTTATAGCATTATATGCATCGGCTCCGAATCATGTCTTTGGTCAATAGTTGGGTTGCCCGGCTCCTCTGCTTACTACCTTACATTCCGCTATATCGAATAGGGTAGTAAATGGAGAACTACTGCGATTGTGCCCTGGTTCTTCCGGATGAGCACCTCATTAGAGAAAGCCGAAAACTGACTGTCATGATGAGGCGAGAGCCGGTCAGCTGTTTGAGAGGTTACAAATCTTTAGCGATTTTTCCGCATTATGCAATGAATCAGTTTTTATACGATCAGGCATGTATAGCGCCCCAAGTTCAGACTCCTGAACACCAGGGGCTGCGCCTAAAATTTTCTTGTCAAACTCCTATGGCTAAGTGAGAGTAATAAAGCCGCATAGTCTTATTGTCTGGTTTGTTGCACTAAACACCTCCTTAAAGGACCAAAACCTTGGATAAAGAGTGTTTAGATTTATCCCGAACACCCCCATACTACCTACGTGGGGGCAGAAGCCGACGACTGGCCAATTCTCAGATTTAACACAACGGCCGCACAGGAGGCAAAATTTTAAATAACAGACATTATATTACATAACGGATCTGTTTCATAGTACATGACATGATAACATGAGTTTATTCATGGGAATATAATATCCTTAGCACATTGCTCTGCCACAAGGTGGGATCCCTCCAGGACACTATCAAAATACAGTTAGGGTGTGCGATGCTTCTTGCCCGCGGGTGGTTCCTCGGTCATCAGCTTCGTGGCGTCCATCTTCGCCCAATGCATCTTGGCGCGGGCGAAGGCCATTCGCATGCCTTCGATGCAGACCGACCGCTTGATGGCATCAAGTCGAGGGCAGGAACTGACGAGCTGCTTCACGAGTTCGAAGTAGCTGTTGGGAATGGCTTTCGCAGGACATAGCTAGATTATCAAATCCTTCATGGCTAGTTCAACCACCCTATGCAGATCGACCAACTGTTTAAGCTGATCGCTAAAGGGCACCGGATGTTCTGGCGTAAGGTATTACGACCAAAACAGCTTCTCCGTAGAGCTCCCCTCTTCGGCTCGATAGAATTCCGCAGCGTCTGACACGTTGTGCGGAAAATCCGCAAACACCCTTGGAGAACTCCAAATCCGGTTCAGTAAGAGGAACCTTTCCTTCACATATCTTCTTTGCATAATAAAAGCCTTGGCCGCCGCGATTTTCTTGGCCGCCTGGATTTCTTGGAGGGTGCCCTGGCTTCGGCTTGGGCATTGTGTGCGCTCTGGCGGGCCTTGGCAAGTTCAGACTCTTGATCCTTAAAATCGCGCTCCAAGGACTCATACTTCTTGACGGTGTCCTGGAGCTCTTGCTGGACCTCACTGACCTGGGCCTCATGCTTTTCGCGTGCGGCTTGTTCCTTGGCCACTTTGTCCTTGGCCTCGGCCAATGCCTTCTTGAGGGCATCTACTTCGGTCGTTGCCCCAAATAAAAATCATGGTACTTTAGTCAGCACGAATCATTCATCCTTCCTAAATGTATACAAGGTTACTGCATACCTTGACTGTCCTCCAGCTGCTTCTTCACGTGGTCGAGCTCTTCCTCGGCCCGCTCCATAATCTACTTCAGTCCGGAGACTTCCGCAGTATGAGAGGTCGCAGCCAGCAGCGACTCCTGCTTATTCACATAGACATTTTAGATTAGACTCTTGCGAAAATTATTTGATCCTCTGTTCGGCTTTTCTTTCCGAACAACGGACAGAGTTTCAGGGGCTACTGTCTATACTGTGACATTCTTTTTAGGAACAATTGCATTTTTACCCCTAGTTGGTTCCTACCCATGGGTTTTGCCCTTACTTTTCAAGCTTGCTCAGTTTTTCCCTTACTTTTTCCATCAAGGTCCCTCGAATGCCCTTTGACCGTTTGACCAAAACTTTGAAAATTCATAACTAATTCATACAAACTCAGAAAAATGCAAATAAGATATCAAAATGTTCAGACAAACATTACCTTTATGGGCATATCATTTGCATTCAGGACAAAAGCATCTTTTAAACTACCCAAGGTAATTAATGTTATTAACATTATTAAAAATAAATAGGTATAAACAATATTTTTTTCATGAATAAAAATTACATGCAAATGTAGGTGATGTTTTCTGAACATCCTGATAACTTATTTGCATTTTTCTGAGTTTGTATCAACTTGTTATGAATTTTCTGACGACTTTGACCATTATTATGAAACTTCATAACAAGTTGATACGAACTCAGGAAAGTGCAAATAAGGTCTCAGGATGTTCATAAAACATCACCTACATTTGCATATAATTTTTATTCACAAAAAAATATGTTTTATACCTATTCATTTTTAATAATGTTAATAACATTAATTACCTCGAGTATTTTAAACGATGCTTTTGTCCTGAATGCAAATGATATGCCCATAAAGGTAATGTTTATATGAATATTTTGATATCTTATTTGCATTTTTTTTGAGTTCATATGAATTAGTTATGAATTTTCAAAGTTTTGGTCAAACGGTCAAAGGGCATTCGAGGAACCTCGATGGAAAAAGTAAGGGCAAAACTGAGCAAGCTCGAAAAGTAAGGGCAAAACCCGTGGGTAAGAACCAACTAGGGGTAAAAATGCAATTCTCCCTTCTTTTTATAGTTGCATTGCTTACCTCAAAGCCTGTTAGAAGGCTCATGCACGCTTCGATCAATCCGCTCTTCATGGACTGGATCCTCTCAATCACCGTACCCATAAGGGTACAATGTTCGTCAACAATGGAAGCACCTTGCAGCGCTTCCAGCAAACTGTCCGGTGCCTCTAGATAGACAGAGGTCACTGGTGGAATAGGCGCACCTCCCTCGTTCGAAAGAGGCGGCCTGCCTGATTACAGAGCCACATGGGTCTCCGGAACTATATTCGGCTAAAGGCCAAATTGGATAGGGCCCCCACCATCGATGTCCATGGGGGCTTGCTCCCCCATGTGTTCAGCAACTGAGGTTTCACCCTCCGGCGCCGCTCAGATGGCCTCCTGAACCTCTCCCTGGCCTGGGATCCCTCGGGACAACACCTTAGTATTGTCCACGGTCTTGGGGGAGGAGGCCGACAGAAGGGTCCCGTTGTCCATCGCCTCCGGGTCCAGCGAACCCTCCGAAGAGGAGGATAGCTCGAGGTTGGACCGAGCCGGACTGCAAATGCTTAATTCAGCACATTAAAACAATGAAGTAAGGAGGCCGGATATATGAACGTGTCCGGACACTTACGATTTGGCCAAGGGCTTGTCCCTGGGCTCCCACTCCTAGCTGCTGTCGGTGGCCGCTGAGGAGTTGTCCAGAAGGGAAGCTTTCCCCTTCTTGGACGCCTCGGCCTCCAGATGCGTGGAGGCCATCCTCTTCTTTCTTCCCCCTGCAGGGGGAAATGAATTTCTTCTTCTTCCTCCTCCTCTTCCTCGTCGTCTTCTACGACGGAGGAGTGAGCCTCGGCGTCTTCAGACGTCGCGTCCGAAGTGCCCTTGCGACTGAGACCACCTCTGGTCCCCTTGGCCTTCTTCTCCGGCGCTTGATAGGGCGCCGGAACCAGCATCTTTGTTAGAAGCGGGATTTCTAGGCCTTCGAGCAGCGGGGCCAAACAGTTAATCCGCTCTGTCATCTCTATCGGGGCCTAAAAAATTGATAGGGAAGCTTAGATGCCTTCCTTGTGTACGCAAGTAAAGGGTATGCCTTGAAAACATGAAAGAACTTACCGGATTAGCAGGGTGAGTTAAGTCATGCCCACAATCCTCGGTCGTGGGAAACGGCGCCTCGTTGGCCCTGAAGAGCACCTTCCAGATATCTTTGTGTGTCGTGTCGAAGAGCTCTAGTAGGGTCTGGTGCTTGGCCGGATCAAACTCCCATAGATGGCAAGTCCGGTGTTGGCATAGAAGGATCCGACGAACAAGCATCACCTGGATCACATTGACGAGCTTGATTCTCTTGTTTATCATATTCTGAACGCGTGTCTGGAGCGCTGTCAGCTCGTCCGAGGAAGACCAGGTCAGGCCTTTCTCTTGCCAGGAGGTGAGCCACATCGGGACTCCGGACCGTAATGCGGGAGCCGTGACCCAGTTGGTGTTGCGCAGCTCGGTGATGTAGAACCACTTTGACTGCCACCCTTTGACAGTCTCCACAAAGGAGCCTTCGGGCCAGGTGACGTTGGGCATCTTGCCCACCATGGCGCCTCCACATTCTGCTTGTTGGCCGCTCACCACCTTCGACTTCACATTGAAGGTTTTCAGCCATAGCCCGAAGTGAGGTGGGATGCGGGGGAAGGCCTCACACACGACAATAAATGCCGAGATGTTGAGGATGGGGTTGGGGGCCAGATCATGGAAGTCCAGCCCGTAGTAGAACATAAGTCCGTGGACGAATGGGTGGAGAGGGAATCCCAGCCCGCGGACGAAGTGAGAGACAAACACCACCCTCTCGTGGGGCTCGGGGGTGGGTACAATTTGCCCCTCGGCTGGAAGCCGATGGGCGATCTCCTTGGCCAAGTACCCGGCCTCCCGGAGCTTCTTGATGTCCTTCTCCTTGACGGAGGAGGCCATCCACTTGCCTCCTGCTCCGGATCCGGACATGATTGGAGTGGTTTTTTGGGCGGAGAAGGCGAGAGCTTGGGCGCTGGAGCTCGAGAATGGATGGGCAGAGGAAGGAGAAGGCGTGGGTGAAAAAGGAAGAGTCCTTATCCCTTTATAAAGGCAGTGAATATTATGCGCCTCCCACTCGCCTTAAAACTCGTCTATTCTCCAAGGGTCGTGTAGATGGCATGGTTGGGTTACCCATGCCCGTATTGATGAGAATCCTGTGATAAGGGGACACGATATCTACTTTGACAAGACATGCTAATGAAACCGCACCTCGAAATACAGAGCGGTAGGCTAAAAACGGTTCGAATAATGACCGAGCAGTGGTATGATGTCACGCTATGAAAAGTTGTCAGCGGATTGGACTCGTGGAATATTGTGCTCTCTACGGTTGTGTGTGGTATTTGTTTTGCAGAGCCGGACACATTTTTAGTGTCCGAAGACTATTGTGGAGTAATTGGAGAAGGAACCTGCCTTGCAATGCCGAAGACAATCTGCGCGCCGGACTCATCGTCATTGAAGCCTGGTTCAGGGGCTACTGAGGGAGTCCTGGATTAGGGGGTCCTCGGACGGCCGGACTATTAACATGGGCCGGACTGTTGGGCTATGAAGATACAAGACAGAAGACTTCTTCCCGTGTCCGGATGGGACTCTCCTTGGCATGGAAGGCAAGCTTGGCGATTCGGATATGTAGATTCCTTTCTTTGTAACCGACCTTGTATAACCCTAGCCCCCTCCAGTGTCTATATAAACCGGAGGGTTTAGTCCGTAGAGACAACAACAATCATAATCATAGGCTAGACTTCTAGGGTTTTAGCCATTACGATCTCGTGGTATATCAACTCTTTTAATACTCATATTCATCAAGATCAATCAAGCAGGAAGTAGGGTATTACCTCCATAGAGAGGGCCCGGACCTGGGTAAACATCGTGTCCCCCGCCTCCTGTTACCATCAGCCTTAGACGCACAGTTTGGGACCCCCTACCCGAGATCCGCCGGTTTTGACACCGACAGCTGGCGCCCGAGAACTGCTCCACTTGCACCTAACACTCGGGCCACTTGTCGTACACTCCCAGAACCTTCCCTATCACTACAAAAAATACACTTCCATGATGATACATGTTTGTCATAGTAGGTCACGTTTTCTGTCATGCATGTACATCCATGACGATTTTTTGATAGAATCAAGATAGTCATACATGTGCTGTCGTAGAAGTGTTCCATGAGATTACCAAAATTATCATCACAGAAGTGTCCACTTCCATGACGATAAATCTCACGTCGTAGAAGTGCTTTCGTCAAGGGTAACCAACACGTGGCATCCACCGTAACGGGTCGCCGTTAAGCTATCGGGTTCCGACTTGGATCCGATAACCCGTTAACAACCCAGACCAATGGGGATTTTCCACGTGTAAAATTCTCAATGGCCAGAGAAACCACGTGTCGGCTCACCTCTGGGACAGATGTCATCCACTCATTTGACTGAAGGCACCTATGACATATCGACATGTGGCACAGCCCAACATAGGCCCATTCGGGTGAAAAGGCCAGCCTGTTTGTGGCAAAGCATGTTAGCGGCCTGCTCTCAAAGAGCTCATTTACAACCCGCTAACCACGACCCGTTATGGCCTACCTGAATTAGGCCCAACAGCGTCATCTGGCCATCCAATATGATTCCAGACCATTGTAACTTCTGGCCCATTTATGGCCCATGACGTCTTTTGGCCCATAGGAGGCCCTTTGTAACTCTAGGCCCATTAAAGGCCCGAGATGAAATTGCCCATAATGAACAGTGTATCGCTTTATACCCATTAACGACCCATTATTCCGTCGGTCGTTTCCAGCCCGTGTTAACTTTCGGCCTTCTAAGGGCCCATTTATTCTTGGGCTCATTTCCAGGATTCGATTAATTATGGTCCGTTACTGGCTTGTTCCGCTTGTGGGCCAAATTATGCCCGTGGTTATAGTCGGCCCATTTGTGGCCCCTTAACCCATTGGGCTGCTTTCATAGCATCATCAAATACGGCCTATTAACGGCCCGTTATGGTCGGGCCATAAAACAGACGATTTCCACTCTAGCCCGTTTACGGCCCATTTTGCGGACCGTTATTGGTCCATGAATAGTACGACCCATGTTCGGCGAAACGATTATTCGGCTTGTAGAAGGCCGATAGATTAGACGACCCGTTGAAGGACCATGGATCCTATGGCCCGTAGAAGGCCCATGGATCCTACGACCCATAGGAGGGCCATGGTCACTACAGCAGGTAGCAGGACCATGGTTACAACAGTTCGTGTGTTGCCATGGTTATTGTGGCCTAGTTATAAAAATAGGTTATTGTGGCCACTAGAAAAACGTGGAAAAAGAACTACAATGACTACAAGCAAAAAACTCAACAAGACAATAAGGAAATAAATAAGAAAGCAACTAACACTAGGCTATTATGGCTATTACACATATTACATCCACTGGGCATCAAAGTTCGCCACCAGTGCAAATATAGGGAACAAAGCAGCATATTACATACACTGGCCGTCTAAATTGGACACCAGTGCAAATAAACATGGCAACAAAACAAGTCCATAACTGAAACAACTTGAGATGATCTCAAGAAAGATTATCCTAGGTATCCACCATGCTGGCAATACGATTAGCAAGCTTATTAGATTTCTCCCGTTTGGCGCTAAAATCCTCCAACGCTTGCTGCTACACCAGAAAGTATGCATCTGAATGCTCTAGGGACTTCAACAGTCCTTCGGCTTCTTGTCGGAGCATGCTGATCGATGTCTTTCAGCTTGTATTTGAGATTCAAGAAACCGAACTATTCAGACAGTGAGTTTGAATAGCTTGTGCCAACGGTAGTGACCAGTAACTCGAACACTACACCAAGACTTGAGTTTGGGGTTGTCTCACTGTCTTCAAGATAGTTTTCCTTAGCTGTTTTATCAGCTTTGTTGGAGACTAACAAGGATGTCTCACTATCCTAAACCTTATCTGCATTACTTCATTTACCATTGCTTAATAAGGCACTCTTACCAATATTCTATCAGCATTCTCAAAGAAGAAACAAGCAGACACATAACAGGTTTAGAATGTACTAGTATATGGAACTCATTTCGGTGAACCAGTTCATTAGTAAGGTGGACAAGATTAAACTACCAAGTCCTATATTGCCAAGTAGTACACAATAAAAGCATCAAACAAACATATATCTATGTACTATGGTCACTGCATTGTCTTGCCAAATAAAAATAGAGACACAGTTCAAATCATATCAGTTCAAGACAAAGCAACATTAGAAGAATACAAAGCGTGGGAAACTACACGACACAACAAGATTTCAGATGGGTAGCACGGGTCTAGATGTACAACAACACTATTGGCTCTGTTGTGATGCTAGTAATGTGCATGATATGAGAAGTCAACCATATACACAATTGAAATTGAAATCAACAGAGCTATTTATAAGAGCAAACCTATTAAAGAAACATGCGTAAACATACATGTTGTGCCATTGGAGTTTTGATTGGATCCTTCAATTTAAAATAAGTTTGTATGAGTAAATACAGTGATACAAGAGCAAAGTAGTATGCACACTAGCAATGGAAACTTAAATGAGAACAATTGTTCTTCAGGTTTAAGCACTTGTTCTACATGAATAGAGTACAGTAAGACGCAGGCATGTAGTACTTAAAAATAAAAATGAGCTCACAGACCTTACCACATTCTTGGTTCAGGACCAGTACAGAACAAGGCGTTCCCAGTCATCTTCCAGTAAATGTGTCTCAGGAGAACGCAAGGGAATTTGATGAGTTTCTTTGCCAGTGAAGTACATTTTCTTCAGGTAATTCCGATACTGCCACCAAGCATTCTTGAAGATATCAGAGGTATTAGCACAGGTTACCTCATCCTGAGTTTCCAAATCGGTCCTTCTCTATAGAGAAAAATGGGAAAATTTGCTGTATTATCACCATCATGGAGGTAGAATGTATGGGACAAAGCAAAGTAATTGCCATGAATAACATTACTTACACATAACTCCTGGACAAACACCAATAACTGGCATTTTCCTTCATCTTCGGTATAATATTTCTATGATGGGAGGATACACAGATAGGATTTAACAACATCAAATGTGATAGATGCTAAACTACGAATGGTTGGTTGTGCTTCCTCCATAGGGATAGGTGTACTAACTGGTGGAGTTGGGGTTCTCCGTGGTAGTACTGGCGCTTTGGGCACTGGAGCTGCCTTACTAACTGCTCTTGTTTGGGAGCTCTGTGGTGGAGATGGTGCTGTGTCAACAGGAACTGGGTTACTATCTTCTGGGGTTGGGGTTAGATTGGGTGAAGCAGGTTCACTGTCCATCGCAGTAGGGGTACAATCCATGAGAGTCTGGGTTATGTGTGGTAGGGCTGGTTCTCATGCATGTACAACCAGGGTGCTATCTCCACCAAGAGGTAGCACTATTTTATTTCAAGACCGTTTTTTTACTCCACTAGATATTGCCATCACCCGCTCCAATTCAAATGGTTGATAAACAAGAAACATAGTTGAATGTACAGACATTGTATGAGAGACACATGAAATAGATAGTGTGGAAAAAAGAGGGCATGAAATAGTTGACATGTATATTGTTTAACTAAAAAGGATAGCATGGCGTAATTTCACATATATGATGTCTATCTAAACTGGATAGCATAGCATGACATAATTCGAAGATATGATGTCTAACTAAACAGGATGGCATGGGATAATTATATGATGTCTTTAGTAAACAGGTTTGCATGAATAATTCACGTACATGTTATCTAAGTAATCAAGATCACATGATTTAATTCACATATGTGATTTTTATGCTAAGTAGAGGGCATTCGCATGTATGACGTCTGAACTAAGAACATGGTGTTGAATATTGTGTATATGATGTCTAAACTTTGAAATGCAAGACACCATATGCATGATATGAGCAGTATAACCATGCCAAGTTAGAGCATACACCTCGGTAGGGGAATAGGATTGGTCATCTCTCTCTGAATCCATCTCTGAGGAGCTATCGGGACCTAGCAAGAGATCTGCTTCGACAGGTAGCAGTGTATGCTCTAAAGACCTTGTTTTCACTCCAGATTTTTCCATTACCCACTAAAATGGCTGA
Organism: Triticum dicoccoides; assembly: GCF_002162155.2. Taxonomy (NCBI): domain Eukaryota; kingdom Viridiplantae; phylum Streptophyta; class Magnoliopsida; order Poales; family Poaceae; genus Triticum; species Triticum dicoccoides. The sequence continues at coordinate 110,355,787 of NC_041387.1, read as the reverse complement.
TTGACAATAAGAGTAGTTTAATTTACAAACATTGTCGACAAATGGAAATGTAATGAGAAAAGGATGGGAAAGATATCATTCAAATATATGATGCCTGGTTAAACAGGATGGCATTGCACATATTTCACATATATTATGGCTGGCTAAAAGAGATGAGACTGCATAATTCCCATATATGATATAGAAACTAAACATGTGGCATTACATAACATGTCTAAAGTAAGCAGATGGCATATATGATGGCATATATGATGTCGAAAGTAGGCACTGCAAGGCAACATACGCATGATATGACCAACATCATCATGCCAAGTTAGAGTAAACACCTTGGGGGTAAATAGGAGCGGTCAACTGCATCTGAATCCCCCTCAAAACAGATATCTTCCTCTGGATTACAATCTAGAGAGGGGGGGAGGGTTTGCCATTGAACCCAGCATGGAGTGATGTCTGCATGACATTGTATTGCCGCGTAAAACTCTTCTCTTTTTCTCTACATGTTCAGCATGACTGTGTACAATATCTGACATGCATACGAAAACAATATAGTGAGATTATGTAAGGAGAGCATGCAGAAATCTAGAGTGATGGTAACAACCAGTGGATGGATCCAAAACTAATGATAGCAGGTTGATGATAGCTTTAATTAAAAATACAGATGATGGTTGCTTTACTATTTGTTTCCCACCCAAGATGAACGACATAGGCATACCCTTGGTGAACCAGATAATAGACATATATATTATTCATAGCTGCCTCGATATGTGCCTCACAAGTAATTTTAAAACTCAAATTTTAACAATAATTGGGACCTGACTTGGAGTCTAAGAGGTGAACAGGACGATAAAGTAGCAGGTAATATTAAGCAATGCATAACATAAGCAGAAACAAAAGAGTGCGACCTCTCTTGTGGACCCGTGTACTCCTCAGGTTCATCTGCTGAGTCAATGATGGTGATGCAGTTATGGTGGGTGCCGGCGGCAGGGAAGGAGATCTGAGGCAGCGAAGATAGTCATGAGTCGTGATGTTTGGTTTGGTGGATGCTTTTGTCGACGGAGCAGCTCAGGTGAGGTGGACGATGTCGCGGCAGGAGCAGGAAAAACCACACAAAGTTTTCTTCGACACCTACCTGGAACTGAAGTAATTCTGTAAGGGCTCCTTTGGCTTGCAGGATTCTAAAAACGCAGGGATAGGAAAAACACCGGAATAGGATAGAAATGCACGTGGGAAATAGAGCATTTGTAAACACATGATTTCTGTCAACTTGGGTGTTTGGTTCACAGGAATTGGAAGAGCAGAGGAATGGAAAGAAACACGGCCAAATTAAAGTGAAACCATATGAAAGCATGTACAGTTAGAATGTTATTCTGCCACTAATACACTTGGTCTTGTTTTCATGCATAGGATTTTGAAAAGTAGGTCCAGGTGGATGTTTTGCTCCATTCCTTTCAACAAAATGCATGAATAATTGAATAGTAGAGTGCCATAGGAAAATTTCCTATTGCCATGTTTTTCCTTAAGTTTTTTCCTTTGAACCAAAATAGCCCTAATGGATCGGCATGGATGTAGAGTAATAAGTGATGTGACATGTGTACAACCTCTTAGCCGTAGACGTGTCAACCTCAGCATCATTGGGTTGGTCTAAAGAAGTTGAGTCAGAGGTGGCTGTCGGAGGAAGATCTGAGGAATCTGTAGACGGCGTCCAGGGCACTCCTCTGTTGTGATGGATGGTTCCGTCATTGGAGCAGGTCCGGCGAGCCTTAAGACGTCGAGGCTGAAGCAGTACAAGACATACATCATTAATCTCAAGTGGGATTCTAATAGCATCTCCAATAGATGATGCAAAATACATTACCAAAAAGTGATAGATGTAAAATTTACATCACCAAAAAACACGTGACTACAACAAATGAGGTAAAAACTGTTGACTCTGAACTTAATTGTCGAAACTGAAATTTACTGCGGAATCTGAATGTTCCTGTCAAAACTAAACGCACTGGTAGAATAGAGGCACTTCACATGTAGTTTAGGCTGCTCGAGCACTAGTAGTAGACAAATAGTGATGTAAATCAGCAGACGATCGACGGGGAACACTGTAGCAGATAGCAGCCGGAGCAGCAGCGCCTGGAGGAGCAACATGAACTAGTGCTAGAGCAGCAACTCGTGTAGCTGCAACATCCCGTGTACGAGCAACAGCAGCACGAGCGAGTGGGAGAGTAGAGCAGAAACACGAGTGAGGGGGAGAGCAGAGCAGCAGCACGAGCGAGGGGGAGAGTAGAGCAATAGTGCGAGCAAGCAAGAGCCGGAGCACCAGCAGCAGCGCGATCGAGTGAGAGCCAGAGCAGCAGCAGCAGATCCAGCTGGTACGGCCGCCGTCGCCGAAGGGGCCTCGCACTAGGGGAGAGCCACCATGGAGATGTCGCCCGTGGCGCCAACTTTGAGGTAGCCGCGCCATGGGGGTGCGGGATGGAGCACCGTCAGCACCGGGAGGTCGACTTAAGGAGAAGGTGCGATGCGATAAGTGTATGGCCTATTTGGTGGCGCCGAGTAGGCCTCGACTTCGTCCGAGGAGTCGGTGAGGATGCTGCAGTTCCAGTGGAGTAGGTTAAGGCTATGCTATGGGGATGGAGCAGCCGCGATAGATGAGGCGATCGTTGGATCAGCTCCTTGGAGGTGGAGGACGGGGCGGCTGAACTGGCGGGACGACAATATCGGCGATGGATCCTCATCCGGGGAGGTGGATGAGGGACGTTGAGCTGTTGCGATGGACGATGTTGTCGGGGAAGAGGCATCGGCTGGGCAGCGATGAGGTGGTGGACAGAGGAGGGTGGGGTTTCGCGGCTGGAGCGGAGAGGTTATGGCGGCCTGGGATTTCAAATGGCGAAAAGGAGGCGATGGGAGGGGGGAACCATGACTTAGGGACGCGCTTGTCCAAAATGTAGGGTGTGTCACAAAAGTACCCCCACATATTTGAACTAGCGGCCCTTTTGGCTCAGGGTTAGAAGGGGGATTTCACGTGTCGGGATTTGGCAAACGGAAGGAGTTTTCGTGCGTGGGAATAGCAAGGCACGGGTTGTGAAGGCATGAGTTTTGGGAGCACGATATCTGAATTTTCGGGATATAACAAGGCACGGGTTGAATTTTAGGGACAAGCCTAACATGTAATATTGTACGTACCAAATCAATTTGCACTTCCCTCAATGAAAAAAAATGAAAAATAGAACTATTCACACCACACAAAGAGAGAGTCTTGTCCCGTTTTACTGTACAAATGCTATTCAAAGCTATGAATCCATGTTATGTCGAATTAAATTTTTTCGCTGGCTGTATAATGCATGTAACTTACTCATACCAACATTTTAGTGCATTCCAAATGTCTATACTACCGCTGCAACTCTAACTAAATTTGAATTCGTTTTTCTATTTGAATAAGAACCTACAATCATGATTGTTGCCAACTTAAACCATCATTCGTGTATTACCTTAACAACACACCACATGATTACTATAGAGATAGATTATGAACTACGTGTACTATATGAACTCGAATTCAAAAATTTTAAATACACTTGATGTTGATTCCAAATAATAGTACATTTGATGTACTAACTAGATATTCATAATCTAAACCATGTTCCATATGTACACCGTCTTTATCACACAAAGTATAGTGCCCCGCCCCCTACATTATGACAAGTATTTAGCCCTGAGCTGCAAAAGCAACAGATTATCCCAAATTATAAACAATGTTCTATATATTATATGTAGTATAACATGTTCATAACCACACCATGCGTATCACCATTATATATATCCATTCATGCATGCGTCGGTTTAAAATACTATGATATCTTCTTAAAATATCTGAATCCACTTTTTTATAATGAATTATGATCTCTGTTCGTCTTTTACACCTTCACGATCCTCTTCTCTTTGTAGCTAGCTAGCGCTAACTTTCTATCGTGCATGCACACGCCCGCCCCCTCTCACCCTCCCTCAGCGTCCCCTCCATCACGCACATTCGTTATTTCTCTTTAGGTCGTTCACCCATGGTGTGTGTAGGCCCCCCGGCTCCTTCTTTCCGGCACACACCGGTCGATATACCTCTCTAGCCAAGTGTTCCTACAACAAACACACACTTCCCCTCTTCTCTACTCACCGTCTATGCCCCCTATGTCCAATACGTTCCACGCAGGTGCACACTCTCGCCCCTCTTCTCATCGATCTCATACTCGCACACTCCTCCCCCTTGACATAGTAGGCCTCTCACACCACCTCCTAGCCGCACCCCTCTCCCCATGTCCGTCTCTCTAGACCTTATTTAATTCTAACACATGCATGCATGCATAAGTACCGATCTCCCTACATATAGCTAGGTCGACTATAATTCTTTTTCCCCACGCACCGTTCAACTTACCACACTAGTTATGTCTCTCCCTTTCTCGGACACACGACGATTGATCTTCCTATATAGTTATGTCTGCTTACCACAACCACATCGTCCCCCCTCATCATCCTTGCATACCTCCCAACCCGTCTCTCATATGCACGTGCATAGACAGGCAGACATCCCCTCTCTTATTGATATTGCACTCGTACCCTTCGTTTGTCTAACAGGCCTCTCCCACCATTTGTGAGAAGCAACTCCACCACCAACCCTCTGACACTCTACCTTTGTCTTTCTCCCAACCTTATTCCTCTGCTACACATATGCATGGATGACTATCAATCTCCCTCAATACATAGCTAGGTCTCTCTCCTTCTCCACACATATACTAGTCGATCTACCTCTCTACAGTTAGGTCTCTGCCTCCTCCCCCCCCCCCACACACACTGATAGTCGAACGTTGTAGGTAGGTATCCATGACATAGAGAGAAATTGCACCTCTACCCTCTCACATTCCAGTAGGCCAGTCGCCCCGTATCTTTGATGTGTGAAACACAAATTCGATGGAACTCTTTATCGATTGCGCACTCACACATTTCCTCCCTGTTTTTGATTCTATCGATATCTCACGCTAATGGTCCCTCCACTCTCTTCTCGTGGATCGCTCCCTCTATATATGATATATCCATGACTCTATTTCACACACATTGCATATGTTACGTTTTTTTGTTTGAGATATCATCGACACATTGCCTCTGTTTCGCACAAATCATCTCTCTCATACCCACCCACGTACGTACCTGCGCCTAAAGAAGAGGTGCACGCATGACGCACATACTCACGTATCGTTCCCGACCACACACGCGCGGGTACACGATGGAGTTCATTTCTGTACCAAAAGGCAACCCACGTGATAATTTCACATGTGTAGCGGTTGTTTACTCGAAGGAGGGTCGTGTACCAAGCATAGACAGAACAAAGTTCAACTTGACGCATTAGTATTGAATAAAGTTATATTACTCAATGGCACGTACAGAATATAAAACGATTATCGCCGGGAAAAAAATAAAAATCCACTCCACTATATATGATGGAGCCTGCTTGCCGGGGTTTGTCTCTCGTCACACTATCTCACACAAGGCGATGGCGGCCTCTCTCTCTCTCTCACCGTTGGTCACTGATCCGACCGCATCTTGTCCGCCGGCAAAAAGGGAGGATGTGCATCATTTCTCCATTCGACGGTGTTGAGGTAGTACATCCCGATCTGCGGCACCCGTCGTTCTCTCTGACCAAGCTCTGACGTGGTAGGGCCTTCGCCACTTGCTCGCTGCCACAATATGGGCATATCCTGGCCGCCGGGACCCTCCTACTTACATCTTGATGACCCTCAGGTACAGCTTCCTCAAGCCTTGCTTCACTGCTCATCTTCCCATGTTGCTACATGTGGAAAATCCTGCATGTGGATCTTCTTTAGTTGTTTGCTTAAAATGTATCTGAGCCGACGTACTTTCCATCTTGCAATCTTGTCCTCAAACTGTTTTCGATAAACCACCATGCCGCTATCTTTCCCTTATTACATGGAATATGCTTCTTTTTTGTCGGCGTATGTGTCTTCAATTCATGTTATTGGGCAGTAATTGTTTCCTTTGTACCTCCTTTTGCAAACAGGCTATCCATTTCACCTCGTTGCTATTGCGACCTTTTGGTGAACTGCACAAATGACTTTTTTCTTAAGAGTGTTTTGTGCAGTTCCGCCAAAATGTTACACGGGCAACATTTTTACATTTCTGTGGGACTGCAGAAAGGGAGATTGGTTTTGCTATCCTCCTCATCCAACTTCGTGCCTAATCTTCTCCAACAAGTAGTTAGTCCTAAAGAGAGATCGCATAGGTGATCAGTTCTATTTGTGTGTGTTATGTTTCACCATCTAGTTCCACTATTATTGTAATCACACTGACTGAATATCTTTGCAAACAAGGAAGATCAGCTCGATTTTAGTGGATCTTCACAAAATGATCAGATTGTGATGTCCTTCATACACCTCTTTTTTGGCTACATAGCTGGGTGAAACTAGCTGCCAACCAATGAACACTATGCCCAGTAAATGGAGCCATGCCTACAACAACATCGATCAATTATATATTTTTCTTTATTTGTACACATTCTCACAACTTTGTCTTCAGTTGTGATGTGAATATTGGCGTTGATCTGCGAACCATTGAGATGCATTAGCAGCCATGGTAGTTTCATTTGTATTTGATGGAATGTTGTAATGAGACAATCTTGAGGCAAGAGGACACATGAATCCTAAGTTCAAACCTTTCTTTTCCTGCGAGAACCAAAGTTGAAACCTTCATAGATTCATAGTATAATTTCATTATGCTAGAAACTTATGCGTACATATAAACAAATCCTAAATGATTGATAGCAATGCCAGAAACAATTCAACTTTGTTTCACCGACATGTGGGACATCCTTCATCCGACTCCACCTACCATGCAGCAATATTGAGTGCACAACTGCAGGGAAGATTCACCCCGGTCATTGCGCCGCAGTAATAATGACTAGCGAGCAGTCAAATCACAGAGCCCCACCTTCACCACAGTAAGTTGCTTGGACGAAGCAACCATCATTTCTCTCTTCGTTGAATCCACTGGTTCTCCAATATTCCCAGAGTAAAAGTTGCTCAGGCGAAGCAACCATCACTTCACCTTTCCCATAGTAAGTACTACCTCCTTTTTTTATTCTAGAAACAATCACACGCGAATATTAAATGGTAGCAGCACAACAACTGAATCAAATATCGAAACTAACCAATGAACTACTACTAATGGTGAGCATTTGCTAGTATCATGTACTCCATCTGTCCATGTATATAAGTCTTAATGCGTTTTTCGAGACTAACTTTGGCCATGTTTGGATTCATGGATTAGAGTTAGTTTGAGCTAGTTGGGGCTCAAATAGCCCTAAAGTATACAAACATGAGGGTTAAATTGGAGCAAGTTGCACCAAACCCACCAGAAAAACTATCCCACCCAAGAGGTGCTAATTAGAGATAGTTCTCATTAGGCCCACTGAAAAATCACTTTTCTCTCTCTATCCCGCCAGCCAACACTACAAAAAAAAGACACATCCGTGACATTTTGGGCCGACCAAAATAATTGTTGTCATACTTATGACACTTCTATGACGATAATTGTGACAAAACCCGGTATCATCATAGATGTGGTGGGCTCCTACTTCTATGACAAAAAATCATGACAGAAAATGGGCTTTTCGTCCCGGGTAGGCTAGAGACGCAGCTGCGTGACATTCTTTGGGCCGTCCATGACGAAAAAAACCGTGGTAGAAGCGAGGGCGAGGAAAATATCGGGGTGTTCCCGGTTACGATGGGTGGTCGGGGCCGAGCGATACGCGTTTCTCTCATACACGTACGTGCGTGGGTGCGAGGCATTGGGCTCTAACTGAACCCGAGCGAGGCGTTCGCCGACTAAACCCGAGCGATTGCACTGCAGCTGACTACGCGTTACTGAACCCGAGTGATCGATCGATGGTTGTTAACTGAACCCGGTCGAGCGATTCCTTCGCTACTGTTGCTAACTGAAGCCAATCGATGCTGCCTCTGGATGAATAGTGGGTGTTGCTGGGGGGTTTGGATGAACAGTGAGCGGTGGGGGTGGATGAACAGGACCCCATGGTGTTGCCTCTGGATGAACAGGACCCCGATCGATCGAGCCAGTTGGGGCTAGATGAACAGGACCCCGTGGAGGGCTGGATGAACAGGACGACCCCGTGGAGGGGTGGATGAATAGTAGATGGTGGAGGGGTGGATGAATAGTAGCTCATGGAGGGGTGGTTGCATAGGAGCCCGTGGAGAGGGCTGGTTGAACAGTAGCTGGTGGAGTAGCGCGTGGTGGTTGATGGATGAACAGGAGCCCGTGGATGAACAGTCACAGGTGGAGGCTGGAGTAGGTCGACGGTGGATGAACAGTAGCTCGTGGAGGCTGGAGCAGGTCGACGGTGGAGATGAACAATATCCCGTGGAGTCCCGTTTTGTGGTACACCACACCCCTCCTGATGAACAGGACCCCCGTTTCGACCGTAGCACTCTAACACAAGTCTGTTTCCTCCGTTTTGCGGTATGCCACACACCTCCCGATCAACAAGACCCCGTTTTGACCGTAGGAGGTCCAACACAAGTTCGTTTCCTCCATTTTGTGGTACGCCAGACCCCTCCCGATGAACAGGATCCCGTTTAGAACATGGCCAGTCGAACACATGGCCGTTTCCTCCATTCTGCGGTACGCCAGGCCTCGTTTCCATTAGCTGTTCCGTCCAAGCCGGTTGGCTCCCACGCGTTCCGTTGCCTCCCCATGAACATGACGCATTCTGTTGCCTCCCGATGAACACGACACATTCCGTTGCCTCCCCATGAACACGATAATGACGTAGTTTCTCCGTTCCGACCCAGCCCTGTACACGAGCCCTGGCCGTACGTATGCGCGAGTAGGCGTTCGAGACCCCGCCTGTATGCACGTATGTGTCCGTATTTTCTTTCTTGCACATCGGCCGCTATACATACGTGTACATGCTACGTGCACGCCTCTACTACGACACGGGCACGCCTCTACATCGACCAGTATGTACGTACACGTTCACGACCAGAATGACAACGCTACATACGCTTCGACCAGGTGGTTCCTGACTATCACGCACTTCCTTGCGTGCGAAGATGTAGCTGGTGGGTCCCAGCAGTCAGGGGGGTGAATCGATTTTTTTTGCTCGGACGCACTTCCTTGCGTGCGAAGATGTAGCTGGTGGGTCACAGCAGTTAGGGGGGTGATGTCTACTACACAACCTTCTTCTTGTAGACGTTGTTGGGCCTGCAAGGGCACAGGTTTGTAGGACAGTAGCAAATTTCCCTCAAGTGGATGACCTAAGGTTTATCAATCCGTAGGAGGCGTAGGATGAAGATGGTCTCTCTCAAGCAACCCTGCAACCAAATAACAAAGAGTCTCTTGTGTCCCCAACACACCCAATACAATGTATAGGTGCACTAGTTTGGCGAAGAGATGGTGATACAAGTGCAATATGGATGGTAGATAAAGGTATTTGTAATCTGAAATAATAAAATCAGCAAGGTAACAAGCGATAAAAGTGAGCGTAAACGGTATTGCAATGATAGGAAACAAGGCCTAGGGTTCATACTTTCGCTAGTGAAAGTTCTCTCAACAATAATAACATAGATAGGTCATATAACAAGGCCTCAACATGCAACAAAGAGTCACTCCAAAGCCACTAATAGCGGAGAACAAACGTAGAAATTATGGTAGGGTATGAAACCACCTCAAAGTTATCCTTTCTGTTCTATCTATTCAAGAGTTCGTAGTAAAATAACATAAAGCTATTCTTTCCGCTCAATCCATCATAGAGTTCATACTAGAATAACACCTTAAGACACAAATCAACCAAAACCCTAATGTCACCTAGATACTCCATTGTCACATCAAGTATCCGTGGGCATGATTATACGATATGCGTCACACAATCTCAGATTCATCCAACCAGCATAAAAGTACTTCAAAGAGTGCCCCAAAGCTACTACCGGAGAGTCAAGAACGTGTGCCAACCCCTATGCATAGGTTCACAATGTCACGAAACCCACAAGTTGATCACCAAAACATACATCAAGTGGCACATGATATCCCATTGTCACCTCAGGTAATCACGGCAAGACATACATCAAGTGTTCTCATAAAGACTCAATCCGATAAGATAACTTCAAAGGGGAAACTCAATTCATCACAAGAGAGTAGAGGGGGAGAAACATCATAAGATCCCACTACAATAGCAAAGCTCGGGATACATCAAGATCGTGCCATAGAGGGAACACGAGAGAGAACACGAGAGAGAGAGAGAGATCAAACACATAGCTACTGGTACATACCCTCAGCCCCGAGGGTGAACTACTCCCTCCTGGTCATGGATAGCGCCGGGATGATGAAGATGGCCTCCGGTGATGGGATCCCCCTCCGGCAGGGTGCCGAAACAGGGTCCCGATTGGTTTTTGGTGGCTACAGAGGATTGCGGCAGCGGAACTCCCGATATCTTCTATTCTGGAAGTTTTAGGGTACGTAGGTATATATGGGTGCAAGGGGTACGTCGGTGGACCTCCGGGGTGCTCACGAGGCAGGGGGCACGCCCAGGGGGGAGGGTGCGCCCCCACCCTCGTGGGAAGCCCAGGACTTGCCTGACGTGCACTCCAAGTCTATCAGGTTGCTTTCCTTCCAAAAATAACTTCTCCAGTTGATTTCGTTCTGTTTTGACTCCGTCTGATATACCTTTTCCTCGAAACACTGAAATAGGCATAAAACAGCAAATCTGGGCTGGGCCTCCGGTTAATCGGTTAGTCCCAAAAATAATATAAAAGTGGATAATAAAGCCCAATATTACCTAAAACTGTAGATAAAGTAGCATGGAGCAATCAAAAATTGTAGATACGTTGGAGACGTATCAGGGGGCAAATCATTTTTTTGCCTGGACGCACTTCTTGGCGTGTGAAGATGTAGCTGGTGGGTCCCAGCAGTCAGGGGGCGAATCATTTTTTTCCCGTAATATGGATGCACTTCTTCGCGTGCGAAGATATAGCTGGTGGGTCCCAACAGTTAGGGGGGAAACATTTTTTTTGCAAAATACGGTGGCCCGTCCGGTGGGTCCCTGCTGTCAGGTGGAGGAATCATTATTTTCCGTGTAATAAGGAGGCACTTCCTTGCTGCGGCCGTGGACCCAGCTGTCAGCCTCTCCACGTACAGTCCATGTCCGATGGAAGTCGTTCCTTGACCACGTTGACCACGCCGCGCCGAGAGCACCAGGGCGGTGGAAGACGGCGAGGCCTAGGAAGGGGACGACGCAGAGCCGTAGAAGACACAGCAGTCGATGCCCACGCGTAGAGGAGTATGAGGGTTTACTGGTTCGGCTGCGGTGTGAGGCTGCCGTCGCTGCAGAATAACAGGGTGTGTGGGTGAGTAGAGGGATGGCCTGGCCAGCGGTGGGAGTAGTATGGGCGGTGAGGCCTCCGCGGCATCACAGGCAGCCACGGGTGTCACATCCCTAGTTCTGGTATGCACTAGACTAGCCCTTCATGTGTGCATCATGTTTAAATTTTATTTAAGTTAAAATGGGGATTGCTCAAACCCTAGCACGAGATAAAATCAACTAGGTTCAAATAAAAATATTCTCAATGAACCCAAAATGCTCTTCAGAAAAGTTCATTATTTTTGGATTGGTCTAGAACCTCTCCCAAAAATGGTGCACATTTTTCTAGGCCATTCTGGATTTTTGAATTAAATCTTACGGTACTTGCATTTGGGCATTTAATTGCTAAATAATAATTAAATGCTCAAATAATCACAAACTGAAATGTTTGCTGTTGGAAATATTCCAAACAGTGACATTGAGCAGTTTCATGATTTTTGGAAATGCCCTGCATTTTTAATAAAGCCAAACACAATTACAGAAAATAGAAAATGAAAATAAAAGGGAGAGAAAGTTACCTGGACCTACCTGCTGTGCAGCCCACCTGGCGAGGCCACCCGGCGGCCCAGTTGGCTGGCCCAGCCCAGCCAGCGCTGCCTGCTTCTTCAACCTTCTGCCAGAAGGAGAAGCAGGTGTGTGGCGAGCGCGCAACCGGATGCAGCCACCTCCTGCTTCTTCCGACGCCCGGGACGACTCCAGACGACGCCACGCTACCCCTCTAGAACCCCCTTGCTCGCTCTCTCGTCCCCATCCTCTCCTCTGCTCTCTCTCCCTCTCTGCCCGAGCGGAGCTCGTCGCCGCCGCTCGCCGTAGACGCAGCCTCCGTGCTCCCCTCGCCTCGTCGAACCGCCCTGAAGAACCGCAGCGTCGTCCTCGTCGTCTACGCAAAGCCACACAACGCCTGCCACCCTGCATCGCCGGCTACCTCGCCTTCTTCCTCCTCAGATGCCGAGATCGCCACGGCCGCGCCGTCTGCTCCGAGCCCTCCCCGAGCCCGTTTCGACGCCCCCTGCACTCCCCGTGAGCTCCTCTTCCTCCCCCCCCTTCCCGTTCTCGCTCTCGAGCACCACAGCGACCGCACCGAGCTCGACCGTGCTCGAAGCCACCACCGCATGTCGCTGTCATGGCCAGAGCCACAGTGGCTCGAAGCCGGGCACACCACCGTGCTCCACACCTCACCAGGAGCACGCCGAACACACCAGCGCCTCCCGTAGTGCACTGCAACGTCGAAACGCTCGACGCCCGAACTCCGGCCGCCGCCGTCATCATAGCTGCCATCGCCTCCGGCCACCCCAGCTCTTCCCGCTTGCCCTGCTGGATGCGTGCTAGCCCCAGCTACACATAGGACCCAACCACGGTCGATTTGGTCGACCGTGGGCAAAACCCGAGCCACTCCAGTGCACCTCCGCCGCTGCTTGAGGTCGCCGCCGGCCAAACTCCGGCGTGCCGACGTGGCAGCGAACTTAGCGCTAATCACCGTTAGCTAAACCACCAACAGACACTGACAGTAGACCCCACCACAATAATTAAGTATAAGATTTACTTCTGTTCAGGATTAGATTAAGTAAAGTGGGCCCCGACTGTCAGGGTTGACCTCCCAGTCAGCGTTCACCTGGTCCCACCTGTCATCCACCCAAACCAGCCCTGTTACACTGACCCATGGGTTCCAGCCGTCAGGTTCGACCTAGCTGGCGCTGTTGATCGCTGACATCACAATGACATAGTGCTGACGCAGTAAATCATTTTTTGGATTTATTCTTTTTAGGAAATTCCAAAAAATGGTCAAAACTTCTAAAAATCATATAAATTCAACCATAAATCAGAATGAAATAATTTATATATGAAAGATGATCAGAAAAATCCAATCTATCCATCTGTACCATTTTCATGCATGATAAACCAACTTATGACTACTGTTTAGGACAATTCAATTAAATGTCATTTAAATAACCACATGTGGAGTTTGAATTTGAATCTTGGATTCAAACCAACTTCATTTAATCTGGTTTTAGTTGCATTAGCACAAACCACAGCATATTGCCATGTAACATTCATGCATCATATTGTTGCATTGCATTGGTTGTGTTTCTTATTTGTTTGTCGGTGCTTGTCCCCTCTCGATAGACGTGGTTCCGACGATGAGTTCGATGACACCGATGAAGAGCTATATCTTCTTCAGAAGTGCCAGGCAAGCAAAACCACCTTGTTAATTCCGATACAATCCTACTCTCTCGCTCCTGCTCTCTTTTACTGCATTAGGACAACAACGATTCATCTATTACTTGCTGCGGTAGCTGAACCCCTTTATCCTCTGCATGACCTGTCATTGCCACAGTAAATAGAAGAAACCCACTAGCATGAGTAGGAGTTGTTTGAGCCCTGATGTGCCTACTCATTCATGCTTGTTTGTCATGCCTGCTATTGCTTAGAGTTGTGTCAGGTCTGATTCATCGGGGATGAATCAGAGGTGTGTGAACATGTCCTACTGTATGTGAGCTAAGTGTGTGAACACGATTTGGTAAAGGTAGTGGTGAGAGGCCATGTAGGAGTACATGGTGGGTTGTCTCATTGAAACCGTCCTCAGGAACTGAGTTCTGTGTTTGTGATCCATGAACAGTTACTACCACACATTGGGCTCCGGGCGCTCCAAGCTCTCTCGACTTATTAATCAACTTGATCTCTGTCAAGGAGTTGCAACTAGTTTCTCGTGTTTGTAGGTAGTGTTAGTAGTCTACCAAGTGGCACCCGGTACAGGTGGGCTTGGGACAGACTAGGCACCATGGCACGGTGTACCAAGTGTTGATCCACCTGTCGAGGTGGGTTTGGGAACCCTGCTCAAATCGTTTGGGGCCGTGAGCGACACCCCAGCCGGATCTCCTTGCGGATGGAACCCGAATAGGCGATAAACCTAGACGAGAGACTTGTGTGGTTAGTCAGGTCATGGCCGACACCCTCGCTGGGCTTCCGCTTGAAGGTTGCCGAGTACATGTCGTGTAAACGGCGATAAGTGGTGAGAGTGTGTGTGAAGAAGTACACCCCTGCAGGGTTAACATTATCTATTCGAATAGCCGTGTCCGCGGTAAAGGACTTCTGGGTTTCCTGTACAGTTCATAGACAAGTGAATGTGGATACTCTAAAATACGTAAGATAAGCGTGAGTGCTATGGATGGCGTTCTCGTAGGGAGACGGGAGCGGATCCATAGTGGTGTATTGATATGGTGAATATGTGGACTCGTGTGCGCCACCTCAAAAGAGTTACTTGCAGTCGTAGTTCAGGTTAGCCACTGAGTCAAAGCTGGCTTGCTGCAGTTAAACCCCACCACCCCCTTTGTTGATACTGAAGCATATGTAGTTAGTTCTGATGTAAGTCTTGCTGGGTACATTTGTACTCATGTTGCTTAATTTATGTTTTTGCAGAGAGACTTCAGTCTCGCTAGTAGTTGCACGTGGACTTCGACGTTTAGCATTGTTACCTTAGCTATGATCTTGTGCCCTCGGCAGGATCTGGTAGACAGTTAGGCTTCTCAACCTTTTCTTTCTTTTGTAGATGTCTGTACTCAGACATGTTAAGCTTCCGCTTGTGCTTGACTTGTATGCTCTGAATGTTGGGTCATGAGACCCATGATTGTAATATCTCGCTCCTCGGAGCCTATTGAATAAAATACTTGAGTTGTAGAGTCATGTTGTGATGCCATGTTTTATTTACACATATCGAGCATATTGTGTGAATGTTATTGAAATGCTTGGTATGTGTGAGATCTGACTATCTAGTTGTTTATCCTGGGTAGCCTCTCTTACCGGGAAATGTCTCCTAGTGCTTCCACTGAGCCTTGGTAGCTTGCTACTGCTCCGGAACACTTAGGCTGGCTGGCATGTGTCCTTCTTCATTCCTGTGTCTCTCCCTTCGAGGAAATGTCACGCGGTGTCTACCGGAGTCCTGTTAGCCTGCTATAGCCCGGTTTACCGGAGTCCTGTTAGCCTGCTACAGCCCGGTTTACCGGAGTCCTGCTAGCCCAGTTGCTACAACCCGGATTCACTCGCTGATGACCGACACGTTCGTTGATGGGTCATGTATGCCTGTCCCTATAAGTTAGTGCCACTTTGGGTTCATGACTAGCCATGTCAGCATGGGTTCTTTGTCATATGGATGCTAGCGCCACTATCATACACGTGAGCCAAAAGGCGCAAACGGTCCCGGGCTAGGTAAGGTGGCACCCGTGGGAATACCGTGCATGAGGCCGCAAAGTGATATGATGTGTTACATGCTAGATCGGTGTGACTTAGGATCGAGGTCCTGACAACGGGAGGCAGGAGCATGCGACACGACCGCCGCTGCTTTGGGCGGCTGGAGCAAGAAGACCAGAGGTTGAAGAAGAAGTACAGCCGTTGGATGGACATCATATGGTCACTGGAGCTAGAATCGTTCATATTGACTAAAGTTCACAATGGCCTCCGTCCCAGTCAACTTAATAAGCCCACAAGTCAGCCTCCCACCAAGGTGGGTCCCAGCTAGCAGGGGGAGTATTCATTTTTTGTGCGTAATAAGGAGGCACTTCCGGTGGGTCCGAGCTGACAGTGGGGGGAATGTTTTTTTCGCGAAATACGTGGCCCATCCAGTGGGTCCCAACAGTCAGGGGGAAATGTTTTTTTCGCGAAATACTGGTGGCCCGTTCAGTGGGTCCCTGCTGTCAGGTGGAGGAATAATCATTTTCCTCGTAATAAGGAGGCACTTCATTGCGGCTGTCGTGGACCCAACTGTCGGCCTCTCCATGTACAGTACTCTTCTGATGGAAGTCGGTCGTTGACCACATTGACCACGCCGCGCTGCGAGCACCACGGCGCACTACAAAAAAAAGACACATCCGTGACATTTTGGGACAAACAATTTTTTTTCTGTCATACGTATGACACTTCTATGACTATAATTGTGAAAAAACCCGGTATCATCATAGATGTGGTGGGATCCTACTTCTATGACAAAAAATCATGACAGTAAATGGGCTTTTCGTCCTGGGCGGGCCGGAAACGCAACTGCACGACATTCTTTGTCCGTCCATGATGGAAAAACTGTGGTAGAAGTGAGGGCGAGGAAAATTTCGGGGAGTTCCCGGTTACGGTGGGTGGTCGGGGGCCGAGCGATGCACGTTTCTCTCGTACTCGTACGCCCGTGTGTGCGAGGCGTTGGCTCTAACTGACCCCGAGCGAGGCGTTGGGCTCTAACTGAACCCGAGCGATTGCACTACAGGCTATGCATTACTGAACCCGAACGATCGATCGATGGCTGTTAACTGAACCCTATCGAGCGATTCCTTTGCTACTGCTGC
>NC_041387.1:110173798-110338650 GCF_002162155.2 Triticum dicoccoides | reverse complement strand
AGTGGGGGTGGATTAACAGAACCCCGTGGTGTTGCCTCGATCGAGCCGGTTGGGGCTGGATGAATAGGACCCCGTGGTGTGGAGGGCTGGATGAAAAGGATGACCCCGTGGAGGGCTGGATGAACAGTAGACGGTGGAGGGGTGCCCGTGGAGGGGTGGTTGAACAGTAGCTGGTGGAGTAGTGCATGGTGTAGGCTGGATGAACAGGAGCCCGTGGAGGCAGGAGGAGGTCGACGGTAGCCCGTGGAGGCTGGAGGAGGTCGACGGTGGAGATGAACAATATCCCATGGTGTCCCATTTTGTGGTACGCCACACCCCTCCCGATGAACAGGACCCCCCTTTCGACCATAGCGCTCCAACACAAGTCCGTTTCGTCCGTTTTGCGGTATGCCACACCCCTCCCGATCAACAGGACCCCCGTTTCGACCGTACGAGGCCCGTTTCCTCTGTTTTGTGGTACGCCAGACCCCTCCCAATGAACATGATCCCATTTCAAACGTGGCCGGTCGAACACAAGGCCATTTCCTCCGTTCTGCGGTATGCCAAGCCTCGTTTACATCGCCTATTTCGTCCAAGCCCTCCCGATGAACACGACGACGCATTTCGTTCCGACCTAGCCGGTTGGCTCCCCATGAACACGATGACGACGCTGTTTCTCCGTTCCAACCCAGCCATGTACACGAGCCCTGGCCGTACATATGCGCGAGTAGGCGTTCGAGACCCCGCCAGTATGTACACATATGTGGGCGTATTTTCTTTCATGCACACTGGCCGCTGTATGTACGTGTACATGCTACGTGCGCGCCTCTACTACGACACATGCGCACGTCTACTACGACACGTGCGCGCGTCTACTACGACATGTGCGCGCCTCTACATCCACCAGTATGTACGTACACATTCACGACCAGAATGACAATGCTACATACGCTTCGACCAGGTGGGTCCCGACTGTCAGGCACTTCCTTGCGTGCGAAGATGTAGCTGGTGTGTCCCAGCAGTCAGGGGGCGAATTGTTTTTTTCGGACGCACTTCCTTGCGTGCGAAGATGTAGCTGGTGGGTCCCAGCAGTCAGGGGGCGAATCATTTTTTTTTGCCTGTACGCACTTCCTTGCGTGCGAAGATGTAGCTGGTGGGTCCCAGCAGTCAGGGGGAATGTTTTTTCATGAAATATGGTGGCCCGTCCGGTGGGTCCCTACTGTCAGGTGGAGGTATCATTATTTTCGGCGTAATAAGGATGCACTTCCTTGCTGCGGCCGTGGACCCAACTGTCAGCCTCTCCATGTATTGTCCATTTCAGATGCATGTTGGTCGTTGACCATGTTGACCAGGCTGCGCCGAGAGCACCAGGGTGGTGGACAACAGCGAGGCCTAGGAAGGGAATGACACGGAGGTAGGGAAGACTCGGCAGTTGTTTCCCATGCGGAGGGGAGTACAACTGTACGAGGGTTTACTGGTTCATCTGCCGTCACCAAAGAATAAAAGCTGGTGTGGGTGAGTAGAGGGATGGCTAGCCCAGCGATGGGAGTACGGTGGGGCGGTGAGGCCTGCGCGGCAGCACAGCCGGCCGCGAGGAGGAGGGAGCAGGCAGTCTCGACGGTGCTTGTTTGAGCGGCTGGAGCAGGAAGAGCAGAGATTGAAGAAGCATGACGGCCGTTGGATGGAAATCCAGCAGTCGCTGCTTGTGTGTCAACCCTTTTTTAGGAAAGCCTCAAATCTGTGGAAAATAGCATACAACCCATCTGCCATTATTTCTAATAATTTACAACCCATTTGCTAATTCTTAAGGGTTTTTTGAGCCCACATTCTTTTTATTAGCATTACAACCCATATTGTGGCCACGGTTAAAAAATTATACGAAATTTTGCATATTTCGGTGCGATCCGAACTGTTTTTAATCCCAAAATTTTGAGTCACATTCAAAATAATTTTAAAAATAAATGTATATCAATATAAAATCCAATAAATTGTCCACGCATAAAAATAAATGCAATTTAAAATCTTGAAATGAAAAAAGATATTTGAAACTAATTGCCGGTTTGATGTGTTTAAAAAATGTACAACCCATTTCTCATTACTGATAGGCCATTTTCTCGGCCACCCGAATGAAGCTCTCCTCATCTTGAAAGAGTTGCAGCCCAACAGGCCTGACAAAGCGACTTACTTGGCAAATCACAAAAAAACTTGGTTGTGGCCGTGGACCCAGCTGCGGCCGTGGACCCAGCTGTCAGCCTCTCCATGTACAGTACTCTTCCGATGACAGCCGGTCGTTGACCACATTGACCACACCGCATCGAGAGCACCAAGGCGATGGACGACGGTGAGGCCTAGGAAGGGGACGACGTGGAGCTGGGGAAGAGAGCGGCAGTGGATGCCCACGCGGAGAGGAGTATGAGGGTTCACTGGTTCGGCTGCGGCGTGAGGCTGCCATCGCCGCAGAATAACAGGGGGTGTGGGTGAGTAGAGGGATGCCCTGGGCCAGCGGTGGGAGTAGTAGGGGGCGGTGAGGCCTCCGCGACATCAGAGCCGACCACGAGAGGCAGGAGCACGCGGCATGACCGGCACTACTTTGGGCGGCTGGAGCAAGAAGACTAGAGGTTGAAGAAGCACTATGGCCGTTGGATGGACATCGTACAGTCACTGGAGCTAGAATCGTTCATATTGACTAAGTTGACAAAGCCCTCCATCCTCATCAACTTAGTAGGCCCACAAGTCAGCCACCCACTATTGTGGGTCCCAGCTTGCAGGGGGGGTATTCATTTTTTTTGCGTAATAAGGAGGCAGTTCCTTGCGTGCGAAGATATAGCTGGTGGGTCCGACCTGTCAGCGGGGGGAACATTTTTTTCGCGAAATACAGAAGTCCTTCCCACGTATAGTCCATGTACAGTGCATAATAAGGAGGAACTTTCCTTGTGTGCAACCATGGACCTCGTGGGTCCCAGCCGTCAGGCTCTGCACGTACAGTCCTCTTCCGATGACTCTCGTATGTTGACCACGCCACACAGAGCGCGCCGAGGCGGTGGTCAACGGCAAGGCCCCAGACTGGAATGACCCGGAGATGGGGAAGACGTGGCGGTGGAGTCGCAGACGGAGAGGAGTGGGAAACTTGACTGGTTCGGGTGCGGGGTGGGCCCACACTCGGCAGTGAATAACACGAGGTGCAGAGTCGAGGGATGGCCTGGCCATCGGCGGGGTAGCGTTTCGTTGAGGAGTGCAAAACAACACCGCTGGACGCCGAAGGTTGGAGCAGGCGGTCCCGGCAGCGCTGGGGGAAGAAGACGAGAGGTTGAAGAAGAATGACGGCCGTTGGATGTAAATCCAACGCCTTCTTAGGCTTCGACCTACTGGCCCACATGTCATCCAGTCCATTTGTTTTTTTAGTCCATTTGCTGGACTGGGTGAAACAATGATGTAGCATCTATGCAGCCTGTTTAAATCCCATTTGCATTTTTCTCGAAATCCGCGGACTTGCTGGGCTGGGTGAAAATATCATGTTGGGCTAGACGGAGAAATGTTATAAAAACATAAACACATGATTGCACATCTATTACTGCATTGGTCAGTAAAATCTTTGCATGCTTATGTACGCAATCACTAGGAGTTAACTTGCCAAGTTATATATATACAATTATTATTATTCTTTTGTAAGAACTTTCAACTTACGAAATAAAATATCATTTAAATTTGATGAGTTAATAGTATGTGGGGTATTATTATTTTTTAGGCTAGACGTGGGACAGTTGAGTTGGTTCTACGGAAAAGTACTGGGAGAAAACTCAGTTTACATTGAAAAAGAAAGTGGGAGAAAATTCAGAGACCTGCTCGGTCCACCTGAGGAGGGGAATATGTTGGGAAGAAGGAGATTCAAAGCACGGCAGCCAAGTGAACTAGTTTTTTTAACGGACAAGTGAACTAGTTACATACATAAGCAAATAGCCACTAAAAAAGCAATCAGATTAATGGGTTCTGAAAAGAAATATTTCGAACAAAACAGATAATTACGACACATAGGCTAATGCATGAAACACGCAGATGATAAAGGTGCTTATAAACAGATAAAGTACAACATCTAGACCTTCCTGACACGCTTGATCATGACGCTGCGGCTGTCCGTGTACTCGTTGGTTACGGGAAGCAGACACACCCTCGTGTCCAAGATTTGCATGTACATGTCGTAGCATGCGTATGCGTGTCACGACCGGGTTTTCTGGGTAATAAATTTCCAGAAAAGACCGTCGTGCTCATCAGCCCCAGGATTACTGTTAGCTGATGAGGCTCCAACTTGATACAGAAATTCCAAGCAAAATACAAAATAGGTAGTACAAGACCATTCTGGCCTGTGAGTACAACAAATGGTTTCTAGTGTTTGATGGCGGACGCGGGTTGTGAAACATCAGTGTCTATGGGACTCCATTTCCCACGGGAATAGCTGACCAGGTTAATTCCTATCTTCGCGAGGCTGCTATCTCCATTGAGTGGGTTCCGGGGCTGGCATCGCGTCGCTCATCTCCGTGCAAGATAATCTGGCCAAGACAATAGCCAGGGACAAGCCAGTGAGTACTTTGAATGTACTCGCAAACATTATGAACACAGGTATAATATAACAATGATGTGCTGAAAATATTTTATGCTCATGACGTCAGTCACAAAAGATAAATAAATCTCGGATGCGTGCAAGCAAGTTATTTATAAAATTGCAATAACATGGTAGTATAAAAATTTATGAAACAAATAACAAGTAATGCCACAGTCGGGCGTCTGAGCGACGCCACATAAAGGGCTTTAAAAGAAATGCCACATTCGGGCGTCTGAGCGACGCCACATAAAGGGCTTTAAAAGAAATGCCACAGTCGGGCGTCTGAGCGACACCACATAAAGGGCTTTAAAAAGAAATGCCACAGTCGGGCGTTTGAGCGACACCACATAAAGGGCTTTAAAAGAAATGCCACAGTCGGGCATCTGAGCGACACCACATAAAGGGCTTTAAAAGAAATGCCACAGTCGGGCGTCTGAGAGACACCACATAAAGGGCTTTAAAAGAAACAATCATAGTGAATATCCCGGAGGTAGAACCATCCTAGAGATATTCGGTAATAACAATAATATCACGGGTTAGTCAACAATAATAATAATCAAAGATATCACAAGTCACGAGTAGTAAATTTCATTTTCTGGTTAACGGTTTCACCTCCGAAGACCGACACTAAGACCAACACCTGACCCATCCCAGACTGTAATCCTTAACCATGGACACGGCTATTCGAATAGGTTTATTCTCTGCAGAGGGTGTACTCTTTACCCACGAGTAACGGATTTCTTTAGTCCATCGGGACTAATTCCGTCTACGGTCTTTTTGTTGAAAACACACCTAACTTGCACACACCAGCTTATCTCACACGTGTCTAGAATCACCCACGACACCTGTTAAGCAAACTCTAAGTGGGGAGGCTACAACCTCGCGTAGCATGGGATCAAATTTATATCGCGCGCTCTAAGGGGTGGCCTCCCCTCTCGGTCCCAACCGGAAACACCCATGCCCCCGGACCAGGTGGCCTGCCTACCAGCTACAACCGGTATCTTCCACCATGGCCTCTCTGTACGGTGTGTGCTGGAAAGAGGTTGACAATTTACTGAACCGTACTCTACTTGCTGTAGAGACGAGTGGTAGTACGAAACAAGTATGGGGGTTACTGGAACAAGACTCGATCTACGGTCGACTCAGGAGGTTCAAGTATTCCCTGCATGATTAGCATGACGAATATATTTCATCCATCAGAGTCACCTCTCATATCGCCTTACCATGCCATACCAGACATAACCGTCCCGACGGAGACCGGCGACAAACTCAAGCCTACCCAAGGCAGAGGTTTTCCCGGGTTCCTGCCGGTATGCATGCAAGGCATATGAGGGTGATTATCATCACAAGTGAGTCCATTTCCAACAGCATGGAAATCAACAACATGCACCCATGCATATGATCATATCACATGAAATAACAAGTCCTTCGAAATGCGGTGGTGTTATAAACGTATCAACGATCACACCAAAAATATTATGCCGGGGTTCAAAATGCTTGCCTTCAATGTTGTGGAGGGGTGAGATGCTCTCCAAAACTTTTGAAAGCTTCTTCTCTCTCCCAAAATCCTATTTAAAAATATATTTGAATTAACACACATTTCAAAAACAGAACCAAAAAGTTGTTTGAAAAATTTTCAAATAAATCTTAAAATAAACTAGACCAAATTTAAGGAAGGTAGGAAAAAGAATCAACTCATTTGGAGTTATATTTAAAAAGTTATAGCCAGTCAAAGATTTGGTCAAATCTGTTTTTTTTAAATTAAAACAGAAAAGAAAACGATTCAGACGAGATTACGCTTTCGGTGCAGAGGAGGCGTACTTGGGGCTTTACGCCTCCACTTAACCACGCGGGCGGCGCGGGGTGTCACTGACAGTGGGCCTGCCTGGCCCACTGGTCAGGTTTGACCAGTCGCCGCGCGTCGTCTCCCTCCTTTGCCCGAGCGGAGCGGGGCTCCGGCGATCGTCGCTGGCGTTTGGCTGCTCCTCGCGGGCCCCCGACGGTGGGGATGGATCCGCAAGGTTGGGGCGGTCCTCCCGGTAGTCGTTGGTTCGGCGGGGACGGGGTGAGCTGCCGGCGGCGAGCTCTGCGGCGGAGGAAGGCTTCGGTGGCGAAGTGACTTTGTGGCGGCGTGGGCTCCCGATCAAAATCAAGTAGGGGAAAAGGCTCACGGGAGGATGAGGGGGTTCTTGGTGAAGAGAATGGAGAGGGGGAGATACTGGAGGTGCCGGATTGGCCGGGGCGGTGGCGGCGGCAGGAGTTGCCGGAGATGAGGAAGGAGGCCTCCCCGGGTCGAATGCGAGCTAGGGGAGTGCCATAGGGGTGGTCCGAGGTCGCGTGCGTGCTCAGAGGGGCTCGGGTTGTCCATTTATAGCGCGACGAGGTCGGTTCCGCGGCGGCCGTGGATAAGCTCTCCGGCGAACCGCCTCTCTGTGGCTAGGGCGACGTGGCGGCGACGAGCGCTAGGGGACGAAGCTGCGGATGAGCACGCACTGCTCACAGGGGCAGGTGGCGAGTCGGGGTGGCTTGGGCGGCGCTACACGGCGCAGGGCTGTCGGGTGGCGGCGGCGGCTAGCTCTTGGCTTGCCGGGCGTGGCGAGGGGCGGCTTGGCGCGTAGCTGAGAGAAGGGGAGCGCGTGGCGAGGTTCTGCAGAGCGGGCCAAATCCGTGGGGGCCAGCGTGTCGGCTCGGCCGCGTGGCTGCAATTTGCGCGCTCTGGGCGCGTCCAGTGCACGCACGGGACGTGCTCGACGAAATGCTATGGCATGTTAGGGGGCTCCAAACCACAAGAAAGTTAGCAGGGTGGGGTTATAGTTTAAGGCAAAACCATTGGACATGCTGGTCTGGCCAGGGGATTAAGTCCATAGTGCAAACAAGGACTCATGTCAAAACTGATCATGCCCACAGAGTGTTTGACAAAATGCCAGAGGCATCTAGGCAGGTCTTGGAGGGGCCAAATCTTCCAGATTGAAGTCTCTTTGGAAGCAAGAGGGGGTGGTGAGGTTAGTTGGCCAAAAGCAGAAACTTGTTAGTGCAAGTTTCACAAAACTTCAATTCTGGACAGGAAATAAATGACATTATTTCATGAACCAAAAATGATCCAAAAGGTGCATGCTCCTGGACTTAAGGGTTTAACATGGGGAACTACAAGTAGGAGAAATGATCAAGGGTTAAAGAGCAAGTAAAAACATGGTTGCTGTACAAACCATCAAGTTGGTCCAGAATGAAGATGAGGTTGATTCACTCAAATTTTTCAAAGAACATAAATAGGTTTTTGCACAAAGTGAAATAATAGGCTCCTACTGACCTCCCCTAATTTTGGTAGAAGTTTTAAAGAAATATTTAAATAGGTTGCAGTGCAAAAAGCACTCTAGACCAGAGATGAAAAATTGAGTGCAGGGCTCAAAATATTTCATGAATGAAATATATTTTAGCATAAAAGTGATCTAAAAACATCACATGACATCTCCAAATTTTTGTGGGAATTTTAAGTGAATTTATCAAATGGTTGTAGTTCAAATAAGGCCATTTAACCTAGAAAACCCTTTTCAAGAAAATAAAGATCAAGCAACTTAATTATTTAATTAGTTACACTGATAAAAGGAAAGTTTTTCTTGAGAGGTTAAACAAGTCCAACAACATTTTCGAAAAGTTTTCCCTTTGGGAAAAACTCATCATAACAGGGAAGGAAATGATCTAAAAAACAAAATGGAGCTCAAAAATTCAAAGTTTGAAATCCTGGCAAAATTTTATTCCCTTAAAACAAGGCCAAAATTTTGGGGTGTCACAATACTAACCCCCTTAAGAAAAATCTCGTCCTCGAGATTTGCTAAAAGCAGTGTTAAGAAAATAATTTACGCAATAAAGATGTAGCTACAGTGAGAGGGCAATAAGTGGTGAAAAACCACAGTGTGAAAAACTGGGGCTGCGCGGAAAAGTCTATGGTTCGGGACAAAAACGGGTGATTTCTACGCTGGATATAAATTTAGGATAACTCCTAAATTTAGATATACGCTGGTCGTACCCGAGAGCACAGTGCTCTCTCTGGCCGACAGGTGGACCCGGGGTCCACTGTCAGTCTCCTCTTCTTCTCCCTCTGGCCCTTTCTTCCTCCTCTCTCCCGCGCGCTTTCTCCACCGGCAACGCCTAGTGTGTAGGGCATCTAGGCCGTACCGTGGTAGTGCGCGGCGTGCTAGCTGCCGGTGCAGCGTGCACTCACTTCGCGGGCCAGCGCGCTGTCGGCACTGCTCACTGTCACATCCCTGGTCCTGTTATGCACTAGGCTAGACCCTCATGTGTGCATCATGTTTAAATTCAAATGAAATTTGAATTGGGGAATTTTCAAAGCCTCAGAAACCTTCTAAAAATGATCAACATTAAAATCTTCTCAAAGAAGTCCAAGGAAATGTTCCTTTTTAGCTTTGAAAATATTGGCAAGAATATAATGCAAACCAATATTTTTGGAGTGACTGAAACATTTATTTTGGGCCTTTGAATTAATTCAATAACTATTTGCATTGGATATATATTTGATATATAAATAATATATGTCCAATAATTACTGGAACATTTTATGTGGTTTGGTATATTTTAGTTCTAGCCACATAACTATTTTCAGGATTTTATAAAATGGTTTAGTATTTTACTAAACTGAAACAACACAGAACAAAATACAAAAAAGAACAGAAACTTACCTGGGCTTACCTGGCGCCACTTACCTGGCCCAGCACGGCCCAGCCCATCTCCACCCCCCCCTGTCATCTTCCTCTGCCAGTAGGCAGAGGCGAGGCGTGGCGCGCGCCCGAGAGGCCCCGGCCACCTCCTGCTTCCCCGGTCCTCCTGGACGTTGCCACGGAGACGCCCCGACCCCTCGTCCCTCTCTCACTCCCCTGCGTCTCTCCCTCTGTCCCTATCCTCCCCTGCTCCCTCTCTCTCTCTCGCCCGGACCGAACGGAGCCGCCGCCACCGATGAGCCCCCTCGCGGCCACCGCCACCCCCTCTCCTCTCCGACGCGCTCCCGAGCTCCGCCGGTCCTCCCTCGTCCTCCTCGTCGTCTCGCGCGACCAGAAGAGCCCCCGGATGCCGCTAGCCTCGCCGTTCCCCTCCTCGGCCACCGAGGATCGCCGTCGTCAAATTCGTCACCGTTCGGCCTTCCCCGAGCCCGCCGTCCACCTCTACGGGATCCACGTGAGCTCCACTCTGTTTCCCCTCCTTCGTTTTGCTCGTTCCCGTGCCGTAGCACCCCCGCCCACATTCCCGAGCACCGCCGTCCGCCATGGCCGCGTAGCTCTCCTGACTTGAGCCCCTCTGCTCGAACCCGTGGCACCAGCGTGCTTCTGGTGGCCCGCGGATGCCATCTGGACCATCAGCTCCTCCCCTAGCGCGCCGCAGCCCCAACCCCGCACATGGCCGAACTTCGGCCGCCGTCTTGGAGCTCGCCGTCGTTGGCTCCGGCCACGATAGACCCGGCCTCCACCACCACTAGATGCGCGCGAGTGAGGGCCTCCTCCCTGTGCCCTTCTCTTGCCCAGCCGCCGTCTGTAGCGCAGTCCCGGCGAACATCCGCCGCGTTTCGGGTCGCCGCCGGCCGAACTCCGGTGGACAGTGACGTGGCGCTGTCATTAGCCACTAATGACGCACTAACCAACCCCCTAGGCCACTGACTGTGGGCCCCACCCCTGGTCAAACCCCAGTCAGCGCTGGGTTTGACCGGGATTAGGTCCTGTGTCACTGACGTGTGGCCCCCACACGTCAGGTTTGACCTGGGGCACCCAGTTGACCCTGCTGACGTCACCGTGACGTGGTGCTGACGCCATAATTCATTTCTGGATTTATATTATTCAGGAAATTTCAGAAAATTGTATAAACTTCTAAAAATCATAGAAATTCAACCGTAACCCCAAATTAAATAATTTATATATGAAAAATTATCAGAAAAATTCAAGGAATCCATCTGTACCATTTTCATGCATGTTTGAACAATGTTTGTCCTCTGTTTTGGACAAAACAAATAAAGGGCATTTAAGTAATCATATATGGAGTTGGAGTTTGAATCATGTATTCAAACCAACTTCATTTAAATCATAGCTAGGTGCATTAGCTCAAAACACATTCATATTGCCATGTCATAGCATGCATCATATTGCACATTGCATTGATTGTATTTCTTCTCGTTGCCGGTACCTGTTCCCTCCCGGTAGACTTTGTTCCGACGTTGTGATCGTTGACACTGATGAAGACTCAATGTTATCTTCAGAAGTGCCAGGCAAGCAAAACCCCTTTGTTCATTCCGATACAATCCTACTCTCTCGCTCCTGCTCTCTTTTAATGCATTAGGACAACAACGATTCAACTGTTACTTGCTGCGGTAGCTGAACCCCTTTATCCTTTGCATGACCTGTCATTGCCACAGTAAATAGATGAAACCCACTAGCATGAGTAGGAGTTGTTTGAGCCCTGTTGTGCCTACTCATTCATGTTTGTTGGTCATGCCTGCTACTGCTTAGAGTTGAGTCAGGTCTGATCATCGGGGATGAATCAGAGGTGTGTGAACATGTCCTACTGTGTGTGAGCTAAGTGTGTGAACACGATTTGGTAAAGGTAGCGGTGAGAGGCCATGTAGGAGTACATGGTGGGTTGTCTCATTGCAGCCGTCCTCAGGAACTGAGTTCTGTGTTTGTGATCCATGATTCAGCTACTACCATACATTGGGCCCTGAAATATGACCCCGCTCGACTTCTTATTCACCCTAGTCCTCTGTCCAGGAGTTGCAAGTAGTTTCTGGTGTTTGTAGTATGCTGGAGACCGTAGGGGTGGGCTGTGATGCGGTAGGCACGTGGCCGGGTATACCGGGCGCCCGTTTGGTGTCACGGAACCCTGTTCACATCGTTTGGGGCCGTGAGCGAAACTCCGGCCGGATCTCCTCATGGATGGAACCCGAATAGGCGATAAACCTGGACTAGAGACTTGAGTGTTTAGGTAGGTCGTGGTCTACACCCACGTCGGCTTTCGCTTGAAGTCTGCCGAGCACATGTCGTGTGCAGACGCTAAGTGGTGGAAACATGTATGAAGAAGTACACCCCTGCAGGGTTAACATCATCTATTCGAATAGCCGTGTCCGCGGAAAAGGACTTCTGGGTTGCTTATATCAGTTCATAGACAAGTGAAAGTGGATACCCTAAAATACGCAAGATAAGCGTGAGTGCTATGGATGGCGTTCTCATAGGGAGACGGGAGCGGTTCCATAGTGGTATATTGATTGGTGAATATGTGGACTCGTGGGTGCCACCTGAAGAGTTACTTGCAATCATAGTTTAGGTTAGCCACTGAGTCAAAGATGGCTTGCTGCAGTTAAACTCCACCATCCCCTTTGTTGATAATGATGCATATGTAGTTAGTTCTGATGTAAGTCTTGCTGGGTACATTTGTACTCACGTTTGCCTATTTTATGTTTTTGCAGAGAGACTTCGGTCTCACTAGTAGTTCCACGTGGACTTCGATGTTTAGCTTGATACCTCAGCTACGATCTTGTGCCCTCGGCAGGATCTGGTAGATAGTCAGGCTTCTTAGCCTTTTTTCATTTATAGATGTTTGTACCCAGACATGATAGCTTCCACTTGTGCTTTGATTTGTATGCTCTGAATGTTGGGTCATGAGACCCCTGTTTGTAATATCTCGCTCCTCGGAGCCTATTGAATACTTACTTGTGTCGTAGAGTCATGTTGTGATGCCTTGTTGTATTTGCACATATCGAGCATATCGTGTGTATGATTGAAATGCTTGGTATGTGTGGGATCTGACTATCTAGTTGTTTATCCTTAGTAGCCTCTCTTACCGGGAAATGTCTCCTAGTGTTTCCACCGAGCCATGGTAGCTTGCTACTGCTCCGGAACACTTAGGCTGGCCGGCATGTGTCCTTCTTCGTTCCTGTGTCTGTCCCTTCGGGGAAATGTCACGCATTGAGTACCGGAGGCCCGTTAGCCCGCTATAGCCCGGTTTACTGGAGTCCTGCTAGCCCAGTGCTACAGCCCGGACCCACTTGCTGATGACCGACACGTTCGATGCTGGGTCATGAATGCCTGTCCTTGTAAGTCTGTGCCACTTTGGGTTTACGACTAGCCATGTCAGCCCGGGCTCCTTATCATATGGGTGCTAGCTACACTATCATATACGTGTGCCAAAAGGCGCAAACGGTCCCGGGCAAAGGTAAGGCGACACCCGTGGGAATACCGTGCGTGAGGCCGCAAAGTGATATGAGGTGTTACATGCTAGACCTATGTGGCATCGGGTCGGGGTCCTGACAGCGTTGGTATCAGAGCTTGACTGCCTGTAGGATTACCAAGCCAAACTGGTCGAAGTTGAGTCTAGAAATTCTTTAGTTATATAAGGGAATTGATTGTGGGATGGAACGTAAGGCTCTTTTTACTCCTTATACCTCATGCCCTTCTGATCTGAGTCATCTTATCTTTCCTACGGGGATTAAGAGCTAGGCTATCTCTTCTTTCTATCAGGATCACGCGTTACTAATCCGTAGACTTATAAGATTGTTGGATTTAAGCTTGAGTTCAGTTTCTACTACTTCCGTATGTTAATTGTTGATCTCGAAACCTTGATATTGTGCTTCTGAGTGGTTATGCCACCATTTTTGTGAATGTCTCAAATCTCTTTTGAGAATTTACAGCCGTTATGCTGTCCAAGTCATCCCAGGTCTCTAAACAGTCTGATGCATTTGCAAATCCTTTCCTTCCATCTCCGATGTCCCTTTTGGTCGGAATAAGCACACTAATCGGTAGGTTGAGGTACTTTGTTGCCTCGGCGTAGGTGTTGGAGCTATTATTATGACCTTAGGTGTTTAGGAAGTCACCTAGCAATTTAGCAATGCTTTTGTATCCCCAGTGTGATGATTCTGGCCATTATTTTTGAAAGCATCCCGTGATGTTATTAGTTAGTAGGCATTCTGTTCCTGGGTTCTTGAACCCAAGATTCACTCTACTTACTTCATGTTGATAGTGTTTGCTAGTTCCTTTAGGATATTAGTAACCTTTGCGATAATCCTTGAGGTTCATGATACATCCTTTTTCCAATTACCATGAACCATTCTTGGCAGGAGTTCTTCTGAACCAAAAGATGACAACAAGAGTGCTCTCGATGAGTTCTCCATGATATATTGTGGCTCTGCCAGTCCTACCTCTCTGCATGGGTTATCCGGAAGAAACATGTGGAACTTGGTTCGACATACTAATCTATGCATCCACAACTCAGAAAATTATATGTTCTTTGAGTTGTCCCTCTTAGTTGTCTTCTGACCCTCGTCTATCATTTGATAGTCAAGAGTATGCGTGCGTTCATTCATCAATGCCTATTACTCTTGTGGTCCGTCAAGCCATTCTATTCCAGAATGACTAGGAGAAACAAACTCCAGTACCTTGTCCATTTCCAGGATTGGGTCAAAGAAGTTGTGCTTCGCAGATCAAATTGCTAATTCAGCTTTTGTTCTGCTCTACCTTGGAGTATTACATCTTTATATCGGGAATGATATAGGAATTGCACACCACCCTATGAACTCTTGGTACAGTGATACTTCTTGCCATCATTGTTCATTCCTCGGTTCCTGTGTTATTGTAACCGGAATGTCTACAAGTGAATCGTGATGTGTGAAACCAATACTCCTAGCAACCTCGTTGCTTGGTAGTTAAAGGACAATAATTTCATTCTTAGCGTGTTGGTTCTTGAATCATCATTCTAAGATTGATCATGCTACCATGTCCATCTTCCTGGTGCACATTTCGATTGATGAGTTAGGATTTTGTCAAGTCCTCGCTCATTTGATCATATCGTCTTGCCCTGAAAAGCGAGATTGTTCTCGAGCTTAGTAACATACCGGTGGTTCGTGGTTTTCCGAATATTTTCTCGGAAGTATTACCAGGTTGTCCCCTGACTGCTATGTTGAGCTCGTGATCAAGTCGTTTTCTTGTGAACCACCCTTTCTCCAAGAATCTGTGTTGGATATCCCGGAGCTAGTTGGTTAAGCTAGACAACAACTTGGAGAATTGGAAGATAAAAGCTTGCCTAACTTAGTTCGTTCCAAAGGGATATTCTTGTGTAGTGTGTGTTGAAGAAAGATGATATCTTCATCGATTGGTCCCTGTGATCAGTTGCTGGACCTATTGTCTTATCAATCCTTTGATTTGAGTGTGGGCTATCGTCAAATCAAACCAGAACCA
The DNA here is from genome assembly GCF_002162155.2 of Triticum dicoccoides. Taxonomy (NCBI): domain Eukaryota; kingdom Viridiplantae; phylum Streptophyta; class Magnoliopsida; order Poales; family Poaceae; genus Triticum; species Triticum dicoccoides. The sequence goes on along the minus strand of NC_041387.1, from coordinate 110,323,851 downwards.
ACGATGCTAGTAATGTTGTCTTATTCGTGGTTGATCCCTCGATCATACACCATTACATCTTTGGTCTGACCAATGCTATCACTTGTTCACTTAACTATGGAATTCCTTTTAAAAGGAAACCGAGATGAATTGTTGTTGTGCCCATTGACAACATCCTTGTCTTCTCCATAGTTTTGCTGAACATTAAGCTAGTGTTGGAAACTTTTGAAAGCATTTGTTCATGCTAGCTCATGAAGCATATGTTCGGATGTAAGAAGTGACTTCCTCTAGTTCGTGTGCATTTGATGCAAGTTGCCGCCGTGGACTCGAGAAAGTCAATGTTGCTTCCTCTGGAATCATCGCAAGTCAGTCATGCACATGTGCGAAGAATTCTGTGGTTTGAAGACTTGCAACCTTAAATCTATATGTATCCCTAGCACACCAAGCCACTAATTGATTTGTTCAAGGAGAAGGAGTTCCTTCATAAGAGCTAATCCGGACTTATGTAAGGACTTCGATACCCTCGCTGATGGTTCCCAACCAGAACTCGGTAGTGTTGTATTGTAAGACTACCATGTGGGCATGCTTGTCTGGGACAACGTGTTCACATGTTTGTAGCAGAACCAGCTCATGTTTTGGAGCTTGCTATCGTAGTTCATCTCCCGAGAATCCCGCAACGTCATCTCGTCGATTTGTGTTGCAAATTTCCATTTTTCTTCCTAGACTCGATGAGTCTGGAATATCCTGACACCAACCAGATCTGAATCTCGGGCAGATATGATGGTTGGAACATTTCCCCAAGAACTATAATATTGGTTCCTCGATAACTGGTAAAGTGGATGTCGTGGCAAGCACCTCCCAGCCGAAAGACCTAATATTGCAGTATCTTGATTGAAGAAGTTGGCCACCTCCCCATAGGGATTTCGTAGGATTTACTCCCTAGTTGCCCCTATGGATTTTTGTGTTCCCGAAGTCTGACCTTTTTACTTGATGTTTTAGATATCAAACCATATCTATGAATGGGTTACACTAGCACATCAAGGAGAACATTAGAAGCAGAGTGCTAAATGTCTCTCGGTCGATCATCCAGATTTTATTTCCTTGGCCCCGCCAAGGGTGAAATCTGAGAAGGTGTTATCTTCCTTTGCATCTGCATCATCCATCATCATTCATCATGGTAGCAAGTTGTGTTGCCAGGATCCTTGACACGGATGTTGGTAAAACCTTGATGATTGTGGAAATGCTCAAGTTCTTGAGAGCACGCACAAGCGCTAGGTGTTATCTTCGGCACTAACTGGGATTCCTCTCAGTTTCCTCGGCAATGATATGACCTTTCAAACAGTGAATTCACTCTCTATTGTTGGGTTCTTCCCCCAGTTACCAGAATCTTTCCCAGCATTTGCATTCTGTTCCCAGCTTGCACCGCCATTGTGCCATTCTACCATGGGTCTCTTCCATTTCCGGTGATAAGCAAATCCATCCATTACGATGTCTTCAACAAGGTAATCCACATCATCCAAGTCCGAGTATGCCATTCTACCGACCCCCTCCAAATGATCGCTCGAGAATTGCCTTAGGCTGGTTTAAAGAGTTTCAATGATCTTTGAATCAAAGGTAATTCTTTTTGCCACTTAAGGGGATATTTCTACGAGTCACCTTCCCTAAGGTGCATCGTTATGGTATCATGGCAACTTAACTCCTCGCTACGTTGACAACCGTTCACACCCTCTTAGGTGTGGAATTGTTGCCTACCTAGTAAACCTTCGTCATCCGTTTCACTCCATCCCTCTAGATGTATGCTTCATGTCTCAGCTCAAGAGATGTTGCTATGACTCACTTTGTGAGCTGAACCTAAGTTGAGTGATCTTCGAGAAGATCGATTCTTCCGGAGTTGTCCTTTTCCTCTTGCTGTCATGCTAGTTGGAGTTCTCAGAACAAGACGACAAGACAAAGATGGTGATTGAATCAACACTCTTATGAAGTGCACCCTGGATCGTGAAGATTATACTAGTTTGCGTTTCCCCTTCATCCTTACCCTACGCTTGAATCTCGGGACGAGATTTTTGTTTAGTGGGGGTGAGTTGTCACATCCCTGGTCCTGTTATGCACTAGGCTAGACCCTCATGTGTGCATCATGTTTAAATTCAAATGAAATTTGAATTGGGGAATTTTCAAAGCCTCAGAAACCTTCTAAAAATGATCAACATTAAAATCTTCTCAAAGAAGTCCAAGGAAATGTTCCTTTTCAGCTTTGAAAATATTGGCAAGAATATAATGCAAACCAATATTTTTGGAGTGACTGAAACATTTATTTTGGGCCTTTGAATTAATTCAATAACTATTTGCATTGGATATATATTTGATATATAAATAATATATGTCCAATAATTACTGGAACATTTTATGTGGTTTGGTATATTTTAGTTCTAGCCACTTAACTATTTTCAGGATTTTATAAAATGGTTTAGTATTTTACTAAACTGAAACAACACAGAACAAAATACAAAAAAGAACAGAAACTTACCTGGGCTTACCTGGCGCCACTTACCTGGCCCAGCACGGCCCAGCCCATCTCCACCCCCCCTGTCGTCTTCCTCTGCCAGTAGGCAGAGGCGAGGCATGGCGCGCGCCCGAGAGGCCCCGGCCACCTCCTGCTTTCCGGCCACCTCCTGCTTCCCCGGTCCTCCTGGACGTTGCCACGGAGACGCCCCGACCCTCGACCCTCTCTCACTCCCTCGTGTCTCTCCCTCCGTCCCTATCCTCCCCTGCTCCCTCTCTCTCTCGACCGGACTGAACGGAGCCGCCGCCACCGACGAGCCCCCTCGCGGCCACCGCCACCCCTCTCCTCTCCGACGCGCTCCCGAGCTCCGCCGGTCCTCCCTCGTCCTCCTCGTCGTCTCGCGCGACCAGAAGAGCCCCTGGATGCCGCTAGCCTCGCCGTTCCCCTCCTCGGCCACCGAGGATCGCCGTTGTCAAATTCGTCGCCGTTCGGCCTTCCCCGAGCCCGCCGTCCACCTCTACGGGATCCACGTGAGCTCCACTCTGTTTCCCCTCCTTCGTTTTGCTCGTTCCCGTGCCGTAGCACCCCCGCCCACATTCCCGAGCACCGCCGTCCACCATGGCCGCATAGCTCTCCTGACCTGAGCCCCTCTGCTCGAACCCGTGGCACCAGCGTGCTTCTGGTGGCCCGCGGATGCCATCTGGACCATCAGCTCCTCCCCCAGCGCGCCGCAGCCCCAACCCCGCACATGGACGAACTCCGGCCGCCGTCTTGGAGCTCGCCGTCGTTGACTCCGGCCACGATAGACCCGGCCTCCACCACCACTAGATGCGCGCGAGTGAGGGCCTCCTCCCTGTGCCCTTCTCTTGCCCAGCCGCCGTCTGTAGCGCAGTCCCGGCGAACATCCGCCGCGTTTCGGGTCGCCGCCGGCCGAACTCCGGTGGCCAGTGACGTGGCGCTGTCATTAGCCACTAATGACGCACTAACCAACCCCCTAGGCCACTAACTGTGGGCCCCACCCCTGGTCAAACCCCAGTCAGCGCTGGGTTTGACCGGGATTAGGTCATGTGTCACTAACGTGTGGCCCCCACACGTCAGGTTTGACCTGGGGCGCCCAGTTGACCCTGCTGACGTCACCGTGACGTGGTGCTGACGCCATAATTCATTTCTGGATTTATATTATTCAGGAAATTTCAGAAAATTGTATAAACTTCTAAAAATCATAGAAATTCAACCGTAACCCAAATTAAATAATTTATATATGAAAAATTATCATAAAAATTCAAGGAATCCATCTGTACCATTTTCATGCATGTTTGAACAATGTTTATCCTCTGTTTTGGACAAAACAAATAAAGGGCATTTAAGTAATCATATATGGAGTTGGAGTTTGAATCATGTATTCAAACCAACTTCATTTAAATCATAGCTAGGTGCATTAGCTCAAAACACATTCATATTGCCAGGTCATAGCATGCATCATATTGCGCATTGCATTGATTGTATTTCTTCTTGTTGCCGGTATCTGTTCCCTCCCGGTAGACGATGTTCCGACGTTGTGATCATTGACACTGATGAAGACTCAATGTTATCTTCAGAAGTGCCAGGCAAGCAAAACCCCTTTGTTCATTCCGATACAATCCTACTCTATCGCTCCTGCTCTCTTTTAATGCATTAGGACAACAATGATTCAACTGTTACTTGCTGCGGTAGCTGAACCCCTTTATCCTTTCCATGACCTGTCATTGCCACAGTAAATAGATGAAACCCACTAGCATGAGTAGGAGTTGTTTGAGCCCTGTTGTGCCTCCTCATTCATGTTTGTTGGTCATGCCTGCTACTGCTTAGAGTTGAGTCAGGTCTGATTCATCGGGGATGAATCAGAGGTGTGTGAACATGTCCTACTGTGTGTGAGCTAAGTGTGTGAACACGATTTGGTAAAGGTAGCGGTGAGAGGCCATGTAGGAGTACATGGTGGGTTGTCTCATTGCAGCCGTCCTCAGGAACTGAGTTCTGTGTTTGTGATCCATGATTCAGCTACTACCATACATTGGGCCCTGAAATATGACCCCGCTCGACTTATTATTCACCCTAGTCCTCTGTCCAGGAGTTGCAAGTAGTTTCTGGTGTTTGTAGTATGCTGGAGGCCGTGGACAGCGCTGACCGTAGGGGTGGGCTGTGATGCGGTAGGCACGTGGCCGGGTATACCGGGCGCCCGTTTGGTGTCACGGAACCCTGTTCACATCGTTTGGGGCTGTGAGCGAAACTCCGGCCGGATCTCCTCATGGATGGAACCTGAATAGGCGATAAACCTGGACTAGAGACTTGAGTGTTTAGGTAGGTCGTGGTCTACACCCACGTCGGCTTTCGCTTGAAGTTTGCCGAGCACATGTCGTGTGCAGACGCTAAGTGGTGGAAACATGTATGAAGAAGTACACCCCTGCAAGGTTAACATCATCTATTCGAATAGCCGTGTCCGCGGAAAAGGACTTCTGGGTTGCTTATATCAGTTCATAGACAAGTGAAAGTGGATACCATAAAATATGCAAGATAAGCGTGAGTGCTATGGATGGCGTTCTCGTAGGGAGACGGGAGCGGTTCCATAGTGGTGTATTGATTGGTGAATATGTGGACTCGTGTGCGCCACCTGAAGAGTTACTTGCAATCATAGTTTAGGTTAGCCACTGAGTCAAAGCTGGCTTGCTGCAGTTAAACTCCACCATCCCCTTTGTTGATAATGATGCATATGTAGTTAGTTCTGATGTAAGTCTTGCTGGGTACATTTGTACTCACGTTTGCCTATTTTATGTTTTTGCAGAGAGACTTCGGTCTCACTAGTAGTTCCACGTGGACTTCGACGTTTAGCTTGATACCTCAGCTACGCTCTTGTGCCCTCGGCAGGATCTGGTAGATAGTCAGGCTTCTTAGCCTTTTTTCATTTATAGATGTCTATACCCAGACATGATAGCTTCCGCTTGTGCTTTGATTTGTATGCTCTGAATGTTGGGTCATGAGACCCCTGTTTGTAATATCTCGCTCCTCGGAGCCTATTGAATACTTACTTGTGTCGTAGAGTCATGTTGTGATGCCTTGTTGTATTTGCACATATCGAGCATATTGTGTGTATGATTGAAATGCTTGGTATGTGTGGGATCTGACTATCTAGTTGTTTATCCTTAGTAGCCTCTCTTACCGGGAAATGTCTCCTAGCGTTTCCATCGAGCCATGGTAGCTTGCTACTGCTCCGGAACACTTAGGCTGGCCGGCATGTGTCCTTCTTCGTTCCTGTGTCTGTCCCTTCGGGGAAATGTCACGCATTGAGTACCGGAGGCCTGTTAGCCCGCTACAGCCCGGTTTACTGGAGTCCTGCTAGCCCAGTGCTATAGCCCGGACCCACTTGCTGATGACCGACACGTTCGATGCTGGGTCATGAATGCCTGTCCCTGTAAGTCTGTGCCACTTTGGGTTTACGACTAGCCATGTCAGCCCGGGCTCCTTATCATATGGGTGCTAGTGACACTATCATATACGTGTGCCAAAAGGCGCAAACGGTCCCGGGCAAAGGTAAGGCGACACCCGTGGGAATACCGTGCGTGAGGCCGCAAAGTGATATGAGGTGTTACATGCTAGACCTATGTGGCATCGGGTCGGGGTCCTGACACTCGCGGATTCGACTCCGAACACCGGCGATCGGCGACGAGCGGCGTTGGTGGACTTCGCCCACCGTACACCGAGCTTGAGCTATAAAAACGACCGGGGTGCCTCTCTCTTCTTCCTCACACCTGGCCTCACTTCTCCTCCTCCTTCTTTCTCCATTACTGCTTACAGAAGCTCGGTCGAGGCTCTAATTGCGGAGGCGATGCCGGACTGGTTTGTGATCCTGATATGCGGAGGGCTGGCGACGCTGCTGGGGCTCTCTGTGCTCCTGTGCGCGATAATCTTCGACGAGTATCGCGATGCTGCGGCTCGGGTGTTGGTTCTCCGCGGTGGTGGTGATCATGAGAAGTAGATGGGGTGTGCCGGGTGCTAACTGTTGTTAGAGGGGTGATTAGCTGGATGTAACACCGTTGCAAAGTTTTGCAAACAGTGTATGTGTCCGAATGATTATGGTTGTGAGTCTGCTCGTGGTGCTGAGTGAAATTAAATAATCCACGTCGTGAGAAAGTGTAGATGTAGCAACTCAGGGAAAAGAAAATCTCACTCCAGGATTTTGCAAGGGAAAAACAGTTAATTTAAAGGAGCATAAACCACAACAAAAACTACACACATTAGCAGAAGCCAAATAATTGACTCATCGCATAAGTCACACACATAAATAAATGCTGCAAAGAACAAATACAGTAGTGACGTCTAAAATGAAAATGGTAACTGGGCGGGGTCCTGATAAAATGTCTCTGGTAAAGGGATACATTCTTCTTCAATTGGAGGCAGTGGATTGACCTGTCGATGTATGCGTCTCTCCGTGTCGGGTCTCAGTGGTCTGCCGATGGCAATCTGAGGATTTAAATCTGCGAGGCTCTGAAGATAATCCATCACTCGCTGGTTTAAATGCTCTTGAGCAATGATGTACTGGATAAGGTTGGCCAGAACTGGGTCTCTCTCAATACGTCCACCGGGAAAAGATGTTACTTCTCCGGGTGCTGCACGACTCGGAAAGTAATAATATCCTTGTTCGCGGGCATAGGGTACTGTGGATCGAAGACGAGCAATCGCTTCTTTTGCAGCGGCTTCTATGGCCAAGTGTGGGGTTGGCATAGATTTCCCCACGAAGGAAACTTCTATTGGATCTTGGTTGGGGTCTACAGGAGGAATGTGTACTGCTGCCCAATATTCCGAGGTGGATGGGGTGATCCTCGATTTGAACAGCTCGTACTGGGGTGGCTGGGTAGAACCCATGGTACTGCGGGTAAAATCCCACAATATTTTGACAAAGCTACCTGGAGTTGCATCTGGGGTTCTCAGATGAATGCTGGGGTTCGGCATGACAGGAAAAAGCGTGAGTGTTGTGCACAAAGTGAGGGTTGCTGGGTAAGGTCACAAGGTGGCCTTTATATAGCAATGGAGCCGGATCGTTTTACCGTGGTGAAAGGTAAAAATTTGCCAGCTTAGCTCCAAAGGTCGGGTCAGTGTCAGAGATACACATATCTCATAAAAAGACGCGTTACTGTGGTTGTCGTCGGGTTGGTTTTGGGTAGTTGTGCCCGGAAAAATATGCAGCTATGCGCTGACCAAATATGCAAGGCTATTATTAAGACAGAGGCACAAAGACAGGCTGCGTTAATATACGCGGTCGCATGATTACAAAACGAGAATACATTGAAACTTGGTGCTACTCATACGGCTTAGTCTACTTTGTTTATGTCTAAACGGGCGTGCCTGGTGGATGTCGAGGCTTCTCCACGTGTCTCTCTGCCGGGATTAGTCGGATATGGCGGAGGAACTGCAGGGTCGGGGTAGTGAGAATGACCATCGCGGGGATTGTTGGCCACAACCCCGTTGGAGTGTGCTCCCAAAATGCGTCGAAGCACTTCTGGGGTTATCGCAGCACCTTGGCCGATGGCTTGGGCAAATCTTGGGGTCTCGATCGGTTGTCCAAACAGCACGACTGGGTTGTCGGTGTTGGGCTCGTTTTCTTCTCTCGTCAGGGCTCTACGAACCAGCTCTCCACGAGCTGCGATTAGATCAATAGTGATCTGGTCGAACAGTGCCTCTAGTGCACTTACGTAGCGCACTAGGTGCAACAATGCAGGGTCCGTCTCGTGATCTCCATTGGCAACTTGGGGTGGTCTACCATACCCTTCTCGTCTGGGATAGTAGTGGAACGAGCGACAGTTAACTCTGGGCGACAAGGGCCTGAGATGAACTATAGCCTCTCGAGCGGCTAGCTGGATGGCTTGTGGCTCAAAGGAAGTTGTTCTTCCGGTGAACCGGTAGGGACGCTCGGGTGCTAGACTCCTACCGTAAATGTGCACAGTGGCCCAGAATTGGCGGTCTTCACCGCTCATGGGTCCTTGATACACAACATATTCTGGTGGCTCCTCTAACGCGTAGGCACGACGGGTGAGGTTTGCGAGGATGGTCACAAAACCTCCAAGGTTGGTTGCTGTGGTTTCGTTGTGCACTATAGGTCCAGGCATTGTGGCTCTGTTTGGGGTAGCGGCTGTGTGTGCTGGTTTGGTGTTAGCGTGCCCCTTTTTATAGGAAAAAGGGGACGGAATCTTCCTTCGAACGCTTGCGAGAAAGGATTATTTAGGGGCCGGTCACTGGCGCATGAGTGACAGGTTAGGTTGATAGGTTGGGCACCGACTGCCAAAAGTGTTGGGTCTCTGTGTGGCTATCTTGCACGAGAAGCTTGGCTGGGGTTTGGTTAAGGTCTGGTGGGTTGGTTTGCCTAGTTTATTGACCTGGCTAAGATAGGATTAGCCAATGGTCAGCCTGGCTCTGATACCAAGTCTGTCACGACCGGGTTTTCCGGGTAATAAATTTCCAGAAAAGACCGTCGTGCTCATCAGCCCCAGGATTACTGTTAGCTGATGAGGCTCCAACTTGATACAGAAATTCCAAGCAAAATACAAAATAGGTAGTACAAGACCATTTTGGCCTGTGAGTACAATAAATGGTTTCTAGTGTTTGATGGCGGGAGCGGGATGTGTAACATCAGTGTCTATGGGACTCCATTTCCCACGGGAACAGCTGACCAGGTTAATTCCTATCTTCGCGAGGCTGCTATCTCCATTGAGTGGGTTCCGGGGCTGGCATCGCGTCGCTCATCTCCGTGCAAGATAATCTGGCCAAGACAATAGCCAGGGACAAGCCAGTGAGTACTTTGAATGTACTCGCAAACATTATGAACACAGGTATAATATAACAATGATGTGCTGAAAATATTTTATGCTCATGACGTCAGTCACAAAAGATAAATAAATCTCGGATGCGTGCAAGCAAGTTATTTATAAAATTGCAATAACATGGTAGTATAAAAATTTATGAAACAAATAACAAGTAATGCCACAGTCGGGCGTCTGAGCGACGCCACATAAAGGGCTTTAAAAGAAATGCCACATTCGGGCGTCTGAGCGACGCCACATAAAGGGCTTTAAAAGAAATGCCACAGTCGGGCGTCTGAGCGACACCACATAAAGGGCTTTAAAAAGAAATGCCACAGTCGGGCGTCTGAGCGACACCACATAAAGGGCTTTAAAAGAAATGCCACAGTCAGGCGTCTGAGCGACACCACATAAAGGGCTTTAAAAGAAATGCCACAGTCGGGCGTCTGAGAGACACCACATAAAGGGCTTTAAAAGAAACAATCATAGTGAATATCCCGGAGGTAGAACCATCCTAGAGATATTCGGTAATAACAATAATATCACGGGTTAGTCAACAATAATAATAATCATAGATATCACAAGTCACGAGTAGTAAATTTCATTTTCTGGTTAACGGTTTCACCTCCGAAGACCGACACTAAGACCGACACCTGACCCATCCCAGACTATAATCCTTAACCATGGACACGGCTATTCGAATAGGTTTATTCTCTGCAGAGGGTGTACTCTTTACCCACGAGTAACGGATTTCTTTAGTCCATCGGGACTAATTCCGTCTATGGTCTTTTTGTTGAAAACACACCTAACTTGCACACACCAGCTTATCGCACACGTGTCTGGAATCACCCACGACACCTGTTAAGCAAACTCTAAGTGGGGACGCTACAACCTCGTGTTGCATGGGATCAAATTTATATCGCGCGCTCTAAGGGGTGGCCTCCCCTCTCGGTCCCAACCGGAAACACCCATGCCCCCGAACCAGGTGGCCTGCCTACCAGCTACAACCGGTATCTTCCACCATGGCCTCTCTGTACGGTGTGTGCTGGAAAGAGGTTGACAACTTACTGAACCGTACTCTACTTGCTGTAGAGACGAGTGGTAGTACGAAACAAGTATGGGGGTTACTGGAACAAGACTCGATCTACGGTCGACTCAGGAGGTTCAAGTATTCCCTGCATGATTAGCATGACGAATATATTTCATCCATCAGAGTCACCTCTCATATCGCCTTACCATGCCATACCAGACATAACCGCCCCGACGGAGACCGGTGACAAACTCAAGCCTACCCAAGGCAGAGGTTTTCCCGGGTTCCTTCCGGTATGCATGCAAGGCATATGAGGGTGATTATCATCACAAGTGAGTCCATTTCCAACAGCATGGAAATCAACAACATGCACCCATGCATATGATCATATCACATGAAATAACAAGTCCTTCGAAATGCGGTGGTGTTATAAATGTATCAATGATCACACCAAAAATATTATGCCGGGGTTCAGAATGCTTGCCTTCAATGTTGTGGAGGGGTGAGATGCTCTCCAAAACTTTTGAAAGCTTCTTCTCTCTCCCAAAATCCTATTTAAAAATATATTTGAATTAACACACATTTCAAAAACAGAACCAAAAAGTTGTTTGAAAATTTTTCAAATAAATCTTAAAATAAACTAGACCAAATTTAAGGAAGGTAGGAAAAAGAATCAACTCATTCGGAGTTATATTTAAAAAGTTATAGCCAGTCAAAGATTTGGTCAAATCTGTTTTTTTTAAATTAAAACAGAAAAGAAAACGATTCAGACGAGATTACGCTTTCGGTGCAGAGGAGGCGTACTTGGGGATTTACGCCTCCACTTAACCACGCGGGCGGCGTGGGGTGTCACTGACAGTGGGCCTGCTTGGCCCACTGGTCAGGTTTGACCAGTCGCCGCGCGTCGTCTCCCTCCTTTGCCCGAGCGGAGCGGGGCTCCGGCGATCGTCGCTGGTGTTTGGCTGCTCCTCGCGGGCCCCCGAGGGTGGGGATGGATCCGCAAGGTTGGGGCGGTCCTCCCGGTAGTCGTTGGTTCGGCGGGGACGGGGTGAGCTGCCGGCGGCGAGCTCCGCGGCGGAGGAAGGCTTCGGTGGCGAAGTGACTTTGTGGCGGCGTTGGCTCCCGATCAGAATCAAGTAGGGGAAAAGGCTCACGGGAGGATGAGGGGGTTCTTGGTGAAGAGAACGGAGAGGGGGAGATACTGGAGGTGCCGGACTGGCCGGGGCTGTTGCAGCGGCAGGAGTTGCCGGAGATGAGGAAGGAGGCCTCCCCGGGTCGAATGCGAGCTAGGAGAGTGCCATAGGGGTGGTCTGAGGTCGCGTGCGTGCTCAGAGGGGCTCGGGGTGTCCATTTATAGCGCGACGAGGTCGGTTCCGCGGCGGCCGTGGATAAGCTCTCCGGCGAACCGCCTCTCTGTGGCTAGGGCGACGTGGCGGCGACGAGCGCTAGGGGACGAAGCTGCGGATGAGCACGCACTGCTCACAGGGGCAGGTGGCGAGTCGGGGTGGCTTGGGCGGCGCTGCACGGCGCAGGGCTGTCGGGCGGCGGCGGCGGCTAGCTCTTGGCTTGCCGGGCGTGGCGAGGGGCGGCTTGGCGCGTAGCTGAGAGAAGGGGAGCGCGTGGCGAGGTTCTGCAGAGCGGGCCAAATCCGTGGGGGCCAGCGTGTCGGCTCGGCCGCGTGGCTGCAATTTGCGCGCTCTGGGCGCGTCCAGTGCACGCACGGGACATGCTCGACGAAATGCTATGGCATGTTAGGGGGCTCCAAACCACAAGAAAGTTAGCAGGGTGGGGTTATAGTTTAAGGCAAAACCATTGGACATGCTGGTCTGGCCAGGGGATTAAGTCCATAGTGCAAACAAGGACTCATGTCAAAACTGATCATGCCCACAGAGTGTTTGACAAAATGCCAGAGGCATCTAGGCAGGTCTTGGAGGGGCCAAATTTCCAGATTGAAGTCTCTTTGGAAGCAAGAGGGGGTGGTGAGGTTAGTTGGCCAAAAGCAGAAACTTGTTAGTGCAAGTTTCACAAAACTTCAGTTCTGGACAGGAAATAAATGACATTATTTCATGAACCAAAAATGATCCAAAAGGTGCATGCTCCTGGACTTAAGGGTTTAACATGGGGAACTACAAGTAGGAGAAATGATCAAGGGTTAAAGAGCAAGTAAAAACATGGTTGCTGTACAAACCATCAAGTTGGTCCAGAATGAAGATGAGGTTGATTCACTCAAATTTTTCAAAGAACATAAATAGGTTTTTGCACAAAGTGAAATAATAGGCTCCTACTGACCTCCCCTAATTTTGGTAGAAGTTTTAAAGAAATATTTAAATAGGTTGCAGTGCAAAAAGCACTCTGGACCAGAGATGAAAAATTGAGTGCAGGGCTCAAAATATTTCATGAATGAAATATATTTTAGCATAAAAGTGATTTAAAAACATCACATGACATCTCCAAATTTTTGTGGGAATTTTAAGTGAATTTATCAAATGGTTGTAGTTCAAATAAGGCCATTTAACCTAGAAAACCCTTTTCAAGAAAATAAAGATCAAGCAACTTAATTATTTAAGTAGTTACACTGATAAAAGGAAAGTTTTTCTTGAGAGGTTAAACAAGTCCAACAACATTTTTGAAAAGTTTTCTCTTTGGGAAAAACTCATCATAACAGGGAAGGAAATGATCTAAAAAACAAAATGGAGCTCAAAAATTCAAAGTTTTAAATCCTGGCAAAATTTTATTCCCTTAAAACAAGGCCAAAATTTTGGGGTGTCACAATGCGTCCTTGGCCGTGTAGGTTGTGTAGGCTAGATTCAGAGGTACCTCCCACGTGTTTAGGTCCTTTGTATCGTTATCTTCTTTCATGTTGGTGTATCAGGGGTCGATGATGGTCTCAGCGAGGTCAACCACGAAGTCCTTCTCCTGCCTGTTGCTGATGATCTTGTATTACTTCTGGATGTCGACAAGCTTGTTGCACCAGATGGCCGAATTGTCGCGTTCTTCCTTCTCTCCACCATAGCGAAGGTGCAGTCGGCGCTGCCGATGAAACGGGCGAATGCTCCAGAACCTCTGATGGCCCTACAGAAGTGGTAGATGAGAACCTCGTCCCGCACACATACCTGGGCGACGGCGATCGGCTGGTCCCTGTTAGGAGACGAATGGATGGGCACAAGGTCTAGTCCTGCAACCTTGTGCTTTCTCGTCCTGTAGGTACTGCTTGAACTCGGCGAGGCAGAGCTTGACCGAGTCCGGATCATTTGTGTACATCACATTCAACTTGGTGCAGCCATATGACTGAAGAGCGAACTCAAAGGGGAACTCCTTGCTGAAGTCCATATCCAGCAGGCTCACCCCTCGGATCGCCATTGGAGTCTCTTCGAGTGAACGAGTGTGTAGGCGGCGACAGCAGTTCGTTTTTCAGCTCTTGGGGAACTGGATTCAATAGTAAGCTGAGTGTGTATAGGCGACAACAGATACTACCCCTCCCTCGTCCGCTGCACGCCCGGCAGAAGATGCACCCTCAGTGCATTCAAATGCCTCCATTAAGAAATCTACTCCGGCCACACGTCGGTTCATGAGCGGGTCTGTATTGGTACTGTAATAACAGGAGTTAGTGGTCACTTTACTTAAATTGAATTAGCTTTAATAGAAATTTATACTTAAAACAAGCAATGCATTGGCTCGTTCTATGAGTGCCACAGGATCAACATGCACAACAATTAGAATTATTATTCTCAGGACGCACACGATCAGCACATTTGTCGCACTTTCACAAAGATAATACTACCAAGTTTGAACTGTTCGTTATGGTTGTTGTCCTCTGCATCATCATGTCATGTTTCCCAGCTTGCAAGATTCAGAACCAACAAATAAGATCGAAATAATAAGTACAACAAAGATGCCTACACATGTCATTGATTCCCAGCTTGCAAGATTCGGAACCAACAAATAAGATCCAAATAATAAGTACAACAAAGATGCCTACACATCTCATTGATTCCCAGCTTGCAAGATTCAGAACCAACAAATAAGATTCAAATAATAAGTACAACAAAGATGCCTACACATCTCATTGATTCCCAGCTTGCAAGATTCAGAACCAACCCATTAGAGCCTTTTGATAAAGTGAATATAGGGATTAAATCCATCTTGGCTAGCCATGTCATACAATCAAAGAACTTGGCGAGTGCTCTTGACTATCACAACATCTGTAGTTGAGTATTCCTGTTTGCACAACACAAACAAGGAGAGCATGATTTCACTTTAATGGTGGCCTCCTTGAACTCAACCTGCAGCTCCACTAGGATGAGGTCTACCTGGAGTTCCATGATTCAATTCATGCTCCTTTTTTGCAGTTCACCTGAAATGAAGCAAATATTGCATCATTCAGCTAGCAAGAAGTACTTGCTCTCGTGAGCTGGCGGGTTCTTCTTTAGTAGTTGCATTAAAATTGAGGAACATTAAGGTTGGCTGTCCGGCTCATGTAACGTGCAACTATAATTTTCTTATCCTTTTGTGCAGTTCCACTAAAATAAAGTGCCATTGTGGTGACAGTGACGGCTCCATGTTGCAAAGGCGAATAAAATGTTGCACGAGATTACCAGCAGAACTTGACGGAGATTTTGGAAACTCCAATCACCAATTTGTGCAGTTCCACCAAAATTGAGAGATGTTGCCCACGTGACATTTTAGTTGAACTGCACAAGACACTCATTCCAAAAAAAGTGTTTTGTGCAGTTCACCAAAAGGTCACAATAGCAACTAGGTGAAATGGATATCCCTATCTGCACAAAAAGATAGAAAGTAAACAGTTGCTGGTCAATAAGAATATACGAAACATATACAAAATGAAAAGAAGCATCTTAAATATGTTCATGGAAATCAAGCAAGGACAGTAGAAATTTTAAAACGTCAGCAATGCTTCATGTTACCAGAAGCATTATGATGAACAATGAGATTCCTCAAATATGGGATTACTTTAATGGTGGCATTGCTTGTTTACCAGACACAGTAAATCAACAGCAGCTAAAGAGTTGGTTTAAGGGCATGGGACCGTGGGGACACCAGGACACACAGCAGCATAAAGGAGCAACTTACTTATCATACTGGGGAAAACAACAGGAGAGCCATTTGTAACATAGTTTAATTGCATCTTATCAATGGAGGCATTAGATTAACAATAATACTGGTTAGACATGTCCCTAAGGTAACAGTGTGATTGCTTCATTTTACATGCGCCCTTACATTAACAACAGCAAAAGGTTGGTATAAGGACATGCGACAATGGACGCATCAGCATAGTGTACCTACAAGGAGGCATAAAGTGGTGATGCCGAGTTTGTTCATGCTATGTGAGGGCAACAAACCTAATCCTGGAGACCTTGTACTATGTGAGGGCAGCAAATCTAATCCTGGAGACCTTTTACTATATGAGGGCACCAAATCTAATCCTGGAGACCATTTACTATGTGAGGGCAGCAAATCTAATCCTGGAGACCTTTTACTATGTGAGGGCAGCAAATCTAATCCTGAGACCTTTTACTATGTAAGGGCAGCAAATCTAATCCTGGAGACCTTTTACTATGTGATGGCAGCAAATCTAATCCTGGACATACTCTGTTGACTTGGCCACCAGCCGCCACTTTCTATCCTTTTTTCAACCAATAATAGATCTGTTCCTAATCCAGTTTGTACTGCGTTTTCCCATTATTTCCCTTTTCAACCAAGAGACCGGTTGGGTATCCGGTCTCTACTACTTTCACCATATTATTTCCTCTTTGAATCAAGTCCTAGATTCATGCTACAACTCCCCCCTTTCTTCGTTGTTTGAATAAATCCCTAGATTCGTGTCACATCCCTAGCTCTAGTCTGCTCTGGGTTAGCTAGTCTTGTGTTGCATCATGTTTAAATTTCTCTTAAACCTGAAATGGGGATAGCAGAAACCCCACCACCACATAATGCAACTAGGATGAAAATGAAAATATTTTCAATAAACCCA
Source organism: Triticum dicoccoides (assembly GCF_002162155.2). Classification (NCBI taxonomy): domain Eukaryota; kingdom Viridiplantae; phylum Streptophyta; class Magnoliopsida; order Poales; family Poaceae; genus Triticum; species Triticum dicoccoides. Next base: position 110,307,523 of record NC_041387.1, on the reverse strand, counting down.
AAATGTCCCTAAGAAAAGTTCATGATCTCTGGTTTAGGTGAAAACCTCTGCCAAAAATGATGAACATATTTTTAGGTCATTTCTGGATTTTTGAATTAACTCATATTGTATTTGAATTGGGGCATTTAAATCCTATAATTATTTTAAATGCTCTAATAATTCTGAAATTAGTTGAGGCCTGTTGGGAATAATTCCAACAGTGCACAAAAATATTTTCAGGAGTTTTAAAAATGGTTTTGTATTTTTACTAAATCAAAACAAAACAAAACAAAATAGAAAACTGAAATAGATTAAAAGAGAGAGAGAGAAGCCCACCTGGCCTCACCTGTGCTGGCCCAGCCCACCTGGCCTGGTGCCAGTCATCCCCAACCTCTGCCAGTAGGCAGAGGAGGGACAACGCACGGTGCGTGCGCAGGCGCCACGCCACCAGGCTGCCTGCCTGCGTCGCCTGGCCACCACGACGCCTCACGCCTTCTCCTCGGTGCTGCCTCGATGCCCTGGAAGACCCCTCGCTCCTCTCCCTCACTCTCTGCTCTCGCCCTCGCCCTCCAGTCCCTTCCTCGAGCGCGACCAAACGCAGCCGTCGCCGCCGCTCGCCACTACCGTTCCCAGTGCCACTGCCTTGCCTCCCCGCTGTGTCCATCGGCTCCGCCACATCACCCTGGAGCTCCAAGCCAACGGAGGCATACCCGGAAACCCTGGAACGTCGCCAGCATCATCGTCTTCACTGTCAGGCACCGGAGATCGTCGCCGCCGATTCGTCGTCCATAGGGCCTCCCCGAGCTCGCTGAGCTACTCATCGACCGCCCCGTGAGCTCCTCCGCCTTTCCCCTCTCTTTCCCGAGTCATTTTCGCCTCGTAGCCGCCGCCGCCATTGAGGCCAAAGCTCACCTCCGCCCGAGCTCATCGCCGGCGCGGCTCCGGTGACCTTAGGGTCCCGTGCGTGTATCCGTTGAGTTCGTGAGCGCCCGTGGGTTCGTCAAGTGCAAGCCGTTGCTCGTTTTGACGGATGTGGCCCCGTTTTCGTCACCTTCCGAGCTCCGGTCACCATGGTTGTCGCCGTCGCCATCGATTCCGGCCTCCCCGCACCCAACCACCTGCACCACTAGATGCGGCACACATTCAGCTCTCTGTAGAGCCAAGCCGCATGCCCAGCCAACACCCGTAGCGCGATTCCGGCGCGCCTCCGCCGCGCTGGATGGTCGCCGCCGGCCATACTCCGGCGAAGCTGACGTGCCACGTCATTAGCGGCTAATCACCCGCTAATACCGCCACTAACTAACCCCCTAGCTCACTTACGGACGGGCCCCACAACACTTAATTAACCTGGATTAATTTCTGACTAAGATTAGATTAACTCCAGTGGGCCATGGCTGTCAGGTTTGACCTGCCCAGTCAGCTTTGACCTGGCCCCACTGGTCAGCCTCTGTTCCTGCCATGTTACACTAACATGCGGGACCCACGCATCAGGTTTGACCCGGGGCAGCCTGTTGACCTGCTGACGTCAGCATGGTGTCATGCTGGCGCAGTAAACTATTTTCTGGTTTTAGTCTAATTTAAAATAACCAGGAAATTCCAGAAAATAGTATAAACTTCTAAAAATCATATAAAATCAACCGTAACTCCAAATGAAACAAATTATATATGAAAAACGATCAGAAAAATCCAATCTATCCATATGTACCAATTTCATGCATGTTAGAACAACTTATGACTACTGTTTAGGACAATTCAATTAAATGGCATTTAAACCTTCACATATGGAGTTTGAATTTGAACCTAGAGTTCAAACCAACTTCATTTTAATTGTTGCTAGTTGCATTAGCTCAAACCACAACATATTGCCATGTCATGATCATGCATCATATTGTTGCATTGCATTGATTGTGTTCTCCTTGTTTGCCGATAATTGTCCCCTCTCGATAGACATGTACCGACGATGTGATTGATGACACCGATGAAGAACTATACTATCTTCAGAAGTGCCAGGCAAGCAAAACCCCCTTGTTCATTCCAATACAATCCCACTCTCTCGCTCCTGCTCTCTTTTACTGCATTAGGACAACAACGATTCATCTGTTACTTGTTGCGGTAGCTGAACCCCTTTATCCTCTGCATGACCTGTCATTGCCACAGTAAATAGATGAAACCCACTAGCATGAGTAGGAGTTGTTTGAGCCCTGATGTGCCTACTCATTCATGCTTGTTTGTCACGCCTGCTATTGCTTAGAGTTGTGTCAGGTCTGATTCATCGTGGATGAATTGGAGGTGTATAAACATGTCCTACTGTGTGTGAACTAAGTGTGTGAACATGATTTGGTAAAGGTAGCGGTGAGAGGCCATGTAGGAGTACATGGTGGGTTGTCTCATTGCAGCCGTCCTCAGGAACCGAGTTCTGTGTTTGTGATCCATGAACAGTTACTACCACACATTGGGCTCCGGGCGCTCCAAGCTCTCTCGACTTATTAATCAACTTGATCTCTTTCCAGGAGTTGCAACTAGTTTCTGGTGTTTGTAGGTAGTGTTAGTAGTCTACCAAGTGGCACCCAGTACAGGTGGGCTTGGGACAGACTAGGCACAGTGGCCCGGTGTACCAAGTAGCACCCGGATGGTGGGCTTGGGAACCCTGCACACATCGTTTGGGGCCGTGAGCGACACCCCGGCCGGATCTCCTTGCGAATGGAACCCGAATAGGCGATAAACCTGGACGAGAGACTTGTGTGGTTGGTCAGGTCGTGGCCAACACCCTCGCTGGGCTTCCGCTTGAAGGTTGCCGAGTACATGTCATGTAAACGGTGGTAAGTGGTGAGAGCGTGTGTGAAGAAGTACACCCCTGCAGGGTTAATATGATCTATTCGAATAGCCGTGTCCGCGGTAAAGGACTTCTGGGTTGCCTATACAGTTCATAGACAAGTGAAAGTGGATACTCTAAAATACGCAAGATCAGCGTGAGTGCTATGGATGGCATTCTCGTAGGGAGACGGAAGCGGATCCATAGTGGTGTATTGATATGGTGAATATGTGGACTCGTGTGCGCCACCTCAAAAGAGTTACTTGCAGTCGTAGTTCAGGATAGCCACTGAGTCAAAGCTGGCTTGCTGCAGTTAAACCCCACCATCCCCTTGTTGATAATGATGCATATGTAGTTAGATCTGATGTAAGTCTTGCTGGGTACATTTGTACTCACGTTGCTTAATTTATGTTTTTGTAGAGAGACTTCAGTCTTGCTAGTAGTACCGCGTGGACTTCGACATTTAGCTTATTACCTCAGCTACGATCTTGTGCCCTCGGCAGGATCTGGTAGATAGTCAGGCTTCTCAGCCTTTTTCATTTGTAGATGTCTGTATTCAGACATGTTAAGCTTCCGCTTGTGCTTGACCTGTGTGCTCTGAATGCTGGGTCATGAGACCCATGTTTGTAATATCTCTCTCCTCGGAGCCTATTGAATAAATACTTGAGTTGTAGAGTCATGTTGTGATGCCATGTTGTATTTGCACATATCGAGCATATTCTATGTATGTTATTGAAATGCTTGGTATGTGTGGGATCTGACTATCTAGTTGTTTATCCTTAGTAGCCTCTCTTACCGGGAAATGTCTCCTAGTGTTTCCACTGAGCCATGGTAGCTTGCTACTGCTCCGGAACGCTTAGGCTGGCCGGCATGTGTCCTTCTTCGTTCCTGTGTCTGTCCCTTCGGGGAAATGTCACGCGATGAATACCGGAGTCCTGTTAGCCCGCTACAGCCCGGTTCACCGGAGTCCTGCTAGCCCAGTGCTACAGCCTGGATTCACTCGCTGATGACCGACACGTTCGATGTTGGGTCATCGATGCCTGTCCCTGTAAGTGTGTGCCACTTTGGGTTTACGACTAGCCATGTCAGCTCGGGCTCCTTATCATATGGATGCTAGCGACACTATCATATACGTGTGCCAAAAGACGCAAACGGACTCGGGAAAAGGTAAGGCGACACCCGTGGGGATATCGTGCGTGAGGACGCAAAGTGATATGAGGTGTTACATGCTAGATCGATGTGGCATTGAGTCGGGGTCCTGACAGCTTTGGTATCAGAGCTTGACTGCCTGTAGGATTACCAAGCCAAACTGGTCGAAGTTGAGTCTAGAAATTCTTTAGTTATATAAGGGAATTGATTGTGGGATGGAACGTAAGGCTCTTTTTACTCCTTATACCTTGTGCCCTTCTGATCTGAGTCATCTTATCTTTCCTACGGGGTTAAGGAACTAGGCTTTCTCTTCTTTCTATCAGGATCACGTGTTACTAATCAGTAGACTCATAAGATTGTTGGATTTAAGCCTCAGTTCAGTTTCCACCTGTGTATGTTAACTGTTGATCTCGAAACCTTGATGTTGTGATGTTGAGTGGCTATGCCACCATTTTTCTAGCGTGTCTTCAATCTTTTGAGCATTTACAACCGTTATGCTGTCCGAGTCATCCCAGGTTTCTAAATAGTCTGATGCATTTGCAAATCCCCCTTTCCCTTCCTGATGTTTTTTGGGGCCAGATTAAGCACACTAAACGCTGAGTTGAGGTATTCCATTGCCTCAACATTTATGTTGGAGCTATTATTATGACCCTAGGTGTCTAGAGTATCACCTAGTAATTTATCCATGCTTTTGTTCCCAGTGTGATGATTCTGGCCACCATTCTCGAAAGCATCCTGTGATGCAATCTAGTTAGTAGGTATTCTACTCTTGGGTTTTTGAACCCGAGATTCACCCCACTTACTTCATGTTTATAGTGTTGCTAGTTCCTTTAGGAAATTAGTAACCTTTGCATTAGTCCTCGAGGTCCGTGGTATTCCCTTCTTCCAAATACTATGAACCACTTATGGCAGTAGTTTGTTGGATCAAAAGATCATAATAGGAGTGCTCTCGATGGGTTCTCCATTCTATATTGCGACCCTGCCAGTCCTACCTCTCTGCATGGATTACCCAGAAGAAACTTGTTGAACTTGGTTCAACATACTAATCTATGCATCCACAACTCAGAAAACCGTATGTTCCTTTGAGTTGTCCCTCTTTAGTTGTCTTCTGACCCTCGTCTATCAATTGATAGTCAAGAGTATGTGTGCATTCGTTCATCGATGTCTATTACTATTGTGGTCCGTCAAGCCATTCTATTCCAGAATGACTAGGAGAAACAAACTCCAGTACCTCATCCATATCTAGGATTGGGTCAAAGTAGTCATACTCCGCAGATCAAAATACTAATCCAATTTTTGTTCTGTTCCACCTTGGAGTATTACCATCTTTATATCAAGGATATCATGGGAATTGCACACCATCCTATGAACTCTTGATACAGTGATACTCTCTCCATCATTATTCATTTCTCGGTTCCCATGTTGTTGCAACCGAAATGCCGACAAGTGAATCGTGATGTGTGAAATCAATACTCCTAGCAACCTTGTTGCTTGGTAGTTAAAGGACAATAATTTCATTCTTAGTGTGTTGGTTCTTGAATCATCATTATAAGACTGAATGTGCTACCTAGTCCTTATTTTCGGTGCACCCTTCGATCAATGAGTTAGGATTATTCCAAATCCCTCGCTCTTTGATCATATCGTCTTGCCCTGAAAAGCAAGATTGTTCTCGAGCTTAGTAACATATTGGTGGTTTGTGATTTTCCGAATATCTTCTTGGAAGTATTACTAGGTTGTCACCTGACCGCTATATTGAGATCGTGATCATGTTGGTTTTCCTCCAAACCACCCATTCTCCAAGAATATGTGTTGGATACCACTGAGCTAGTTGTTTAAGCTGAACAACAACTTGGAGAGTTGGAAGATAAAAGCTTGTCCGACTTAGTTCATTTTAAGGGATATCTTGTATGTGTGTTGAAGAAAGTTGATATTTTCATCGACTGACCCTCGTGATCAGTTAATGGACCTATCATTTTATCCAACCTTTGATTTGAGTATGGGCTATCATCAAATCAGACCAGAACCAACGATATTCATAATGTTGTCTCACTCGTGGTTGATCCCTCGAGCATACACCATTATATCTTTTGGGTCTGACCAATGCTATCACTTGTTCACATAATTATGGAACTCCATCCTCATGGAAACCTGGATGAATTGTTGTTGATCCCATCGACAACATCCTTATCTCCTCCATGATTCTGTTGGACATTAAGCTAGTGTTGGAAACTTTGTAAACAATGCCTTCAAGTTCCGTCCCTGAGGTATATGTTTGGATGAGTGCAGTGACTTCCTCTAATTCACGTGTATTTGATGTAAGTTGCCGCCGTGAATTCGAGAAAGTTTGTTTTTGCGTCCTTTGGAATCATCCCAAGTCAGTCACGCATGTGCGAAGTACTCTATGGTTTGATAGGTTGGCCGCATCCATTCTATATGTGGTTCCTAGCACACCAAGCCACTGATTGATTTGTTCAAGGAGAAGAAGTTCCTTCTTAGGATCCGGACTTATGCAAGGGCTTTGATATCCTCGATGATGGTTCCCAACCAGAACTCGGTAGTGTTCTGTTGTAAGACTACCATGTGATCATGCTTGTCTGGGACAACGTGCTCACATGCTCGTAGCACAACCAGCTCATGTTTTGGAGCTTACTACCGTAGTTCATTTCCCGAGAATCTCGCAACGTCATCTCGTCGATTTGTGTTGCAAACTTTTATTTTTCTTTCTAGACTCGATGAGTCTGGATTATTCTGACACCAACCAGATCTAAATCTCAGGCAGATATAATGGTTGGAACGTCTCCCAAGAACTATAATATTGGCCTCTCTGTAACCCGGTAAAGTGGTTATCATGGCCAACACACCCAGCTGGAAGGCCCATTATTGTAGTATCTTCATTAAGGAAGTTGGCCACCTCCCCATAAGGATTTCGTAGGATTTACTCCCTAGTTGTGCCTTATGATTTTTTGTGTTCCTGAAGTCCGACCTTTACTTGATGTTCTAGATATCAAACCATATGAATGGGATACACTAGCACATCAAGGAGAACATTAGAAGCGGAGTGCTAAATGTCTCTCGGTCGATCATCCAGATTCTGTTTCCTTGGCCTCGCTAAGGTGAAATCTAAGAAGGTGTTATCTTCCTTTGCATCTGCATCGTCCATCACTATTCATCATGGTGGTATGTTGTGTTGCCAGGATCCTTGACACAGATGTTGGTAAAACCTTGATGAATATGGAAATGCTCAAGTTCTGGAGAGCACGCACAAGCAAAATCATCCCTTGAGTTGTTTTCAACAAAGTAATCCACATCATCTATTCTAATCCGGGTATGCCATTCTACCGAAACCCTCCAATCGATCACTCGAGAATTGCCTTAGGCTAGTATAAAGAGTTTCAATGGTCTCTGAATCAAAGGTAATTCCTTTTGCCACCTAAGGGGATATATCTACGAGTCACCATCCCTAAGGTGTCTCGTTGTGGTATCATGGCAACTCAACTCCTCACTACGTTGACAACCGTTCACCACCCTCTTAAGTGTGGAATTGTTGCCTACCTAGTGAACCTTCGTCATCTGTTTCACTCCATCCCTTCAGATGTATGCTTCATGTCTCAGCTCGAGAGATGTTGCTATGTCTCATTCCATGAGTTGATCCTAAGTTGTTCGACCTTTGATAAGGTTGATCCTTCTAGTGTCTTTCTTTCCCTCTCGTTGTCATGTTAGTTGGAGTTCTCAGAGCAAGACGGCGAGACAAAGATGGTGATTGAATCAATGTTCATTTGAAGTGCAACCTGGATCGTGAAGATTGCGTTAGTTGCGTTCCCCCTTCATCTTACCCTACGCTTAAATCTCGGGACGAGATTCTTGTTTAGTGGGGGTGAGTTGTCACATCCCTAGCTCTAGTCTGCTCTGGGTTAGCTAGTCTTGTGTTGCATCATGTTTAAATTTCTCTTAAACCTGAAATGGGGATGGTAGTAACCCCAGCACCACATAATGCAACTAGGATCAAAATGAAAATATTTTCAATAAACCCAAAATGTCCCTAAGAAAAGTTCATGATCTCTGGTTTAGGTGAAAACCTCTGCCAAAAATGATGAACATATTTTTAGGTCATTTCTGGATTTTTGAATTAACTCATATTGTATTTGAATTGGGGCATTTAAATCCTATAAATATTTTAAATGCTCTAATTATTCTGAAATTAGTTGAGGCCTGTTGGGAATAATTCCAACAGTGCACAAAAATATTTTCAGGAGTTTTAAAAATGGTTTAGTATTTTTACTAAATCAAATCAAAACAAAACAAAATAGAAAACTGAAATAGATTAAAAGAGAGAGAGAGAAGCCCACCTGGCCTCACCTGTGCTGGCCCAGCCACCTGGCCTGGTGCCAGTCATCCCCAACCTCTGCCAGTAGGTAGAGGAGGGACAACGCACGGTGCATGCGCGGGCGCCACGCCACCAGGCTGCCTGCCTGTGTCGCCTGGCCACCGCGACGCCTTGCGCCTTCTCCTCGGTGCCGCCTCGATGCCCTAGAAGACCCCTCGCTCCTCTCCCTCACTCTCTGCTCTCTCCCTCGCCCTCCAGTCCCTTCCTCGAGCGCGACCAAACGCAGCCGTCATCGCCGCTCGCCGCTGCCGTTCCCAGCGCCACTGCCTAGCCTCCCCGCTGTGTCCATCGGCTCCGCCACATCGCCCTGGAGCTCCAAGCCAACGGAGGCAAGCCCGGAAGCCCTGGAACATCGCCAGCATCATCGTCTTCATCGTCGGGCACCGGAGATCGTCGCCGCCGATTCATCGTCCATAGGGCCTCCCCGAGCTCGCTGAGCTACTCATCGACCTCCCCGTGAGCTCCTCCACCTTTCCCCTCTCTTTCCCGAGTCATTTTCGCCTCGTAGCCGCCGCCGCCATTGAGGCCGAAGCTCACCTCCGCCCGAGCTCATCGCCGGCGCGGCTCCGGTGACCTTAGGGTCCCGTGCGTGTATCCGTTGAGTTCATGAGCGCCCGCGGGTTCATCAAGTGCAAGCCGTTGCTCGTTTTGACGGATGTGGCCCCGTTTCCGTCATCTTCCGAGCTCCGGTCACCGCGGTTGTCGCCGTCGCCGTCGATTCCGGCCTCCCCGCACCCAACCACCTGCACCACTGGATGCGGCACACATTCAGCTCTCTGTAGAGCCAAGCCGCATGCCCAGCCAACACCCGTAGCGCGATTCCGGCGCGCCTCCGCTGCGCTGGATGGTCGCCGCCGGCCATACTCCGGCGAAGCTGACGTGCCACGTCATTAGCGGCTAATCACCCGCTAATACCGCCACTAACTAACCCCCTAGCTCACTTACGGACGGGCCCCACAACACTTAATTAACCTGGATTAATTTCTGACTAAGATTAGATTAACTCCAGTGGGCCATGGCTGTCAGGTTTGACCTGCCCAGTCAGCTTTGACCTGGCCCCACTGGTCAGCCTCTGTTCCTGCCATGTTACACTAACATGCGGGACCCACGCATCAGGTTTGACCCGGGGCAGCCTGTTGACCTGCTGACATCAGCATGGTGTCATGCTGGCGCAGTAAACTATTTTCTGGTTTTAGTCTAATTTAAAATAACCAGGAAATTCCAAAAAATAGTATAAACTTCTAAAAATCATATAAAATCAACCGTAACTCCAAATGAAACAAATTATATATGAAAAATGATCAGAAAAATCCAATCTATCCATCTGTACCAATTTCATGCATGTTAGAACAACTTATGACTACTGTTTAGGACAATTCAATTAAATGGCATTTAAACCTTCACATATGGAGTTTGAATTTGAACCTAGAGTTCAAACCAACTTCATTTAAATTGTTGCTAGTTGCATTAGCTCAAACCATAGCATATTGCCATGTCATGATCATGCATCATATTGTTGCATTGCATTGATTGTGTTCTTCCTTGTTTGCCGGTAATTGTCCCCTCTCGATAGATGTGTACCGACGATGTGATAGATGACACCGATGAAGAACTATACTATCTTCAGAAGTGCCAGGCAAGCAAAACCCCCTTGTTCATTCCGATAAATCCCACTCTCTCGCTCCTGCTGTCTTTTACTGCATTAGGACAACAACGATTCATCTGTTACTTGTTGCGGTAGCTGAACCCCTTTATCCTCTGCATGACCTGTCATTGCCACAGTAAATAGATGAAACCCACTAGCATGAGTAGGAGTTGTTTGAGCCCTGATGTGCCTACTCATTCATGCTTCTTTGTCATGCCTGCTATTGCTTAGAGTTGTGTCAGGTCTGATTCATCGGGGATGAATTGGAGGTGTGTAAACATGTCCTACTGTGTGTGAACTAAGTGTGTGAACACGATTTGGTAAAGGTAGCGGTGAGAGGCCATGTAGGAGTACATGGTGGGTTGTCTCATTGCAGCCGTCCTCAGGAACCGAGTTCTGTGTTTGTGATCCATGAACAGTTACTACCACACATTTGGCTCCGGGCGCTCCAAGCTCTCTCGACTTATTAATCAACTTGATCTCTTCCCAGGAGTTGCAACTAGTTTCTGGTGTTTGTAGGTAGTGTTAGTAGTCTACCAAGTGGCACCCAGTACAGGTGGGCTTGGGACAGACTAGGCACAGTGGCCCGGTGTACCAAGTAGCACCCGGATGGTGGGCTTGGGAACCCTGCACACATTGTTTGGGGCCGTGAGCGACACCCCGGCCGGATCTCCTTGCGAATGGAACCCGAATAGGCGATAAACCTGGACGAGAGACTTGTGTGGTTGGTCAGGTCGTGGCCGACACCCTCGCTGGGCTTCCGCTTGAAGGTTTCCGAGTACATGTTGTGTAAACGGCGGTAAGTGGTGAGAGCGTGTGTGAAGAAGTACACCCCTGTAGGGTTAATATGATCTATTCGAATAGCCGTGTCCGCGGTAAAGGACTTCTGGGTTGCCTATACAGTTCATAGACAAGTGAAAGTGGATACTCTAAAATACGCAAGATCAGCGTGAGTGCTATGGATGGCGTTCTCGAAGGGAGACGGGAGCGGATCCATAGTGGTCTATTGATATGGTGAATATGTGGACTCGTGTGCGCCACCTCAAAAGAGTTACTTGCAGTCGTAGTTCAGGATAGCCACTGAGTCAAAGCTGGCTTGCTGCAGTTAAACCCCACCATCCCCTTGTTGATAATGATGCATATGTAGTTAGATCTGATGTAAGTCTTGCTGGGTACATTTGTACTCACGTTGCTTAATTTATGTTTTTGCAGAGAGACTTCAGTCTCTCTAGTAGTACCGCGTGGACTTCGACGTTTAGCTTGTTACCTCAGCTACGATCTTGTGCCCTCGGCAGGATCTGGTAGATAGTCAGGCTTCTCAGCCTTTTTCATTTGTAGATGTCTATATTCAGACATGTTAAGCTTCTGCTTGTGCTTGACCTGTGTGCTCTGAATGCTGGGTCATGAGACCCATGTTTGTAATATCTCGCTCCTCGGAGCCTATTGAATAAATACTTGAGTTGTAGAGTCATGTTGTGATGCCATGTTGTATTTGCACATATCGAGCATATTGTGTGTATGTTATTGAAATGCTTGGTATGTGTGGGATCTGACTATCTAGTTGTCTATCCTTAGTAGCCTCTCTTACCGGGAAATGTCTCCTAGTGTTTCCACTGAGCCATGGTAGCTTGCTACTGCTCCGGAACGCTTAGGCTGGCCGACATGTGTCCTTCTTTGTTCCTGTGTCTGTCCCTTCGGGGAAATGTCACGCGATGAATACCGGAGTCCTGTTAGCCCGCTACAGCCCGGTTCATCGGAGTCCTGCTAGCCCAGTGCTACAGCCTGGATTCACTCGCTGATGACCGACATGTTCGATGTTGGGTCATGGATGCCTGTCCCTGTAAGTGTGTGCCACTTTGGGTTTACGACTAGCCATGTCAGCCCGGGCTCCTTATCATATGGATGCTAGCGACACTATGATATACGTGTGCCAAAAGACGCAAACGGACCCGGGCAAAGGTAAGGCGACACTCGTGGGGATACCGTGCGTGAGGCCGCAAAGTGATATGAGGTGTTACATGCTAGATCGATGTGGCATTGAGTCGGGGTCCTGACAATTCGAATGCATGAAGTAGCTTTACCTCTAATAATACTAAAAATTTAGGTGGCTTTGGAAGAGCTAATGGGAGTAGAAAAAGATGCACATGCAGACACGTGGGGAGCTGGGGCAGAAGAGCAAGACCGCTTTCGAAGAACTTGTACCTGAGGGTCGCCGGGATGTCAGTGGAGGCAGGTCGGATTTGCGGACAATACGGCAGGGAGCAAGAAGGGTCAGAGGACCTCCTGAGCCGGCGCTGTGTCGGAGAGAACGGCACGGGCAGAGGATCGGGCCCCTCCGGCAGCTGTGGGTTTCCTCCCTCGGCGGTGATGACCGCGTGAATGATGCACCTTTTAGTCCTCTACACACACCGGCCGAAGGGATCCGACCGGATCTGTGACCAGCGGTGAGCAGAGAGAAAATGTCGCTACCGCTGTCTTGTTTATATCTAGAGAGGATGAGAGAATGAAGAGAGCAACCCTACTAAAGCAAGCGCTCAGGCCCCTGCGTACATATATAGTGGAGTGATTATATTTTCTCTCTCCATAACAAGCGTTTCAATTTGTGTACGTGGCATTAATGAAAAGAAACTCTCTATTTAAGGTGACTACTGTACGACTCCTACTTACTAGTACTAGTAGTAGTACTAGTATTGTTCACTTGTGCTTCCACCCCTCCATTCATTGAACAACCCCACGGATGAATAAACATACAGTAAGTACTGTATTTATATAGAACGAAAAAGCTCGAACTATTTTCGCGTAGTTAAAAGTTGAGGACGGGGCTTTTCCCGGGCAGTACGCGCGGTAGTTTTCAGGTAGTCGGTTTGACAAAGAGGCGAGGACGGTGAGCAAGTGGCGGATTCTCAAACATACTGCTGGAAAGGTCGGGCTGTGCGATTTGACGGCGCGTTACTGCTGGAAAGACTTGTGATATGACCACTCACTATAGTCATGAATTACTGGTGCTCCGACCGGGGTGATGTCCCCCTTCCGTTCCGCGCTCTAATCTAGTGCATGACATGTCGACCCGGATGCTAGCTCTCCCACATGTCAGAGTAGTAAGAAGGATCAAAGAATGATCCGATATATACTAGTACTACTACTACTCAGGTCGGAGGAGTGCAAACCACGGCAGCCCAGTGAACCAACAGTGCGAACCACGGAACCCAGTGAACCAACAGTGCGAACCACGGCAGCCCAGTGAACCAGCAGTGCGAACCACGATAGCCCAGTGAACCAGCAGTAGAAAACAATGTGGTGATATGGCCATAAAAAACAATGTGCTACGGTCCACAATGTAGCATGTACAATAACACTCCTCTTTGTTTGGATCCCTGAGTTACAGCTAGTTTGGGTTGAAATAGCCTCAAATTATCGAAACAAGAGGGGTTAATTTCAGCTAGTTTGCTCTAACCGAGCTAAAAAAACTAGCTCGATGGAGAGGCTCTAATTGGGTTAGTTATCCTAGGGCCCACTAAAAGAGAACTAAAAAATCTCCCCTGCCTGCACCAGATCGCTCCCCCCTCTCGCACGACTCCTCTCTGTTCCCCATAGGGCCGCCCGCCCAAGCGCCGCTCGCCCTCTCTCTCCTCTGGCTGCCCTCTCCTTCCGGTCTCCGCCGCCCTACTCCGGCCGCCCTCTCCCTCCGACCTTCGAAGATCGCCCCGCTCCCCCTTCACCAGTCGTTTTTCTCCATCTATCGTGCGCGGCAGCAGTGCATCTACCAGGGAGGTCGCGAGAGGGGTGAGTTTGTTCGTTCCTTTTCTGTCTCACGGCCATATCTTTGATCTTGCTCGCTCTAGCACTAATTCTGATTTGGAAAAGTAGATCCTGATCAAACTTGGTATAGATTTGTGGTGCATGCATGGAATTGTTTGATGTTGCTTGAGGAGGTAATAAATCTTTCTAGAGGCCCAAAGATTCAGTTCACCTTTCTAGGTATTTCAATTTCAGGCTTGCATTATTTCTAGAGACCCAAAGATTCAGTTCACCTTTCTAGGTATTTCAGTTTCAGACTTGCATTATTTCTAGAGGCCCAAAGATTCTGTTCACCTTTCTAGGTTTTTTAGTTACAGGCTTGCATTCTTTCTAGAGGCCCAAAGATTAAGTTCCTAGTCGGTGGCAAGCGGCCCTGCTACCCATGCCGGTGTCGACCTCAACTCGCAAGGGCCAGCGTCGGAGGGGTTCCCGGGGCTTGGGCTCTACAAAGCCTTCCTCCAGAGCGACAATGGCGAGCTCCTCCCTCGGTGTGTGAGGGGCTCCGGGCTCCCTCCCTATCATGAATGACTTCCGTGATGAGTTAGCTCATGCTTTGTTTCATGAAGTGTTTTTTTGTGAAGCTTGATTGACGACTTGTATGTTTAAGTGGGATATCTCATTTGTATGGACAAAGTAAAATTATCATGTTTTGCATGCTTGATTTGTAAAGATGGTTCGTTTATGTCAATTGCGAGTGGGAGGAGGCCACAGAAGAGTTGGCCACACCAAATCCGACAGGAAAGAGGGTCCAAAGGAGTCAAATGATTGAGAAAGAGCATTTATTGTCAATCTAACCCTGCCATCCATACACCTCTTTGGTTTAGAGTTAGTTCAGGGTTAGAATCTAAACCTCTAACTGAGTTAGAGTTCTCCTCATCTCGGTTCATCTCCATCATACTTTCCCCATTCCTATGTTTTCAGTATCTTGTGAATCAAAGAGGCCTTTTTTTGCGGGAAAAATCAAAGACGACCTTAGAATGGTTTAGGTCTGGTCATTTTTTATAAATGTGTTGTGTCCAAAATTTAATGAACGTGCTCCGGTTTCTATGAAAATAATCCGTTTTCATGTAGTAATTCATTCATTTATTTATTCTTCTACGGGGGGTTTGCATGTATTTCGTGAGGTCTGAAATGTAAAGTACCCCGGCATATGCTCCGAGTCGTGCATGCACTACGACCCAGATGATCTATGCCCCACATGTTGGCGAATGGGAGCACGTGGAAATAGCCTAGGAGTACATATAGGAGGATAAATGCGTGAAAAAATATGTACTGTGAAGCGTAGCTGTGGTTCAAAAAGGAGACCTAAAGTGATGACAGCTATAGGTCGCACGAATCCAACTAGTGGTACTAGACATACGACTAATTTTTCCCTCAAAAAAGAGGCAGAGTGCTCAATACTCCTATTCTATATACACGAGTCCCATCTGACAACAGCGTCCGTGCCACAGCTAGCTCTCCTCCCTCGTTTCTCTCTTCTAATTCTAAACTCGGCCGACGCCCGGTGGGAGGGGTGGGTTTGCTCAACTGCGGCCCCACCTCACAGTGAAAACGTTACGACTGGAATAAAAATGCCATATACTCCCTCCGTTCCTAAATATAAGCCTTTTTAGATACTATTTCAAATGGAATACAGCATACAGATGTATGTAGACATAGTTTAGAGTGTAGATTCACTCATTTTGCTCCGTATGTAGTAGTCACTTGCTGGAATCTTTAGAAAGACTTATATTTGGGAATGGAGGGAGTACTATACTAATAAAACATTAAGGCCACGAGGCGATGCAGTGCTGGTTACAGGAGGCAAGAATAAGAGATGCATCCATCCACAACGTCCACCTCCTCGACTCAGGGCGCCGGTCCACCCAACGGTGCCTAAGTAGCAGCGGCTTTCGTGGCCAGGTCGACGTGCTTTTGAACAATGGCGTCCAAAGATTCCAGCCGCTGGAAGAAGGCCAACGCCTTTCTGTCCTTGCTTGCCTTGTACTGGCCTATGTAGACGATTTCCTCGTAGACGTGGATGTGTAGGTCGACAGTTTCTTGCATGGCGAGGCGCTGCGCGGTGAGCACGGCCTCGAGGTGCACATTCTTCGTCGCAACCTCCGGCACCTGCAGGGCCACCCGGGCTTGAAAGAGTTCGTCACCATGGAGGCCGATGAGGGTGGCAGGCAATGAGGAGCCTGGGCGCGCGGGCTGGAGCAGTATGGCAAGGTCGTCCGCGCGCTTCGTGACGGCGGTGAACTTATGGATGGAGTTGACCATCATGTCATCCACGCGAGAGGCGAAGCCGGCATCGGCGAGGTCTACGATGCCGGCTATCACCAGCACCGTCTGGAAATGTTGCATGGTGCGGGGCCGCAGGCCGGCACCTTGGATGATTTGGCATAGCCGACTGCCGCTCGCGTCCATCGCCTCCATAGGTGCTTGTGGCTTCTAGTCACTTGGTCTTGGATTAGAGTGAGCAGTGTTGCGCAGAGACTTGGGAGTAGATGGATTGGAGTGGTGGGGCGCCTTTATTATATGAGAGTCCAAACTCTGTTGCATTCACATCATGCTGGCTATATTCTGCTTCTCCAATTAATTCCCTCTGCATGTAATTGAGGATGCATCATTGACCGTTCAACGTCTCGGGAACCACTACCCTCTCCCTCGGCATTCAAGCACCTATGGACCCGTCGACGACGAGGTGCCTATGGTGACTTCGTAAATTCAATATGATAATGTCATGCGTGTGTGCGTTCATAGGGGTGAGTGTATGCGCGTGTATATGAGCGCTTGTGTCTGTACTGTGTCAAAAAAAACGTAATTGCGTGTCAAAAAGAGACTAGTCAGTATACTCAATATTGTGCACCTCGGAGAGGAAAATGATAGAACTAGTACGTATTTATTTACGGTGCAGATTCACTCATTTTGCTCCATATGTACTCCGTCTCTGTGTAGTCTAGTCACTTGTTGAAATCTCTAGAAGGGCAAATATTCCTTTCTGGTTTACAGGGCTATACTAGCAAGTAGTTCTACAGACTAGTACAATAGTGGGCTCACATAGCAATTTTGTCTCATGCAAGAGCCTGGCTATATGCGTGCTCCAATGTTCGCAACTGCAACGTTCGATTTGCGCTTGGCTCTTCGCCTCTTCAAGAAGACGAACAATGATGTTACTATTACTGCTTCTACAATGTCGAATCCACTGTTGCGTGTCCGTCCACCGCGAGTGGGACGAATAGCTTGTTGTAGAAGTACTACTAAGCAAAAGCATGTCCTCGTTTGTGAGCAACCGCGCGCATGGGCGAGGGAGAAGGCGTGTAGTAGTAAAATCAAGCTTCTCCTTGTTGTACGAGTTGACGCGACACATCATAGCACTGGCCCCACATGCTTGCCTCTAAACTTGGCTGAAAGACCCACATCGTACAATATATTTGCTGCAACCTCTAACATTTACCCACCACAAATTAAAATATATGTGGCCGTATGCATCATTCTGATGCAGAGGCCGAGGAGTCCCCCCTTTTCAAAAAAAAAACAAATTAAAATATATATTCCTGTCTTGACCAGATGAGCGTGCAAACTATAATCACCAGGGTGACAGGTAGGGCCAGAAGACTATTTTAATTTTTTTTAAAAAACTTCAAGACGGCCACATAGCATGGAGCCGACCCCAACGATTTTAAGCTTACATGCACGGTACACGCTATCCTAGACTACTCTACACATGAAACTGCCACACGAGTGTCCGGGCTGCGCTTGGCTCTTCGCCTCTTCGGGAAGTCAAACAATGATGGAATACTACTGCACTGGAGGACTACTACAGTATGGTTCTGGCCATCTGACACCGATAGAACTGCAGCATGTCCACCGCGTGCGGGAGGGAGAGCGTGTAGCGAAAGCATCTCCTAGTCTTCCCAGCCACCACGCTGATGGGCGAGGGAGGGACGCTCCTGCCTTTGTGTGTATGACAAGTGGGCCCGACAGGTGGGTGGCCAACCTGTCATACAGCCAAAGGCAGATGCAGTTAAGTCCGCGAGGGAGAGGATAATCAAACTTCTCGTTGATGTACGAGTTGACGCGACACATCAAAGCACTGTAGTTGATATATTTCAATAATTGTTTACCAATGCATTAATTACAACACATGCATGCATGCCGTGACTCTCCTTTTGATACTTGCATGTGTTGATTTAATGCACCTTGAAGTAGTATAAAATATGTGAGGGTAAAGCTTTGTAATGCCGCGGCCCAAGTCGAGAGATGGTTGTGCATGAGGAGGGTGAGATCATGCAAACCGAACAGGACGCGACGATGGAGCTCTCTAAGGTCTCGATGGACCTCACCGTGCTCCACTGCCCCTTGTGCCTCTGCCCCTTGACGCCTCCAGTGTATGAGGTTCGAATACACCACGTCCATTCGACTGATTGAGCAAGGTGCAGGTTTCTTGATTGATGTGATGTTCGATTGATTTCTGCAGTGCAAGGGAGGGCACCTGGCCTGCGTAAACTGCCGCGTCGAGCACCCCGGGAACCAGCAGTAGTGCGAGAAGTGCGAGCGCGGTGGTGGCTTCGACGTGGGGAACACGGCGGTGGACTCCGTCCTTTCGTTGGTGAGGGTGGAGTGCTCGCACGAAGGTTGTGGGCTCTATGTCACTTACCACAAGCTCGCCGATCACCAGAGCGTGTGTCTGCTCGCGCCCTGCAAATGCCTTGTGCCCGTCTGTGATTACGAAGGCCCGCCGGCGCTCTACCACCACATCAGCACCGCGCATCCCATGCCCGTGCACAGGATCCAGTACGGCAAGGTGCTCCAGCTGCAAGTGCCACTGTCAGAGCCACGTCTCTTGCTGTTCACAGAGGAGGACGGCCGCGTGTTTTTCTTGGTTGGCAGCATGCTCGAGATCGGCGTGCCTATCACCGTGTCGGTCGTCTGCATCAGAGCAAGGGCATCCCCACTACCGCACTACGTGGCCAAGCTGTGGGCGAACGGCCCGCCAGGGGAGCCCAAAGGCACTACCGACGCCGTCAAGGTGGAAATGGAGGTG
The DNA here is from genome assembly GCF_002162155.2 of Triticum dicoccoides. Lineage (NCBI taxonomy): Eukaryota > Viridiplantae > Streptophyta > Magnoliopsida > Poales > Poaceae > Triticum > Triticum dicoccoides. The sequence goes on along the minus strand of NC_041387.1, from coordinate 110,288,727 downwards.
ACAAGCAGCAAGGATCCCGGCGACGTCGACGTGCAGGAGCTAACCTTCTTCACAGTTCCGCCCAAGATGCTGGTCGGGGCTAAGCTGGTGTCCCTCCACATTCAGATTGACAAGCTCATGTCCCAAATGTTTCTACAATGCCTTCTGTTTATCTTAGTAATATGCTAATATAAGGATTACCTCGGTCTACTTTAGCTTAAGAAATGGTGGGTTTTGGTGGCGATGCAACAATTACTTCGACATCAGATCAGTAATTTCCAACAGTCGAACGGACATTTTTTGTCTGTTGGATATAAAGTTCCTTTGGGTAAGAAGTACTACTTGTCATCAAAATGGACAAAATGAGATGTATGTAGACGTATTTTAGTTCTAGATACGTCCCTTTTTATCCATTTTGATGACAAGCACTCCCTCCGTTCCACAATACATGCCTTCCATTTGTGAAAATATAGATGTATCTAGACATGTTTTAGTATATAGGTACATCCATGATACAGCCAATCGGATGGTTGAGAACACTACAATTCGTAGCTACTGATGCGTGTGTGACTCCCAGATGCGGAGGTCGGGGGTCATCATCCTCCTTTTCGAGAAAAAACAGATGCGTGTGTGTCAGGACCCCGATCCTAAGTCACACTGATCTAGCATGTAACACATCATATCACTTTGCGGCCTCACGCACGGTATTCCCACGGGTGCCACCTTACCTGGCCCGGGACCGTTTGCGCCTTTTGGTTCACGTATATGATAGTGCCGCTAGCATCCAGATGACAAAGAACCCAGGCTGACATGGCTAGTCGTGAACCCAAAGTGGCACTAACTTACAGGGACAGGCATACATGACCCAGCAACGAACGTGTCGGTCATGAGCGAGTGAATCCGGGCTGTAGCAACTGGGCTAGCTGGACTCCGGTAAACCGGGCTGTAGCAGGCTAACAGGACTCTGGTAGACACCGTGTGACATTTCCCCGAAGGGACAGACACAGGAACGAAGAAGGACACATGCCGGCCAGCCTAAGTGTTCCGGAGCAGTAGCAAGCTACCAAGGCTCAGTGGAAGCACTAGGAGACATTTCCCAGTAAGAGAGGCTACCAAGGATAAACAACTAGATAGTCAGATCCCACACATACCAAGCATTTCAATAACATACACATAATATGGTCGATATATGCAAATACAACATGGCATCACAACATGACTCTACGACTCAAGTATTTTATTCAGTAGGCTCCGAGGAGCGAGATATTACAAACATGGGTCTCATGACCCAACACTCAGAGCATACAAGTTAAAGCACAAGTGGAAGCTTAACATGTCTGAGTACAGACATCTACAAATGAAAAAGGCTGAGAAGCCTGACTATCTACTAGATCCTACCGAGGGCACAAGATCGTAGCTGAGGTAACAAGCTAAACGTCGAAGTCCACGCGGTACTACTAGCGAGACTGAAGTCTCTCTGCAAAAACATAAATTAAGCAACATGAGTACAAATGTACCCAGCAAGACTTACATCAAATCTAACTACATATGCATCATTATCAACAAGGGGATGGTGGGGTTTAACTGCAGCAAGCCAGCTTTGACTCAGTGGCTATCCTAAACTACGACTGCAAGTAACTCTTTTGAGGTGGCGCACACGAGTCCACATATTCACCATAACAATACACCACTATGGATCCGCTCCCGTCTCCCTATGAGAACGCCATCCATAGCACTCACGCTTATCTTGCGCATTTTAGAGTATCCACTTTCGCTAGTCTATGAACTGTACAGGTAACCCAGAAGTCCTTTACCGCGGACACGGCTATTCGAATAGATCATATTAACCCTGCAGGGGTGTACTTCTTCACACACGCTCTCACCACTTACCGCTGTTTACATGACATGTACTCGGCAACCTTCAAGTGGAAGCCCATCGAGGGTGTCGGCCACGACCTGACTAACCACACAAGTCTCTCGTCCAGGTTTATCGCCTATTCGGGTTCCATCCGCAAGGAGATCCGGCCAGGGTGTCTCTCAAGGCCCCAAACAATGTGTGCAGGGTTCCCAAGCCAACCATCCGGGTGCCACTTGGTACACCAGGCCACTGTGCCTAGTCTGTCCCAAGCCCACCTGTACCGGGTGCCACTTGGTAGACTACTAGCACTACCTACAAACACCAGAAACTAGTTGCAACTCCTGGACAGAGATCATGTTGATTAATAAGTCGAGAGGGGTCGAGTTACCGGAACCCAATGTGTGGTAGTAACTGTTCATGGATCACAAACACAGAACTCAGTTCTTGAGGACGGTTTCAATGAGACAACCCACCATGTACTCCTACATGGCCTCTCACCGCTACCTTTACCAAATCGTGTTCACACACTTAGCTCACACACAGTAGGACATGTTCACACACCTCTGATTCATCCCCGATGAATCAGACCTGACTCAACTCTAAGCAGTAGCAGGCATGACAAACAAACATGAATGAGTAGGCACATCAGGGCTCAAACAACTCCTACTCATGCTAGTGGGTTTCATCTATTTACTGTGGCAATGACAGGTCATGCAGAGGAAAGGGGTTCAGCTACCGCAACATGTAACAGATGAATCATTGTTGTCCTAATGCAGTAAAAGAGAGCAGTAGCGAGAGAGTGGGATTGTATCGGAATGAACAAGGGGGTTTTGCTTGCCTGGCACTTCTGAAGATAGTATAGTTCTTCATCGGTGTCATCAAACTCATCGCTGAAACATCGTCTACTGAGAGGGGACAAATACCGACAAATAAGGAAGAACACAATCAATGCAATGCACAATATGATGCATGAATGTGACATGGCAATATGTTGTGGTTTGAGCTAATGCAACTAGCAGCAAGTTAAATGGAGTTGGTTTGAATCCAGGATTCAAATTCAAACTCCATATGTGGATATTCAAATGCCATTTATATGATTTGTCCTAAACAGTAGCTATAAGTTGTTCTAAAATGCATGAAACTGGTACAGATGGATAGATTAGATTTTTATGATCATTTTTCATATATAAATTATTTCATTTGGAGTTACAGTTGATTTTATATGAATTTTTGAAGTTTAAACTATTTTCTGGATTTTCCTGAGTAAGATTAAATCCAAAAAAACCTATTACTGCGTCAGCATTGCGTCATGCTGACCTCAGCAGGTCAATAGAGCAGACCATGGTCAAACGTAATGCGTCGGTCCCGCGTGTCAGTGTGACAAGGCAGGAACAGAGGGTGACTAGTAGGACCAGGTCAAAGCTGAGGTGGCAAGGTCAAACTAATGGGTGGGGTCCATCCTGTTAAATTAATACTAAGTATTTTGTTAGCCGGTTAATTAACCCCGTGGGACCCACTGTCAGTGCCACGGCGTGTGATTAGTGCTAACCTAACCCGCGCCACGTCAGCGAACATCGTTCAGCCGCCGGTGACCACATCCCGGGGTGGTGGCTCGCGGGCGTTGCTCGAGATGGCGCTACAGTGCATCGTTTCGCTCGTGGTTTGCGGCTACGGTGAGCTGGGGGACTCGCGCATCCAGCGGTGGTAGCACCTCGCGTCGGGGTTGACTAAATCAATGACGGCGACAACTTTTGCGGCGGCCGGAGTTCGTGCAATCATGGGCTAGACGCAGGGATCTGTTTCCGGACGAGCTAGTGGGTTTGGTAGGCTCCTGGGAGCACGAGGAGTGCGGTGGTGTGCTTAGCTGCAAGCTGCAGTGGCTGTAGCCACGGCGGTGACATGGCTGTGCGGCGGCGAGCTTCGGGCACGGCGGCGTTAGCGCTAGAGGACATGTGGGGCGACGGCGACAGGGGCGAAACAAAGAGGGACTCACCCCGGGTCAGTTGGAGGCGTCAGCGAGCTCGGGTGAGGCCAGACGGCGATGTGGCGTTGCCGGGGATCTCAGGCACTGGAGGTTGAAGATGACGGCGATGGCGGTGTTGCAGTGGCTCCCGGGGTGCGGTTGCTCGGCGAGGAGGGGGAGGTGGTCAAGGCAGAGCTCCTTGGTGCGCTGGAGAGGCGTGGCAGTGGCCTTGGCCGCGGCGAACGGCGGTGTGGCCATGGCAGCTTCGGCCATGAGGGGAAAAAGAGCGAGGGTGCGAGAGGGAGAGAGCAGGGGGGGCAAGGGAGTGGCGAGGGGGTGTGCTGACCGTTTCCCATGAGCGAGAACAAGCGAGGGGGAAGCAGGAGGTGGAAGCAGGAGGTGGAGCTCGGGCGCGCGCGTCGACACGCCTCTGCCTACTGGCAGAGGTTGAAGACGGTGGGGAGTTAGGCTGGCCTCAACCACAGTGCTGGGCCAGGTGGGGCGCTAGGTGGGCTCAAGGTAAGTTGTCCCAGGTTAGTCTCTCTATCTCTCTTTTATTTATGTTTTTCTATTTTTCTGTAAGTTTGTGGCTTTATTAAAAATAGTTAGACACCTTCAAAAATCCTGAAAATAATCATAGGATCTGTTTAGATTAATTACAACAGCCCACACTTATTTCCAGAATTATTTGAGCATTTAAAATATTTACTAGCATTTAAATGCCCAAATGCAAAGTACATATGATTTAATTCAGTGACCAAATATATCATGGAAAAATATGCAACACCTCTGGTTATGGTTTCTAGCATTTTCCAAAAATGATGAACATTTTTTAAAGCCATTTGGATTTACTGAAAATATTTTTAGGTTGAACCTATTTGAATTCCATTTGGTACTAGGGTTTGGACATCCCCATTTCAGGTTTAAATGAAATTTTAAACATGATGCAGCAACAAGCTAGTCCAAGTGCATAGCAAGGCTAGGGACGTGACAAATCACCCCCACTAAACAAGAATCTCGACCCGAGATTCAAGACGTGAGGTAAGAAGACAGAGGGGACACGAAGCTAGCACAATCTTCACGATCCAGGTTGCACTTCATAAGAACCTTGATTCGATCATCATCTTGTCTCGACGTCTTGCTCTAAGAACTCCAACTAACATGACGAGAAGAGGAAAGGAAAACTCTAGAAGAATCAATCTTCTCGAAGACTGAACAACTCAGGATCAACTCATGGGATGAGACATTGACACATCTCTCGAGCTGAGACATGAAGCACACATCTAGAGGGATGGAGTGGAACAGATGACGAGGGTTCACTATGTAGACAACAATTCCACACTTAAGAGGGTGGTGAATAGTTGTCAACGTAGCGAGGAGTTGAATTGCCATGGTACCATAACGAGACATTTTGGAGGAGGTGACTCGTGGAATCATTCCTTAAGTAGCAAAAGAATTACCTTTGAGATAGCAATCATTGAAACTCTTTATACCAGCCTAAGGCAATTCTCGAGCGATCGATTGGAGGGGTTCGGTAGAATGGCATACCCGGATTAGAATGGATGATGTGGATTACCTTGTTGAAAACAACACAAGGGATGATTTTAGTAACTGGGGAGAAGCTCAACAGTAGAGAGTGAGTCCACTGTTTGAAAAGTTATAGCATAACCGAGGAAACTGAGAGCACTATGCAATTGATGCTGATAATAAACCCTAGCACTTGCGCGTGCTCTCAAGAACTTGAGCATCTCCATATTCATCAAGGTATTACCAATATCCGTGTCAAGGATCCTGGCAACACAACACACTACCATGATGAATAGTGATGGACAATGCAGATGCAAAGGAAGACAACACCTTGTCAGATTTCACCTTAGCGAAGGCCAAGGGGAACAAAATCTGGAAGATCGACCGAGAGACATTTAGCACTCCGCTTCTAATGTTCTCCTTGATGTACTAGTGTAACCCATTCATAGATATGGTTTGATATCTAGAACATCAAGTAAAAGGTCGGACTTCGGGAACACAAAAATCCATAAGGAACAACTAGGGAGTAAATCCTACGAAATCCTTATGGCGAGGTGGCCAACTTTCTCAATCAAGATACTACAATAGTAGGTCTTCCGGCTGGGTGTGTTGGCCACGACATCCACTTACCGGTTACGAAGAGGCCAGTATTATAGTTCTTGGGAAAAGGTCCAACCATCATATCTTCCTGAGATCCAGATCTGGTTGGTGTCAGAATGATCCAGACTCTCGAGTCTAGGAAGAAAAATGAAAGTTTGCAACATAAATCGATGAGATGACGTTGCGAGATTCTCGGGGAATGAACTACAATAGCAAGCTCCAAAACATGAGTTGGTCCTGCTACAACATGTGAACACATTGTCCCAAACAAACATGATCACATGGTAGTCTTACAATAAAACACTACCGAGTTTAGGTTGGGAATCATCATCGAGGATATCGAATTATTGTGCATGAACTAGTATTTGCACAGCAACTCCTTTTCCTTGAACAAATCAGTCAGTGGCTAGGTGTGCTACGAAATTCATATGGAACAAAGATGATCAGTCTAACAGACCACAGAATTCTTCGCACGCGCATGACTGACTTGGGATGATTCCGGAGGAAGCAAAACTAACTTTCTCGAATTCACGGCGGCAACTTGCACCAATTGCACGTGAATTAGAGGAAGTGACTTCTTTCATCCAAGCATATCATTCATGAACGGAACATGAAGATAATGCTTACACAAGTTTCCAACACTAGCCTAATGTTCATCATGAATTATGGAGGAGATAAAATGCTGCTGATGGGCTCAACAACAATTCATCTAGGTTTCCATATAAGTGGAATACCACAATTATGTGAACAAGGTGATAGCATTGGTGTAAGCTCGAGCAAACAACCAGGAGTAAGACAACATTACGAGTATTGTTGGTTCTGATTTGATTTGACGATAGCCCACACTCAAATCAAAGTTTTGATAAGACAATAGGTCCAACAACTGATCACAGGGACCAATCGATGAACATATCATCTTTCTTCAACATACATACAAGATATCCCTTAAAATGAACTAAGTCGGACAAGATTTTATCTTCCAACTCTCCAAGTTGTTGTCCAGCTTAACCAACTAGCTTAGGGGTATCCAGCAGAGATTCTTGGAGAAAGGGTGGTTTCGAAAACCAACTTGGTCACGAGCTCAACATAGCGGTCAAGTGACAACCTGGTAACACTTCCGAGAAGATAATCGGAGAATCACGAACCACCGATATGCTATTAAGCTCGAGAACAATCTTGCTTTTCAGGGCAAGACGAGATGATCAAATAAGCAAGAGATTGGCATAGCCCCAACTCATTGATCGAAAGGTGCACCGGAAATAAGGACTAGGTAGCACGATCAGTCTTAGAATGATGACTCAAGAACCAACATGCTAAGAATGAAATTATTGTCCTTTAACTACCAAGCAACAAGGTTGCTAGGAGTATTGATTTCACACATCACGATTGACTTGTCGACATTCCGGTTGCAACAACACGGGAACCGAGAAATGAATAATGATGGTGAGAAGTATCACTGCACCAAGAATTCATAAGATGATGTGTAATTCCTATGACTTTCTTGGCATAAATAGGGTAATACTTCAGGGTAGAACAGAACAAAAACTGGATTAGTATTTGATCTGCGGAGTATGACTACTTTCACCCAATCCTAGATATGGATGAGGTACTGGAGTTCATTTCTCCTAGTCATTCTGGGATAGAATGGCTTGACGGAACACAAGAATAATAGGCATCAAAGAACACGAATGCACGACATAAACTTGACTATCAACTGATAGACAAGGATCGGAATACAACTACAGAGGGACAACTCAAAGGAACATATATCTTTCTGATTTGTGGATGCATAGGTTAGTATGTCGAACAAGTTCAACATATTTCTTCTGGATAACCCATGTAGAAAGGTTGAACTGGCAGAGTCACAATATAGAATGGAGAACTCATCAAGGCCACTCCTGTTGTGATCTTTTGATCCAACAAACTTCTGTCATAAGTGGTTCATAGTATTTGGAAGAAAGAAATACCACAAACTTCGAGGACTATTGCGAAGGTTGCTAATAACCTAAAGGAACGAGCAAAAACTATCAACATGAAGCAAGTAGGGTGAATCTCGGGTTCAAAACCCAGGAGTAGAATACCTACCAACTAAATGGCATCACGGGATGCTTTCGAGAATGATGGCCAGAATCATCACACTAGAAACACAAAGCATGGCTAGATTACTAGATGATCCCCTAAGACACCTAGGGTCATAATAATAATTCCAACATAAATGCCGAGGCAACGGAGTACCTCAACTCACCGATTAGTGTGGTTAATCTGTCCCAAAGGAACATCAAAATGGGAGGAAGGGATTTGCAAATGCATCAGACTAATTAAAAACCTGGGATGACTCGGACAGCATAACGACTGTAAATGCTTGAAAAGATTTAAGACATGCTACAAAAATGGTGGCATAACCACTCGATCATCATAATATCAAGGTTCTGAGATCAACTATGAACATACAGAAGATACTAGGAACTGAACTCAAGCTTAGAACCATCAATCCTATAGGTCTACGGATTAGTAACACGTGATCTTGATAGAAAGAAGAGATAGCCTAGTTCCTTAACCCCGTCGGAAAGATATGATGACTCGGATCAGAAGGCATAAGGTATAAGGAGTAAAAAGAGCCTTACGTTCCATCCCACAATCAATTCAATTATATAACTAAAGAATTTCTAGACTCAACTTCGACAGTTTGGCTTGGTAATCCTACAGCTAGTCAGCTCTGATACCAAAGCTGTCAGGACCCCGATCCTAAGTCACACCGATCTAGCATGTAACACATCATATCACTTTGCGGCCTCACGCACAGTATTCCCACGGGTGCCACCTTACCTGGCTCGGGACCGTTTGCGCCTTTTGGTTCACGTATATGATAGTGCCGCTAGCATCCATATGACAAAGAACCCAGGCTGACATGGCTAGTCGTGAACCCAAAGTGGCACTAACTTACAGGGACAGGCATACATGACCCAGCAACGAACGTGTTGGTCATCAGCAAGTGAATCCGGGCTGTAGCAATTGGGCTAGCAGGACTCCGGTAAACCGGGCTGTAGCAGGCTAACAGGACTCCGGTAGACACCGCATGACATTTCCCCGAAGGGACAGACACAGGAACGAAGAAGGACACATGCCGGCCAGCCTAAGTGTTCCGGAGCAGTAGCAAGCTACCAAGGCTCAGTGGAAGCACTAGGAGACATTTCCCGGTAAGAGAGGCTACCAAGGATAAACAACTAGATAGTCAGATCCCACACATACCAAGCATTTCAATAACATACACACAATATGCTCGATATATGCAAATACAACATGGCATCACAACATGACTCTACGACTCAAGTATTTTATTCAGTAGGCTCCGAGGAGCAAGATATTACAAACATGGGTCTCATGACCCAACACTCAGAGCATACAAGTCAAAGCACAAGCGGAAGCTTAACATGTCTGAGTACAGACATCTACAATGAAAAAGGCTGAGAAGCCTGACTATCTACCAGATCCTGCCGAGGGCACAAGATCGTAGCTGAGGTAACAAGCTAAACGTCGAAGTCCACGCAGTACTACTAGCGAGACTGAAGTCTCTCTGCAAAAACATAAATTAAGCAACGTCAGTACAAATGTACCCAGCAAGACTTACATCAGATCTAACTACATGTGCATCATTATCAACAAGGGGGTGGTGGGGGTTAACTGCAGCAAGCTAGCTTTGACTCGGTGGCTATCCTAAACTACGACTGCAAGTAACTCTTTTGAGGTGGCGCACACGAGTCCACATATTCACCATAACAATACACCACTATGGATGCGCTCCCATCTCCCTACGAGAACGCCATCCATAGCACTCACGCTTATCTTGCGCATTTTAGAGTATCCACTTTCACTTGTCTATGAACTGTACAGGCAACCCAGAAGTCCTTTACCGCGGACACGGCTATTCGAATAGATCATATTAACCCTGCAGGGGTGTACTTCTTCACACACGCTCTCACCACTTACCGCCGTTTACACGACATGTACTCGCCAACCTTCAAGCGGAAGCCTAGCGAGGGTGTCGGCCATGACCTGACTAACCACACAAGTCTCTCGTCCAGGTTTATCGCCTATTCGAGTTCCATCCGCAAGGAGATCCGGCCGGGGTGTCGCTCACGGCCCCAAACGATGTGTGCAGGGTTCCCAAGCCCACCATCCCGGTGCCACTTGGTACACCGGGCCACTGTGCCTAGTCTGTCCCAAGCCCACCTGTACCAGGTGCCACTTGGTAGACTACTAGCACTACCTACAAACACCAGAAACTAGTTACAACTCCTAGACAGAGATGATGTTGATTAATAAGTCAAGAGGGGTCGAGTTACCGGAACCCAATGTGTGGTAGTAACTGTTCATGGATCACAAACACAGAACTCGGTTCCTGAGGACGGTTTCAATGAGACAACCCACCATGTACTCCTACATGGCCTCTCACCGCTACCTTTACCAAATCGTGTTCACACACTTAGCTCACACACAGTAGGACATGTTCACACACCTCTGATTCATCCCCGATGAATCAGACCTGACTCAACTCTAAGCAGTAGCAGGCATTACAAACAAACATGAATGAGTAGGCACATCAGGGCTCAAACAACTCCTACTCATGCTAGTGGGTTTCATCTATTTACTGTGGCAATGATAGGTCATGCAGAGGAAAGGGGTTCAGCTCCCGCAGCATGTAACAGATGAATCGTTGTTGTCCTAAAGCAGTAAAAGAGAGCAGAAGCGAGAGAGTGGGATTGTATCGGAATGAACAAGGGGGTTTTGCTTGCTTGGCACTTCTGAAGATAGTATAGTTCTTCATCGGTGTCATCGAACTCATCGCTGAAACGTCGTCTACTGAGTGGGGACAAATACCGGCAAATAAGGAAGAACACAATCAATGCAATGCACAATATGATGCATGAATGTGACATGGCAATATGTTGTGGTTTGAGCTAATGCAACTAGCAGCAAGTTAAATGGAGTTGGTTTGAATCCAGGATTCAAATTCAAACTCCATAGATATTCAAATGCCATTTATATGATTTGTCCTAAACAGTAGCTATACGTTGTTCTAACATGCATGAAACTGGTACAGATGGATAGATTGGATTTTTCTGATCATTTTTCATATATAAATTATTTCATTTGGAGTTACGGTTGATTTTATATGAATTTTTGAAGTTTAAACTATTTTCTGGATTTTCCTGAGTAAGATTAAATCCAAAAAAACCTATTATTGCGTCAGCATTGCGTCATGCTAACCTCTGCAGGTCAATAGAGCAGCCCATGGTCAAACCTAATGCGTGGGTCCCGCATGTCAGTGTGACAAGGCAGGAACAAAGGCTGACTAGTAGGACCAGGTCAAAGCTGAGGTGGCAAGGTCAAACTAATGGGTGGGGTCCATCCTGTTAAATTAATACTAATTATTTTGTTAGCCGGTTAATTAACCCTGTGGGACCCACTGTCAGTGCCACGTCGTGTGATTAGTGCTAACCTAACCCGCGCCACGTCAGCGAACATCGTTCAGCCGCCGGTGACCACATCCCGCGGTGGTGGCTCGCGAGCATTGCTCGGGATGGCGCTACAGTGCATCGTTTCGCTCATGGTTTGTGGCTACGGCGAGCTGGGAGACTCGCGCATCCAGCTGTGGTAACACCTCGCGCCGGGGTTGACTAAATCGATAACGGCGGCAACTTTTGCGGCGACCGGAGTTCGTGCAACCACGGGCTAGACGCGGGGATCTGTTTCCGGACGAGCTAGTGGGTTTGGTAGGCTCCTGGGAGCACGAGGAGTGCGGTGGTGTGCTTCGCTGCAAGCTGTAGTGGCTGTAGCCACGGGGACATGGCTGTGCAGCGGCGAGCTTCGGGCATGGCGGCGTTAGCGCTAGAGGACATGTGGGGTGACGGGGACAGGGGCGAAACGAAGAGGGGCTCACCCCGGGTCGGTTGGAGGCGTCAGCGAGCTCGGGGGAGGCCGGACGGCGATGTGGTGTTGCCAGGGATCTCAGGCGCTGGAGGTTGAAGACGACAGCGATGGCGGCGTTGCAGGGGCTCCCGGGGTGCGGTTGCTCGGCGAGGAGGGGGAGGTGGTCAAGGCGGAGCTCCTTGGTGCATTGGAGAGGCGTGGCAGTGGCCTTGGCCGCGGCGAACGGCGGTGTGGCCATGGCGGCTTCGGCCATGAGGGGAAAAAGAGCGAGGGAGCGAGAGGGAGAGAGCAGGGGGGCAAGGGAGTGGCGAGGGGGTGTGCTGACCGTTTCCCAGGAGCGAGAACAGGCGAGGGGGAAGCAGGAGGTGGAAGCAGGAGGTGGAGCTCGGGCGCGCGCGCGTCGACACGCCTCTGCCTACTGGCAGAGGTTGAAGACGGTGGGGAGTTAGGCTAGCCTCAGCCACAGTGCTGGGCCAGGTGGGGCGCTAGGTGGGCTCAAGGTAAGTTGGCCCAGGTTAGTCTCTCTATCTCTCTTTTATTTATGTTTTTCTATTTTTTTGTAAGTTTGTGGCTTTATTAAAAATAGTTAGACACCTTCAAAAATCCTGAAAATAATCATAGGATCTGTTTAGATTAATTACAACAGCCCACACTTATTTCCAAAATTATTTGAGCATTTAAAATATTTACTAGGATTTAAATGCCCAAATGCAAAGTACATATGATTTAATTCAGTGACCAAATATATCATGGAAAAATGTGCAACACCTCTGGTTATGGTTTCTAGCATTTTCCAGAAATGATGAACATTTTTGAATTCCATTTGGTACTAGGGTTTGGACATCCCCATTTCAGGTTTAAATGAAATTTTAAACATGATGCAGCAACAAGCTAGTCCAAGTGCATAGCAAGGCTAGGGACGTGACAGTGTGTGAGAGGACGAGTGCGTGCGTGCACCTCTTCTCTTCCTGTATAACATACTAAACTCAGAGTACAAGTTTTTGTGGGTGGCACGATGGTGCGTGCGAGAAGTCCCGAGAGATAGGTTTAATGCGTCTGGAAAAAAGACTAGCCTAGAGCTCGCCACGTGGCTATTCCTGTCAGACGCCCCATTAATCATAAGATATGTATACGACGGTGCCAGTTATTGCACGTACACAACAGTACTCCCTTCTTTCCGGTTTATAGGGCTTAATTCAAAAATCTCACCAACCAAGATGGTGAGTGGTGGAATATTTTTTGTAGTTTGCAAAAGCACCTAATTAATGCTCTTGTTTTTCTCAAAAAATTATGTTTATCAATGCATTAATTGCAATGCATGCATGCATAAAGTACATGCATTGTTCAATTTTCTCTTAATACTTGCATGCAATGATTTAATGCACCTTGGAATCTGAACATGTGATGGGGAACAACCAAATTGAGCCTTATAAAATGGAAAAACTAAAATTTTGAGATAAGCCCTATAAACCAGAAAGGAGGGAGTAGAAAAAGAACTACTCCATCCGGGAATAGTGCCACACTTCGAAACTAGAACCGTCAATAAATTTTGAGCTTGCGTATCATCACATTCCAAATTACTCCACGCTATATGTAATTGCAAACCTGTTCACACCGATCGCAACCTAAATGGTTTCCCACTTAGGAGCGTATTAGTACCACGCTATATTGAATTGCAAACTTGTTCACATCGATGACAACCTAAACGGTTTCCCACTTAGGAGTGTATTAGTACTCGGTTACAAATACTAGTATGCCAAGATGACTACACATTCCTCCTCAACTCCTCATCCACAAAAACAAACAAGTCATTCAGCATCCTTCCCTTGCGTTTTCCATGCCCAGCGTAAGTTCTGGGTCGAGAGATTGCCACTAGGGAGAGGCGAGCAGGGAAGCGGAAGCATGAGAGATGTCCCGCCTCGCTGCGAGAGCAGCCGACATGTCCCGCCGCGCGGAAGTAGCAGCACAGAGGTCCCGCCGTGCCGCTGAAGCAGCACGGAGGTCCTGCCGCACCGTCGATGCAGCAGACTGGTCCGGCCGTGCCACGAAAGTAGCAGAGATGTCCCGCCGCGCCGCGAATGCAGTAGAGATGTCCCGCCGCGCCACGGCGTCCTGAGAAAATTTATCGCGGGCAGGCGATGACTGTTACAGGCACATGCATGCGATCGTCCAAATCCAGATGGATCAGATCTCCGGCTGGGCGAGGTTGTAGGACGACATGAAAGCCTCATTTGAAAAGGCTACCGGCGTCATCCGACAACTAAGGGAGGGCAATGAGAGGCTCCGGGTCGAGCGCGACCTACTGAGGGTGAAGATCGTCCAAAGTGCAGACAAGCAGGAGGAGACCAGTGCCTTGTTGAAGAGGACCGACGTCATCGTCAAGAAACTTATGGACAAGAATGAGATGCTCCACAACGAGCGCCAAAGGCTGGTGGAGGAATCCGTGGATGTTCTGAAGCAGCGTCTTGAGGACACGAAAGAGCTCATCGCCGCTCGTCGCAGAGACTAGTTCCCGCGGCCTGCAGCAACGCATCAAGAAAGTAGAGATCAGCGAGCCAGGTCCTTGTCTTCCTTCTTCTTTTGCCTTTGTGTATTTCGGGCGTAGCTGCATGTGGCTTTTTTAATTATCTTTCTAATTATGTAAGACAATTAATCGTCCTTATATATTCATCAGTCTTGCTATAAGTCGTAGTAGATGCTATATAGGTCTGTTGGATCTTACATCAAGATCCGTGCTTTCAGATTTTCTTTTTTCTCTCTTAAATCTCAGTCGAGTGAGACATAGCCACGCCATTAAACAGAGTATCAGGCACCATTAATGGAGACCTTGGGAGAGAGGTGGACAACATATGGTCGTTAAAGGGCTCTACTCCCGATAAGCACGCGCAGGGGTGTGATCACACGCCTCTCGTACTCAAATAGCTACCCTGCACGATGCCTCCTAGCTAATAAAAAATGGGGACATGTGGCGGCACGTAATTGGTGCTAGTAAATAGAACGCCCATGGTTTCAATAATTCTTGTGTTTCTGATTGTAACGTGACAACATTTGTTCCAAAATGACTTTGTTGATTGTTAATGTGTGCACCTTTGCAAATCGGACTACAAAATTACCATAGCATGTTGGTGCCATGTCATGGCACCAAGCCAAGTTTCATTATTTTCATGCGTGTTTTGGATTTACAGGAATTAAAAAACTAAGTTTCTCAATGTTTCCAACGCAGCCACGACGCCCAGAATTTTGAATTTCATTCCCATTTCTTGCATGGAACCTAGAAATTTACCCGAGGACACACATGTGATTTTTCAATCAACTTTGGTGCACTAGAACATGTGCTTGTATTTCAAATTTGAATTATGCACACAAAGGTGACACGTTCCCTCCCAAAACCACGAGCCTTCTTGAGAGAAGCTCCGATTTGCAAGAAGGTTATACCAAAATTTGTTCCTATTCGACCAATTTTTTACAACGGCATGGTAGTACCATGACATGACACCATGCCAAGTTTCATGATTTTTAAACCAAGTTTCTCAATGTTCTTGACCGAGCCACGATGCCCAGATGTTTGAATTTTATTCTCATTTTTTTGCATGGGACCTAGAAATTCACCCGAGGACACAAATGTGATTTTTCAACCAACTTTGGTGCACGGGAGCATGTGCTTGTAGTTAAAATTTGAATTATGCACATTAAATGACCAAAAACTCAATTAATGTGTAAATAAGGCCAAATGAAGCCGGAATAATTCCAAAATTTAACAGGGCACTCATGTAGTTCTATGTTGCCTTTGTAAATAAACTCAAGGGGGACAACGTACATCGTTTCGCACTCAAAGGTGGCACGTTCCCCCTCAGAACCACGAGCCTTCTTGAGAGAAGCTTCGGTTTGCAAGAAGCTTCTACCAAAATTTGTTTCTATTCGGCCAATTTTTTTACCACAGCATGGTAGTACCATGACATGACACAAATGCCAAGTTTCATGATTTTTAGACGTGTTTTGGATTTACAAGAATTTTAAAACCAAGTTTCTCAATGTTCTCAGCCAAGCCATGATGCCCAGATGTTATAAGTTTATTCTCATTTCTTGCATGGGACCTAGAAATTCACCCGAGGACACAATTGTGATTTTTCAACCAACTTTGGTGCACGAGAGCATGTGCTTGTAGTTCAAATTTGACTTATGCACATTAAATGACCAGAAACTTAATTAATGTATAAAAAATGACAAACAAACCCGGAATAATTCCAAAATTTAACAGGGCACTCATGTAGTTCTATGTTGCCTTTCTTAAGAAACTCAGGGGGGCAGCGTATATCATTTCATACTCAAAGGTGGCATGTTCCCTCTTAGAACCACGAGCTTCCAAATCAGCCCAATTTTTTACCACAACATGTTAGTGTCATGACATGACACCATGCCAGGTTTCATGATTTCCAGGCGAGTTTTGGATTTACATGAATTTAAAATCTAAGTTTCTCGATGTTCTTGGCCGAGTCATGACGCCGAGATGTTTGAATTTCATTCTAATTTCTTCCATGAGACCTAGAAATTCAACCAAGGACACACATGTGATTTTTCAACCCACTTTGGTGCACCGGAGCATGTGCATGCAGTTCATATTTAGATTATGCACATTAAAAGTCCAGAAACTCAATTAATGTATAAAAAGGCCAAAATGAACCCGAAATAATTCCAAAATTTAACAGGGCACTCATATAGTTCTATGTTGCCTCTGTAAAGAAAATCAGGGGGGAGTCAGCGTATATCGTTTCGCACACAAAGGTGACACCTTTCCTCTCGGAACCACGAGGCTTGTTGAGAGAATCTCCGGTTTTGCTAGAAGCTTATACCAAAACTTCTCCCAATTCAGCCAAAAATTATTCATATGAAAACAGGGTTTAAATTATCCCGAACATCTCGCTACCTAGACCAATAATGTACTATGATTTTAATTCAACATAAAATGGATACAAATATTTGAATTGGAGAGCGTATGGTACATGTAGTTCATAGTGAAATATGATTACTGCTATATGCATGTTTTGTGTTATCAAGATAATATTTAAATTATTGTATAACTTGACATCAATCGTATTCAAATAAGGAAAATTGATTCAAATTTAGTCCATATGGTAGACGACAATATATATGTTCACATGGTGGAGTAAAATGTTCATATATGATGGAAGATCAAAATGTACGACTACATCAATTATAAACCGCAAGGTCACCTAACGATATATTCGAATTCAACATAACGTGGATTCAAAAATTGAAATTCGAGATCCTGGCATTTGTAATCATATAAAAAGGGACATTACTCTTTCTTTTGATGGGAATTGATTTGTTTTTTGTTGTTGTTGAGGGAAGTGCGAATCGATTTGGTATTGTGCAGGGTAATCTTGTTCTCCCAATTTTTTTGTACATTTTTCTTGTAGTTTTTTCAATGGCATCTATAGCAATATAGTAAAAGGGGACATGACTCTCTTGTGTCTTGTATGAATTGTTTTTTTTCACACGTTAAGTTTGTTCTGCTGAACAAGGAATCCACACCTTGTTATCCCGAAATTTTTCAAGCTCGAGTATCTTTTGTCTCACTTGCTTTGAAACTCCTGCCTCTTCAACCCACGTCGCGCCTTGTTATCCTGAAATTTCGACGTGTGCGAGAACTCCCTCCTCATCCGAAATCGGTCCCGCAGCCCAGACACGCGAAATCCCCCTTCTACCCCTCAGCCGGAAATGAAGCTCCACATCGTGGTGTCAAAACCGGTGGGGGTATGCTGGTAACTTACCCTACACTTCGGACAAGCGCATCCCTAAGCTTGGCTCTCCCTCCCCCTCCCCCCCCCATTCGTACACCGAGGCTGCCAAAACCCGCGAAACCCCACGCTCCTCCATCGGCCTCCCGACCGTCGCCCAGCCGGAGAGTCTTCCACTACTACTTCGTCCACTGCAATAGCTCGCCGTCCCTCATCCACCGCACCGGATGAGGATTCGTTGTGGATCTCGTCATCCCGCCAGATCAGCCGCCCCATCCTCCACCTCCAAGGAGCTGCCCCGATGTTTGCCTCGTCTATCGCGCCACCTCAATCCCCACAACATTATCTTGACCTGCCCCACCAGAACCACAACACCCTCACCAATTCCTCCGATGAAGCCGAGGCCAACTCGGCGCCACCAAGGAGGTTCTGCACTCACCGCTGCATTTTATCTTTTATTCGATCTCACGGGGCTGCCGGTGGTCGATATTGAGCAGACATGGCGGGTCTCCATCGACGGCGCCGTCGCCGGCCACATCATCCACGGCGTCTCTCCCCCATTTCATTGCTTCCTCGGCGGCAACTTCCACAACGGCACTAGGTGCAACTGCTCCGGCTCTCGCTTGTGTGGCGGCTCTATTCTTGCTGTCGGTCGTGCTGCTGCAGTGCTCTTGCTTTCGTTCGTGCTGCTGCTCTGCTCCTGCTGTCGCTTGTGCTGCTGCTGCTACTGCACGACCTCCGGCAGCTACAGGAGTTGCTGCTTTAGCACTCGCTCGCAGTGCTACTGCACGACTTGCTCTCTGCTAGTGCGTTCCCTGCTCAAGCGTCTGCTGATTTAGACCACTGCTTCTCTGCTACTAGTGCAAGAACGCCCTAAACATCTATTGCAATGCTCTAGTACTAGTTCAATAAGTTTCGACTGTAAAGTTCATTTTCTTCAGTTAAGTTCAGAGTGAATAGTACTTACAGCATCTGTCGGAGCGGCCGTGGCACGGCTGATGTGTTTTACATCTAGCACTTTTCGGTGATGTATTTTACATCATCTATTGCAGATGATATTAGGGTCCCAGTTCAGATTAACATTGTCTGTCTTGTCCTGCTTCAGCCTCGTCGCCGTACACCTTAGCGGAGCTGCTCCAACAACGGAACCGTCCATCACAGTGGAGCAGTACCCTCGGCACCAGTTTCAGAGGCATCGGATCTTCTTCCCCGCCTCCGACAGTCACACCAGCATCATCACCATCCTCCACGCCCAACCCAATAATGTTGAGGTCCACAAGGCTATGCCAAAGAGGTTGTACACTCGTCGCATCACTTTGTTACTCTGCATTCATGTCGATCCCTCAGGGATCCTTTGCTATGGAACTACTATTCGTGCAAATCTGTTAGAAGGAGTGGAGCAAAGCAAAACTGGAGGATTTTTTCCTTTGGTGTCTCTTTCGAAGAAAAAACGTAGGAATTTTATTCACTTGGACGTCCTTTTCAAATTAATATGCATGAAGAACAGAACTAATTGCATTACTGGCATAATAAGAATCTTATTTTTTAATTTTCACGTGGTTTGACTTTAATTTGACCATGTTTCTCCATTTCTGTGTTCTTCCAATTCATGTGAACCAAACACCCAGGTTGACTGAAATCCTATGTTTCCAAATGCTCTGTTTTGCACATGCATTCCTATCATATTCTTGTGTTTTTCCTATCCCTGCATTTATAGAATCGTCCAATTCTAAGGAGCCCTTACAGATCTACTTCATTTTCAGATAGGCGTCAAAGAAAACTCTATGTGTTATGTCCTGCTCATGTCGTGTCGTCATCCACCCCACCTGAGGTGCACCATCGACAGAAGCATTCACTGCAGCACAGATCCCCCCTGCAGACTTTCTTTCGCCGCCTCAGATCGTCTTCCCCGTTGCCGGCACCCACGCCAACTGCATTACCATCATCGACTGAGCAGATGAACCTGAGGACTACACAGTTCCGGAAGAGAGGTCACAGTCTTTCGTGTTTGCTTATGTTATACATCGGTTATTATTACCTGCTACTTTATCCTTCAAACTTGAGTTTTGAAATGCCCATGGGTCTCATATCGGGCCAGCAACGAATAGTATCTGTCTACTATCTGGTTCATCTGGGGTCTTCTATGTGGTTCATGTTGGGTGGGCAACAAACAATAGATGATCCATTGTCTCTCTTTTTAAATTGAAGCTATAATCTACCTGCTATCATTAGTTTTGGATCCATCCACTCGTTTGCTACCATTAGTCTTGATTTTTGCATGCACCCCTTAGGCCTTACAAAATCTAACAATTTTTTTATTATGCATGTCAGATATTATACACAATCATACTGAACATGTAGAGAAAAAGAGAAGACCGTTGCGTGGGAATATAATATCATGCAGAAGCCGCTCCATGGTGGGCGAAGTGGGGCCCCCCTCCTGCATTTCCAAATTGTATTCCATAGGAAGATAACTTTTCAGATGGAGATTCAGAAGGAGCCGACCACGCCTGTTTACCACCTGAGGTGGTTGCTCTAACCTGGCATGCTGATGTTGGTCATATCATGCATATGGCGCCTTGCATTGCTTACATTATACATCTTATATGTCATCAGCTTAGTTTAGATTTTCTTTCTGTGAATGCCACCTGTTTGGTTTCTATATCATACTCCCACCATTCCTAAATATTTGTCTTTTTAGAGATTTCAACAAGTGACTACATACGGAACAAAATGAGTGAATCTACACTCTAAAATATGTCTATATACATCTGTATGTGGTAGTCCATTTGAAATCTCTAAAAAGACAAATATTTAGGAACAGAGGAAGTATATGGGAATTATGCAATGACATCTTCGTTAGCTAGGCATCATATACGTGAACCATGCAATGCCATCCTGTTTAGCCAGTCATCGTGTATGTGAATTGTATCATGCCATATTTTTTTCCATAATGTATTCCATTTGTCAACAATGTTTATACATTCATCTACTCTTCCTGTGCATCAGCCAATGGTTACAGATAGCTCCTTAGAGGAGGATTCAGAGACATATGACCAGTCGTATCCCCCCCCCCCCGAGGTGCATGCTCTAACTTGGCTGGGTTATATTGCTCATATCATGCATATGGTGTCTTGCATTGCCATGCCATCTGCTTAGATTAGACATGCTTTGTGTGAATGCCTCATGTTTGCTTTCTATATTAGATATGTGAATTATCCAATGCCATGTTTTTCAGCCAGTTATCATATATGTGAATTATGCACCGCCATGGAGCCAGGCATCATATATGTGAATTATCTCATGCCATCTTTTTTTTCATTACATATTCAATTTGTCGACAATCTGTGTATACTACTCTTCATGTGTATCAGCCATTTGAGCCGGTTATGGAAAAATCTGGAGTGAAAACGAGGTCGTCAGAGCAGGCAATGGTACCTGTTGAAGCATATATGTCGATGGTTACAGGGAGCTCCTCAGAGGAGGATTCAGAGACAGATGACCAGTCCTATATCCCACTTGAGGTGTATGCTCTAAGTTGCAATGTTTATATTTCTCATATGATGCATATGGTGTCTTGCATTGCTTAGTTTAGACATCATATGCACAATATTGAATTCCAACTGCTTAGTTTAGAGATCATACATGCGAGTGCCAGTTGCTTAGTATATGAATCAATTATGTCAATTATATCATGCCATCCTGTATACTTAGACAACATGTATGTGAATTATTTCATCCCAACATAGGTTAGAAAGACATCATATAGTTTTTCATGTCATCCTGTTTAGGTACTCATCATATGTTGAAATTCTGTTGAGTTATCCATCATATATCTGAAACTGTGTCATGCTATCCTATTTAGTTAGGCATCATATATATGAAATTTTGTCATGCTGTCCTGTATAGGTAGACAACACATATGTGAATTACCACATCTGTCTATCATACAATGTCTGTACGTTCAATTTCTTTTCTTGTTTATCAGCCATTTGAATTGGAGTGGGTGGTGGAAGTATCTAGGGGAGCAAAAACCCGTTCTTCACAAAAGACAGTGCTACCCATCGATGCAGATAGAACCATGGTTGTATTGGCCCACAAACTAGCCCCACCACACATAATCGAGACTCTTCCAGATTGCACACTTACACCGTTGGGCATAGAACTAGCTACAACCCATCTAACCGCAACCGCAGCGGATAGTAACCCACTTCTAGTTGACAAAGCACCATGTCCACCATAGAGTACCCCCACACGAGCAGTTTGTAAAACTATTGCAGTGCCCAAAGCACGAAGACCACCACAGCCAACCCAAACTCCACATTTAAAGCAAAAGAGTAACTGTTCTCAGGTCAGATTCCGTAGCTATGGTCCGTACTCCTTTGTTGTTGCATCACTGTATTTACTCATACCAACTACTTTCGAATTTGAAGGATCCAATTGAAACTCCAATGGCGCAACAGGTATGTTTTCAATCTATTTCTTTATCTGGATTGTTGTTCTAACTTCTTGCTCTATGTTGATTTCAGTTTAAGTTGTATAAATAGTTATGTTCTCATGTGATGCACATTACAAGTGCTGCCAATGTTGTGTAGTTTCTCACACTTATATTCTGTCTATGCTGCTGTGTCTTAAAAATATATGAGTTGAACTGTGTCTCGATCTTGATTAGGGAACATAAACTAGAATGATATGGACAATACAGTGACCATAGTACATAGATATATGTTTGTCTCATGTTTTTATCCTGTCCACCTTACTACTGAACCGCTTTACCAAAATGAGTTTCGTATACTACAATCTAAACCTGTGATGTGTCTGCTTATTTCTCTTGTAGTATGCAAACAGAATATTGGAGAAGAGCACCCCACTATGCAATGGTAGAGAAAGTAATGCAGATAAGGTTCAAGATAGTGAGACAACCTTGTTGCTCTCCAAGAAAGGTGATAAAAATGATCTTGTAGACAGTGAGAAAACCCACTGTCCTGCGTTGATGTAGTGTTCGAGTTACTGGCCAGTACCGCCGGCACAAGCTCTTCAAACTCGCTGCATGAATCACTTCGGCTTCTTCAATCTCAGCTACAAGCTGAAAGGCATCAGTCAGCTGTGCTGTGGCAAGAAGCCGAAGGACTGAGGAAGTCCTTGCAGAATTTAGATGTGTACTTTCTTGTGCAATAGCAAGCGCTGGAGGATTTAAGCGCCAAACAAGAGAAAGTTAATAAGCTTGCTAAGCATCTTGCCAGCATTATGGGTACCCATGATATTGTTTCTTGAACTCTTCTGAAGTGGTTTTAGTTCTGGACTTGTTTTGCTATGGCATTTATATGCTGCTTTGTTCCCTATATTTGCACTGGTGGCGAACTTTGTTGCCCAATGGATGTAATATGTGTAATAGCCATGATAGCCTAGCATAAGTTTCTTGCTTATTTATTTCTTTGTTGTCTTGTTTATTTATTTTCTTGTAGTCAGTGCAGTTCTCTTTCCGCCGTTTGCTAGTGGCTGCAATAACCTATTTTTTCAAACTAGGCCACAATAACCATGGGCTAATATTTACAGTAGTGACACTGGGCCTCCTACGGGCCGTAGAAACAGTGGGCCTTCTATGGGCCGTAGAAATAATGGAACTTCTACGGGCCATTGAAACAATGGGCCTTCTACGGGTCGTATCATCAATGGGCCTTATACAGGCCGTATGATCGATTGGCCAAACATGGACCAAACAGACTGCATTATGGTCGTAAACGGGCTAGAGTTGGAATCGTCCGTTCATGGGCCAACCATAATGGGCCATCGTTAATAGGCCGTATCTGATGACGCTATGAAAACGGCCCAACGTATTAACGGACCACAAATGGGGTGACTGTAACCACATGCTGAATTTGGCCCAAGAGCAGAAAATGACAGTAACAGGTCGTAAGTAAACGAATGCTTGAAATGTGCCCAAGAATAAATGGGCTCTGAGAAGGCCGAAAGATAACATGGGCTGGAAACGGCCCAACGGAATAACGGGCCGTTAATGGGTATAAAGTGATACACTATTCATTACGGGCCAGTTTCAGCACGGGCCGATAATGGGTGTAAAGTGATACACTGTTCATTACGGGCCAGTTTCACGACGTGCCGTTAATGGGCCAAGAGTTACAAAGGGCCTCATATGGGCCGAAAGACGTCATGGGCCAGAAGTGAAAATGGGCTGGAATCATATTGGATGGCCCAGATGACGCTATTGGGCCTAATACGGATAGGGCGTAACGGGCCTTGGGTTAGCGGGTTGTAAATGGGCTATATGCGAAGAGGTCATTAACAGGCTTTCCATGGGCCGACCTACCACCTTTTGACCAAGTCAAACGGGCCGGCCTTTTCACAGGAATGGGCCTTTGTTGGTCCGTGCCATGTGTCGACGTATCATAGGCGCCTTCTGTCCAATGAGTGGATGACATCTGTCCCAACGATGAGCCGACACGTGTTTCCTCCAGCCAATGATGATTTTACACGTGGAAAATCCCCATTGGTCGGGGCTGTTAACGGGTTATCGGATCCAAAACCCGACCCGATAGCTTAATGGTGTTCCGTTATGGTGGATGCCACGTGTCAGTCACCCTTGACGAAAGCACTTCTGTGACGCGCGATTTATCGTCATGGAAGTGGACACTTCCGTGATGATAATGTTGGTAATGTCATGGAACACTTCTACGACAGCACATGTATGACTATCTTTATTTTGTCATAAAATCGTCATGGATGTACATGCATGACAAAAACGCGACCTATTGTGACAAACACGTATCATCACGGAAGTGTATTTTGTTTTGTAGTGGCGATGGATGACGGTGAGGCCTAGGAAGGGGATGACGCGGAGCCGGGGAAGACGCGGCAGTGGATGCCCACGCGGAGAGGAGTACGAGGGTTCACTGGTTCGGCTACGCTGCCGTCTCCGCAGAATAACAGGGGGTGTGGGTGAGTGGAGTGGAGGGATGGCCTGGCCAGCGGTGGGAGTAGTATGGGGGCGGTGAGGACTCCGCCGCAGCACAGCCGGCCACGGGAGGCAGGAGCAGGCGGCACGACAAGCACTGCTTTGGGCGGCTAGAGCAAGAAGACCAGAGGTTGAAGAAGCACTATGGCCGTTGGATGGACATCGTACGGTCACTGGAGCTAGAATCGTGCATATTGACTAAGTTGACAAAGCCCTCCGTCCCCGTCAACTTAGTAGGCCCACTATACTGGGTCCCAGCTAGCAGGGGGAGTATTCATTTTTTTGTCCATAATAAGGAGACACTTCCTTGCGTGCGAAGATATAGCTAGTGGGTCCGAGCTGTCAGCGGCGGTAATGTTTATTTCACGAAATACAGAGGCCCTTTCGGTGGGTCCTAGATGTCGGTGGAGGAATCATTATTTTTGCGTGTAATAAGGAGGCATTTCCTTGCGTGCGGCCGTGGACCCAGCTGTCAGCCTCTCCACGTACAGTCCACTTCAGATGCATGTCGGTCGTTGACCATGTTGACCACGCCACGCCGAGAGCACCAGGGCAGTGGACGACGGCGAGGCCTAGGAAGGGAACGACACAGAGCCAAGGAAGACTCGTCAGTTGTTTCCCACGTGGAGGGGAGTACGACTATACGAGGGTTTACTGGTTCGTCTGCCGTCGCTGGAGAATAACAATAGGTGTGGGTGAGTAGAAGGATGGAAAGGTTAGCGATGGGAGTACTGTGGGGCAGTGAGGCCTGCACGACAGCATAACCGGCCATGGGGAGGAGGGAGCAGGCAATCCCGCCGGCACTTGTTTGAGCGGCTGGAGCAGAAAGAGCATAGATTGAAGAAGCACGACGGACGTTGGATGGACATCCAACAGTCACTGCTGGTGCGTCAACCTTTTTTTAGGAAAGCCTCAAATATGTGGAAGACAACATACAGGCCATCTGCCATCATTTCTAATAATTTACAGCCCATTTGCTAATTCTTACGGTTGTTTGGAGCCCATATTCTTTTTGTTAGCATTACAGCCCATATTGTGGCCACGGTTAAAAAATTATATGAAATTTTGCATATGTCGGTGCGGTCTAAACTGTTTTTAATCCCGAAATTTCGAGTCACATTCAGATTGATTTTAAAAATAAATGTATATCAGTATAAAATCCAATAAATTGTTGACGCATAAAAATCAATGCAATTTAAAATCTCGAAATAAAAATAAAGATATTTGAAACTATTACCGGTTTGATGTGTTTTAAAAATGTACAACCTATTTCTCATTATTGATAGGCCATTTTCTCGGCCAGCCGAATGAAGCTCTCCTCGTTTTGAAAGATTTGCCGCCCAACAGACTGGACAAAGTGACTTACTTGACAAATCACAAAAAAACTGGGCTAGCCATTTCAGAAAGAAAAAAACTACTGGGCTGGTCTGTGGTAAACATAAAAGAAAAGGTTGTCTAGACAGGCCAGAGTGTCCCGCACAGCCCAGTTGACACCCTGCTTCCGTCTCAAAAAAAATTAGATGAATGCCACTCCAATTATGGCAATTCATAAAAATGCCACTGCAATTTCCAAACTTTGAAAACTGCCACTGCAATTTTTGCAAACTTTGAAAAACGCCACTGCAATTTGCAATCTTTGAAAAACGCCACTCTAGACTTCGAAAAATGCCACTGGAAATGGCATGAAATGGCATTTTCAAAGTTTGGAAATTGTAGTGGCATTTCTCGGAAAAACCAGATTTGGAGTGGCATTTATCAAATTAACTGAAAACAAAAATAACTGGGCGAGCTGCTGGGTCCCTGGTGTCAGTCGCTCATTGTGCAATTCTCTCGTTTATTGACTACGTTGACAATGGCATGGGACCCAGATGTCAAAAATCCATTAGGAGGAGCCATATTTTTATTGGCTTGAAATAAGGAGGCACTTGCTTGCGTACTGCCATGACCATGGCGGGTCCCTGTTGTCATCCTCTCCACATACAATCATCTCCTGATTGTGTACATGTCAACTTGGTAGGCCCACAAGTCAGCCTCTATACCCGTGGAGGACAAATACAACCCATTTAAAAAAATTACAGCCCATTCCATACGTTCAAACGAAAAGTTCAACATTCCGAGCAAAGTAACAGGTCTGATCCACATATAGAGTACTGAACTTCCACGTTGACAACCATCATAGCCAAGTTAACTATCTACTCCCACTAATACTCTAGTAGCGTACAAGTACTAACTTACTCTTAGCTAACTAGACGATGCCGACCGCCATCTGCGGTACATGCTAAACGCCGGCACCGGCATCCTCCGCCTTGCCTCGGACTTGCCAGAGGTGTGATAGGGCGCGTTGCTCGCGTCCGTTAGCCCTTTCCATGCCGACGTGGTCCACCGAAGCTCCGACTTCTAAGCGGGAAACCCACTTGACGAGCTGGTAGTGAAAATCGATGTCGCGGATGCGTGCGTGCCCGACAGCCTCCATGGCTATTTGTCGGGCGCCGGGCTCCACGTATTCGGCCCAGTTGTGGGCGCTCTGCTCGCGACTCAGAGCGTCGGTGCGCTGCTGCTCCATGTCCCGCTGGCGGCACAAATTGGCGATACGTAGCTCCTCCGCCAGGCGGTCACGCTCCAACAACTCCTGCTCCTCCGCCAGGCGGTCGCGCTCCAACAAGTCCTCGATCTCCGCATTGCCATCTAAAGACAGATAGAATGCCTCCTCCCTCCGTCTGCCTTCCGGTGAAAAACCGAACACTAGTTCTGGCGGTGACCGCCTCCGGCCTCGCCTACCCCGGACGGGCGGGGGCAAGGCGGATGTGGCAAGGGCGAGGATAAGTGGCGAGCGATGTCGGGCCGGTGCGGGCTTATGAGGATATGCGAGTTGGGTCACGGTGCCACCGGAGAAGGCCGGGAAACATCACTTATAGGCGGAAGATAGCGCGACGGTCATCGGAATTCAATGCATAAGCAGGCATGGCTTAGCGCGCCATCTTGCCATGGAAAACTAGAGAAACTAAAATTATGACTGTGTCGTCCCCTCCCGTCTGGGTTGCACGCCGGCATGACGGTCAAACGAGTGCACCATCTCCCTCCTTGTCAATAATGATTCCACGGATTTAAAAAGCCCGCAACAATTGAAGCGCATCTTTTTTCACATCTGTTAGATGCCTTAATTACGGCCGGCTGCATGCAGGCACTCAAAATCGCTCGCAGCCAGTACGTGGAGCAGCATGCAATGAGTCGCAGCCGAGGGCATGCATGCGGCCACTTAAATCGCTGGAATTAATTAGGCTTAAACTTCTACATGCAGTTAATTATTGCCATGCCTTGGTCTTGCTGCTTTGCTCACGGGACTAATAAACCCGGATGGAGGGAGTACCTTGGTTGGTGAGAGGTTTGAATTAAGCCCTGCAAATCGGAAAGGAGGTACTAGTACATGTGTGATCCGCTTTTATTCATGTAGGATCAAGTAGGTCATTTCTTGAATTGAGCCTTGGAAAAAGGAAAGGAGGTAGTACGTGTGTGATCCGCTATTTATCCGTGTAGGATCGAGTAGGTCAGATAGTGTAGCTTGTCAGTTTCTTCATAGGTAGGCATTTTTATTCAAAAAACTGCCACTTCGGATCTTGCGTCGCAAATAAAACTGCCAGGAGTGCATTAGTAGGCTAGCTAGCGATCGATCAGTAACTTGTAAACACTGAGCGAACAGAAATAAGTAACTGTTAATGCATCTCAATGATTCACAGATCATATACAAATATGTAGCTCCAAAAGAAAAGATCAGCCACTTCGAATCTTGCGTCGCAACTAAAACCAAGTAGTACGATTCCCATACATAAGATCAACATGTTAATGCATCTCAATGATTCACAGATCATATACAAATATGTAGCTCCAAAAGCAAAGATCTAGAAAAACATATGTTCTTCCTACTAACATGGATGCTTCTCTTGGCCAAAATTCAGTACAGACTGAAAGACAAATTTGTTTGTGAAGTCTACAATTCCTCTTGCAAACGTAAGTGGTTTCACCAACATCTAGAACCATGAGAATGAACCACACATGATGGAGGAACACCCACTGCAATATGATTTGGTCTTCTCTCGATCACGCGACGAGACTATTTTCGAAATACAAACTTTAACTTAGGCAAAATGATACCCATTGTATAATCAGAACAAAGCAATGAAGCACCTAGTGTTGGCCAATAAATAGTACAATACTACTTTTCTGCAATCCAGGAAGTGACTATCCAATCTTTCTGTGTCTATTTTCAAATGGCACTGCATGCAGTGACTATACTATTGTCTTGTACAGTTCAACCAAAATTGTGGTCACTTTGTTTGTTTGCCAAATAGCAACGGGAAGACATCTCTGTATGCAAAAATATCAAGCAGCTAGTAAACATATACCAAACCTTGTATTTTTGGTTTAAACATGTCTCTTCCGCTTAGCATCTGTCATGTTCTGCACTGGACAATTTGATACAGTTATGCTTTGCCCTGGACAATTTCATACTGAATTGATTTGCTGGTTCAGAGCAGAAATATAGCGCCTATTCTTCCTCAGACCAAGGATATCCATATTCGCAGTGATGGAAGAGGTGAAATCGATACAACCGAAATTGAGCATCCAATCATTGAATCATGTCCTGCACCTCCAATGTAGGTCCACCCTGCCAATAATTTCACATGCAAACCACTAGTATTACTATCTAATGACAGTACAAAAAGAGTAGCAAGATAGTAGTAAACCATGTACCTTCGTAATGAACAACTCATAGTGCCACCAATTGGATATAAAGGTTCGGAAGAAAACATGCTCCTAATGTTGAACCAGTTGGACTTTTTGTGCAGTTCCACTAAAATCGAGCATCCCTGTTTGCATAGATATTGAAAGTGTGATTACTGTAGAAATGACACTAGTTAAAGCATAGACTCACAAATATAAGCATTCCAATTTCTTAATGGGAAAAGGTAGCAAGATTGTTTCTAACCACCTGTTTGAAGGAATAAATAAGGCAACATCGACTGATGTCAGAAAGGCATATATAGTTCTTTTTGAAAGAATGATCGCCCCTGACCTTTCCTCTTCTTTTAAGAATATTTTGTGCAGTTCAACTAAAATAAAATGCCATCATCGCCTTGACAATTCAGTGACACTGTACAAAAGGAAATGACTTAGCATTACATCATGATGTCAGGTATGTAGTTGACAGGCATTAGATAAAAACATACAGACCTCCTCCGATAACATAATGAGTATTAATTTTAACAAAGGTGTGACTAGCTTTACCGGGTTAATTTGAGTGAACTCTACTCCCTCTGTTCCTTCATATAAGACGTTTTCATGGCTCAATTTAAAGTAACCCAACGTCTAGTATTTAGAAAAACAGGTAGTAGTTTTCTTGAGCACATATCTGGGAAAGCTTGCCACACTTTATTTATGTCCATACGCTAATGCAACACCATTCGAATACTACAAATATACACTAATCCAGTGGCTAGTGCAATAGTAGAGTAGTTATTTTATTACAGGGTACAGTAAAATGATTTTACTGAACATATTTCAATAAACTCTAGCACTGGAGGATTTCTATAAGAATTAACAATACAAAATGTAAAGGTAACAAGTTTCAGCATTGGTATACTAGTTGTGCATGAGCATTAAACCAAATAAAAAATTCTGAAGGTAACTAGCATTATTAACTAACGACAGTATAAAAAAATTGCAAACCATGTACCTCCAAGGTAAGTATCATTTCGAACTCGTGGGGACCTTAAAAATTGCTATCCCAATCTTGACAATCGATCAAACATAAAAACTTGATCGAATGAATCAAGAGAACAGCCGGAGAGGAGGTGCCCACTCTTGACCTTTCCTCTTGCCTTTATAATTTTTTGTGCAGTTTAACCAAAATAAAATGACATCAGTGCCTTGGCATTTTGGTGACACTGTACAAATTTTTTTAACTTATCTCATGAAAGTGAGGTATGTAATCTATAAGCATTAACAGTGCAAAATCTGAAGGTAGTAACAAGTTTCATCGTTGGTATACTGGCTATGCAACAATATTAGAATGCCTTAGCTAAAAAATCTTTAATACATCCACAATCAACAGCTAACCCTGAAGTAATCCAGTGACATTAAATGGCATTGCTTAAATTTATTGGTGGCATTAGACTGAGTGCGGCATTAGTTAAATGTGGCATCACTTTAGCAGTAGCATTGCTTGACTTGACTGCTGGCGTTATACTAACAGCAAAAAAGTGGCAATAAGAGCATTGGAGGCCCATTCGGACAGTGGGCGCACTAGTAAGATGTACCTCCATGGACGCAGAGTGGTGAGGGAGGTACGGTTGCCCAGAGCAACAAATATCCAGGTAGCATATGTGGATTACGTCCCATTTTTGTTCTCTTTAGCCACCTTTTTCCTATGTGAGGACAACAAACCGATCGACCTGGTCATTCTCTATTGTGTTGTCATGCCTTTCTACCCTTCTTCAACCAAGAGACATGAGACTCGTACCTTATCTACTAATTTTCCCCTTTTCAACCTAGATGTGGATTCAATGCCTACTCTCTTGGACAATACAGTCTCCCTTCCTTTCCTTATTCAACCTAGACATGGATTAGTCTGCATGAAGTAGGGTTTCCTTTAATAGTGCAAATTAAGGTTTTCGTCTGTGTGACCAGTAGAGCAGACGATAGCAAATTGGGAAGATGGTGGAGTGGAAAAAGATCCACATGCAGCGACGTGGCAGATGGGGCAATAGAACAAGGGTATGATTCAAAAAGAAGTAGCATACCTAAGGGTCAGCAGGAAGTGGCTTCGCTCATGGTCGTCATCCTCCGCACACACTACGACAGCGAACTTGGGGACAGAGGCCATCCCACGGCAGCACTAGGACTGAGAGGATGGCCTTGTCGTCAGTGCGTGACATCGCTCACCGACGACGAGTGCGTCAACGCTGCACGTTCTTTTCTTCCCCGGCGGATCTGTGACCACCGGTGAGGAGGGAGAGAGAGGCTGTATTTTTTAGATCTGGAGAGAGGGTGATAGTGTGAGAAGGAAGTGGGCAGCCCTTAGCAAGAAATCGCTGAAGCTCCAGCCTATATATCTTTTTTATACTACTAGTACTAGAGGTGGATATTGAAAGTGTATTTATATTTTCTCTGCATACAGTACCAGTTAGTCGTGCTTCAAAACTGAACAGCATGCCATTAAAAAATAAAGGTCGATAACTAATGCGGCACCTCGGGCCAACGCGGCCAGATGGCTTTTTGCATGAGAAATTACACACCATGTTTCGTTGACATGTGGTCCCATTCCAACATATCAATGAGACGACGGCGAGTCCTTTTCTACTAGTATTTCCAAACGGACGTGTAGGCCAGTGCGCCTCTTCGTGTACTGTGGCAAATTGGCAACCATCCACCGACTCTTCGCCTTTCCCTCTCGATTTGTAACTACTGTTGCACGCTCTTCCTCCCTCCTCCATTTGCCTTCACCCTTCCTTCTACCATTGTTCGATCGTCTTCTCCATGGAGGGAACAGGCCGGAAACGACCCCGTTATTCTTGCCCCGATCTGAAAGATGACGTGGTGGAGGAACTCATTGATCGGTGCGACGTCATCACCTCGGCTAGCATGGCAGGTTCGTTCAAGACCATTCTCGACTCAACTAATAACATCATTATAAGGAACCCAAGGGTCAAGGAGCGGTTTGTTCTCCCCTATCTTCTTCGCCATGACCCTGATGACTGGAGCAGGGACGACGGAGGCCTCGCCTTGTGCAAGTTGATGCTGCTTGATAATGATCCGTATTATGTTAAGATGCCATCGCTTGAGGGCAATGCTTGGGCAGGCGCAAATGGAGATTGGGTTGTTTATATTGGGTACAACTGCGAGTGGGAACTTGTGAATGTGTACACTCGTCACCAGGTTCCACTTCCAAAACTCTCAGCAGACTGCCGAGAAGTTGAGAACATCGGTATTCTACGCACGTTCAAATATGATCATGGTGACTGTCTTCTACAGAAGATAGCAATTTGTCGAGTTCCCAACTGCTCTTGGAATTACAGCAACTATGTAGTTGTTGCTATCTTCGACAAGCTTGTTGTTGTCCTTCGTGGTTCGACTGGATGGATATTACTCAAAAATAAATTTCTATACACGGATGAGTATTGTGATGCAATTCAATACGAGGGTCTTGTGTTTTCTTCCACCACTCATGGAACTGTTTTTGCATTGGATCCTCGTAGTTTCGGTACGTTTGTCTTCCACCATAATTATAATTGTTTCATCCACATGCATGCGGGTTAGCAAGTTTCCCTTTACTAATTAACCTTCTTCTTGTGTTTCCAAGGTCCTGTGAACATTCCACCACCTATACTTGAAAATTTTTATAACCAAGGGGGTGATGGATGGTGATGATCACGAGCATGAGGACGAGCAGCGCCCATATACTCAGTGGCGCCTGGCAACTTATTCCGATGGATCACCCCTTCTTGTCTGTATACAGCCCACTTCTGATGTTACTACTAAGGAAGCAGGTGTTGTCTCCCATGGCCGCACTCTCCGGACCTATTCCAACACCCGTTGCATGGTATTCGGGATGTATACTAATGTGCTAGCGCCAACACCTTCTCCCTGGTACAGAATTGATAGTCTTGGAGAAAACATGCACTTCCTTGGACAAAACTATCCAATGATGTTGAAAGGCGATCCAAGTGCTGTTGACACAATGTTACTACCATTTATGAGAAGCAACTATATCAATACCTCGGACATTTCGGTGGTTCCGTACCTTGGTAATGATATAGTAGGCCGCTTCAGCCTGGATGATCAGTCATGTGTTGGTCTCGAGATCAATAATGGATGGCCCTTCCCAGAGAATCACTTGTGGTTCAAAGTAAGCGTTTCCAACACCGAGGATTGGTTGAGTTGAAGTTCATTTCATTGCTTGTCATTTGTTGTGTGATGAAAACTTTAGTATTTATAATGTATCCTCGTTGTCGATGTGGGTTGATGAGCTATTGTATGTAATAAAATGATATGTCTGTGATAAACTTACTAAATTTATGAATGGCTTTCGAGTCCCTTCTCTGAGTGAGTGCTGCAATGAGGCAAAAAAATAGTTTCCGAATACATAATTGTATGTGCATTGCAACAGGTTATCAGATGAGTCTAATCAACAATAGTAGTACACTATTTGTACTAGCTTCACATGCTTCGCGAAGTCAGGCAGGTGTTTTTACTGTACCTGTGAATCCCATCATCCTAGGTCCTCGCATGAGTCTAGTAGAAATTGCATTCTGATGTTTGGGTTCAAACTTTCAGTACTGCTACACTATCTACGTCTACGTATACGTAATACAACAAGTTTTAAACTTGAGACTAGCCACCCACCCTCACAAAGAACACTTTTTAACCTAGCACAGACTCCAGGAAATTTTGCCATAGTGTGAGGTGGGCCATATGTTAATGTGTTCACTGTACGTAACCAGCACCTCGAATCCTCGATACTACTACTATATAAGTAGTAGGAGTAGTAGGGTGGCATGGGCCAGAACAAGCATTCACATCCAGGCGTACGACACATGCCACCAGCACGACTTCCATCTGACACCATATTTCTTGGATTCCGTGCTAGAGCAATCTCTTCAACCTCGTTGTTTCTCTAACTCAGCCATCACGCGGCAGGCGAGGTGGGGGTTTGGCAATTGTCGGTTTCCTCAACTACGGTCCCACTTGTAAGGCCAACTCCAACGCACGACCCCAAATGGACTTCCGTTCTGCACGAACTCCAACGATAATTTTGACTAGAAAAGCAAGACCAAAGAAAACAAGAACCACAAGAATACATTTTAGAAGATATCCAACTTCTGTAACTGCTCCTGTAAGTTGGATTAGTGCCTTCTCGATGCATTCTTTGTTGATCTGCGGAGGCTCGATCTTGCGTGCTTCTTTCTTCTTCGAGTGTAAAGAAGTAGACGTTGCTTCCTCGCATCTACTCTCATGTCTAGCCTCTATTCTATCAACAAGTGCACTAGTCTCATCTCTAGCCTCTATGCTAGCTAAAAGTGCTAGAACATCTACTAAATTGCGCTCTATCAATATATCGATGTACTCTTCTTCCCAATACCAAAACTTGCATCCATTCTACACAATAAAATTTTAAGTTAGCACAACTAGTCTAATACGAGAGCACAACCGAAGATTTGGTCGGGTTCTTCCTCCTTTTGCCAACACGTTGGATATCCAGCATCCAGGTCGTGTCATGCAAGAAAATAGAGTGGTAGTTGAAGCCACGTGATGTGCATCTCGGGTTAAACTTTAAATAGAATCTTACTACTCTTGAGTAACTCCAAAAGCGGCCACCGAAGATCTTTATTGGATTCGTTTTTCATCACCAGCATGTCGAGGTGAAAGATGTGCAGGTTCAGTGGGTCCTCTTGTGTTTTCACTGACATGTGGGACCGCAATAACAGTGGGCTCCGCACGTCCGCTGGCTGGCTGAGAAGAGAGATAGAGGAGGGCTGAGCACAGACTCCAGGAAATTTGTTCTACGTAACCAGCAGCTCGATATAGGCTCGATATAGTGGGGTGGAATGGGCCATAACTAGCATTCACGTGTAGCAGTACGGCACACGCCACCCACACGAGTCCCATCCAACACCAATTTTCTTGGAGTCCGTGCTACAGCCATCTATTCTCCCTCCTGTTTTCTCAGCCATCGAACGGTGGGTGGGGTGGGGGTTTGCCGATAGTCGGTTTTCTCAACTGCGGTCCCACTTGTAAGTGAAAAAGCAATACCGCACGCATTCCCCCTTGAGTGGCATGCCAGACCAACCGTGTGGGGGTGCTGAGAGAGTCCTGGATTAAGGGGTCCTCAGACAGCCGGACTATATGCATATGCCAGACTGTTGGTCTATGAAGATACAAGATAGAAGACTTCGTCCCGTGTCCGGATGGGACTCTCCTTTGCGTGGAAGGCAAGCTTGGCAATTTGGATATGAAGATTCCTTTCTCTGTAACCGACTCCGTGTAACTCAAGCTCCCTCCGGTATCTATATAAACCAGAGGGTTTAGTCCGTAGGACAAGAACAATCATAATCATAGGCTAGCTTCTAGGGTTTAGCATCTACGATCTCGTGGTAGATCAATTATTGTAATACTCATATCATCAAGATCAATCAAGCAGGAAGTAGGGTATTACCTCCATCGAGAGGGCCCGAACCTGGGTAAACATTGTGTCCCCCGCCTCCTGTTACCATTAGCTTTAGACGCACAGTTCGGGACCCCCTACCCGAGATCCGCCGGTTTTGACACCGACATTGGTGCTTTCATTGAGAGTTCCACTGTGACGTCGAAGATAGGATTGATGGCTCGCCTTGTTATCAAGGACAACATCAACTCCAGGGGAGCCTTGGCCTCAGGACAAACCCTCTGGTTGGGCGGCTACGTCATGATCGCCCGATCGGCTGTTGGGCCGACAATGACTTCTCGGGTCATCAAAAATCGTCTCCACATCAACTCGAAATACGCCGAGCAGATGGATCCGATTGAGTTATCATCTTTAAACGGGCTCCTGGATCGCATCGCCGCTTTGGGAGTTGCTACGGACTACGATCAGATTAGGCTTAAACCTGATCAGAGAAAGATTGAATCTCCGTCGATCACCCATCATATAGCGGTGGTGGAGGAGCAACGCAACAAATCTTCCCCTATATTAAGGACAAAATATGTCTGGATTTCCGAGCTCACCGAACCGGATACCTGCCCGCGGGAAGACGTGCTCCAAACTCCAAACTTAGAATCGGACTGTGGGCCAGAAAAATTGGTTGACATCCCGGAACCCGAACTATTAAGCTCAGAAACTCCTCAAGCTCCCTTCATCATTGACAAAGTTCTCACCGGAGGAGTGTACCGCCTACGTGATGCATTAGATAATCGCCTCGAGCCAAATCCATGGAACGCGGCCAGACTCTGAAGATTCTACGCCTAGCGCCGGACTCTTTGTCCGTCTCCTTTCCTCCATTCCTTTTTATTTACTTTTTAGCTCTCTTCTTGCCTTTTCTTTTGTAGCTCTAAGGCTTTTAGTGCAGCTAGACTACACACTTATGACGCACTAATCTCCAATTATGTGCGCTCATTATACCTGGGGGCTTCTTATACAGAAGCTTAATATAATTATCTTCCAGGCATCAAGCTCATTGCATATGCGTCATTTTTTCCATAGGTACCCTTTTTCCCCATTATATGCATCGATATGACTTAAGTTTTGGCCAAGCTGGGTTTCTTGGCTCTTGTGCTTATGCCCTATATTCCCGTTAGTTCGGCTAGGGCATAAAGGGAGCACCTCTGCAATTGTTACTGCCGGGTACTCCGGATGCGTACCTCAGACTGGGTGAAGCCGAAACTAGCGTTCTTAAGGGAATATTCGGTCGGTGGACTAAAGATGGTTTTTACCTATTACAATATGAACCCCTAGATGTTACATATACTGTGATTTTTTTATCGCAGTTCGGACATGCACGTTAATGCATGCGTACCCAGGGAAAGGAACCCCTAACGGAACTATTCTCTCTGGAAGATGTTTCTTACTATCCATGTAATATAACATAGCTAGTTGGGTACTTGTCTGTTCAAGCAACCATGACCCCTACGCTGGTTCCCACGCGTACCCTGGTTTAAATTACCGAGCGGGTATTCGGAAACACTCCGGACTGTCAGGGTCCGGAGGCTGAAGCAAAAAGGTCCGCCATGACAAATGTTTTACAATCCGGCTAGGGACAAATATGTCAACTGAAGTACATAGTCACTTAGACTCAAATGCTTCTTCTTCTAAGCCATCCAACATGTTGTCTAGCCTACAATCCTGTTGGGAATATTTTGCGGCTAATTTTACCTGGTCATATACCGGACTAACTGGAATTTCTTTCCCATCTGACCCTAAAGGTCCGACCCGGGCCATATGATTCGGATCAAGCTTGGTATACCGTGTTTTCACCATGGCCCAAGCTTCCCTCGGACCTTCTCAATAGGCAGATATCTTCCATAGTCAGAAACACCGCCGAGCTCCCTTGAATAGTTGTACAAGCTCCCCCATACTTCCTGGTAGGGAGGCGGACGGCCACAAGGCCTTGGCGACACTCCGCATGACCTGCCAAACTTGCTCGTGCAGTTGCGAAAGCTCTTGTAGCAGATCTCCTGAGGATCCGGGCATCTCCTCTTCGGGATGGCCAGTCGGCATACCTATAGACTTAACTCTATTAGTTCCTTTCTTTGCCGAACTATATAAATGTTTGTTTGAGCACATACTAAAATGCCGCGTTGAAGCCTCTTATTTTCCTTCACGGAGTCAGCCAGATGGGCCCGAACATCTGTCAATTCTTCGCCTAGTTGGGTATTGGCATCTTGGAGTTTGCTTTTCATCTGAATAACCTGTGTAAGTACACGCTCGCCAGCAGCCGATTGCCTTTGAGCTCCTTGTTCACCCTCTCGTGGGATTCCTGGATTCTGTTCCGGATTATCTAAGGGTTTTGTCATCAAATATGGTTTGCATTACTGGTCTATACATACAATGTTGTTTTTTCTCAATTCGGGAATACATACCAGTGGATGCCTTTTTGGATCTTGACAGCTCGGCAGTAGCGGCCATTAGCTGGGTTTGACACTTTTCTAGCTCTTGAGACAACAGGTTGTTCTTCTCTGAGAGCACCTATTAATACGATGATCCTTAAATCAGTTGTACCAACGGTTTCAAGTCTCAGGGGCTACTGATATACATAATTATTATATTTTCATACTTACCCGTATATCTTTCAAATACTGGTATGTGATTCTAGCAAGCCCATCCTGGGTGGCTCGGATGTATGCATTGCTACGTCTTGAGCTTGTGTTGGTTTTCCTTGAAGAGGAAAGGGTGAATGCAACACAGTAGCGTAAGTATTTCCCTCAGTTTTTGAGAAGCAAGGTATCAATCCAGTAGGAGGCTCCTCACAAGTCCCACGAACCTACACAAACAAATAAAGAACTCGCAACCAACGCGATAAAGGGGTTGTCAATCCCTTCACAGCCACTTGTGCAAGTGAGATCTGATAGAGATAATATGATAAGATAAATATATTTTTGGTATTTTATAATATAGATGCAGAAAATAAAGATGCAAATAAAAGTAGATTGAAAGCTTATATGATAAAAGCTAGACCCAGGAGCCATAGGTTTCACTAGAGGCTTCTCTCAAGATAGCATTAGTATTACGGTGGGTGAACAAATTATTGTCGAGCAATTGATAGAAAAGCAAATAATTATGAGATTATCTAGGAATGATCATGTATATAGGCATCACGTCCATGACAAGTAGACCGACTCCTTCCTGCATATACTACTATTACTCCACACATCGACCACTAGCCAGCATGCATCTAGAGTATTAAGTTCATAAGAACAGAGTAACGCATTAAGAAAGATGACATGATGTAGAGGGATAAACTCAAGCAATATGATATAAACCCCATCTTTTTATCCTCGATGGCAACAATACAATATGTGCCTTGCAACCCTTTCTGTCACTGGATAAGGACACTGCAAGATTGAACCCAAAGCTAAGCACTTCTCCCATGGCAAGAAAGGTCAATCTAGTAGGCCAAACCAAATCGATAATTCAAAGAGACTTGCAAAGATAACTCAATCATACATAAAAGAATTCAGAGAAGATTCAAATATTATTCATAGATAAACTTGATCATAAACCCACAATTCATCGGATCTCGACAAACACACCGCAAAAAGAGATTACATCGAATAGATCTCCACAAGAGAGGGGGAGAACATTGTATTGAGATCCAAAAAGAGAGAACAAGCCATCTAGCTCATAACTATGGACCCGAAGGTCTGTGGTAAACTACTCACAACTCATCGGAAGGGCTATGGTGTTGATGTAGAAGCCCTCCATGGTGAAATCCGCCTCCGGCAGAATGCCGGCGACGGCTCCAAGATGGGATCTCGTGGATACAGAAGGTTACGGTGGTGGAAATATTTCTTCGGTGGTCCCTGGATGTTTTTGGGGTATGTAGGCTTATATAGGAGGAAGAAGTACGTCGGTGGCCGCCTGAGGGGCCCACGAGACAGGGGGCGCGCCTAGGAGGGGTGGGCACGCCCTCCTATCTTGTGGCCGCCTCGTCTGCTTCTTGGCTTGCACTCCAAGTCCTCTGGATCACGTTCGTTCCAAAAATCATGCTCCCGAAGGTTTCATTCCGTTTGGACTCCGTTTGATATTCCTTTTCTTTGAAATACTGAAATAGGCAAAAAAACAGCAATACGGGCTGGGCCTCGGGTTAGTAGGTTAGTCCCAAAAATGATATAAATGTGTAAAATAAAGCCCATAAACATCCAAAACAGGTAATATAATAGCATGGAACAATCAAAAATTATAGATACGGTGGAGACATATCATGCATCACCCAAGTTGAAGGCATTGAAAGCCTCTTCGAAAAAATCAGGGTCGCGGAGTGCGGCCCGCCGCCGCCGATGATTCATAGCGCTCTCCACATCAGAATTTGTAACGGATATTCTATCTGAATCCTCTGTATGAGGATAATCCGGTGTCACTTCCATGTTAGCCTCCATCCTCAAGACCGGGTCCAGAATCCGGCTTGTAGAGGCATGGCTGGCAGGATCCGCAGATATAGTCCAACGGATGTTCTTTCTGCTAAAACACAATGGATAGTGTCATACTCTAAGATGACAACCACAAAGCGTGTTTAAGACCATACCTCCTTGATGATGGCTCAGCCATGTTACTGTTTGCCTTTCTCTTTGAAGGCCTACCCAGCACGGGCGCCCCTTATTGGCGAGTCACCTCGGGTTCGGCATGGCGCACCGATTGTCTTCACTTTACAGCATAAGAATTGTGCGGTGGGTGAGACGGAAGGAGTAAATCCTTTTCGGAAGATAAGTCTCCTGTTTACTTACATGCGATGCAGGGAGGAGCCCGGGATAGTCAGCAATCATGGCCACTTCTGTGCTATCACAGCTCGCCTGGTAAAACACCCCTTCCACGAGCTCCACGAATATATTCGGATCCTCTTCGAATCCGGGGTCGAGGGCCCGGTTATGGTCCTCTGGCTGTCGTGTCGGGCTATGGAACTCCCTGGTTATTTTCCGCCATTCCTGTTATAAATGGACGGAGTGAATATTTATGAAAAAAAGACTTAGGGAATGAATAGAGTAGAGTAATGGATGGCAGCTCACCTAGCTGGGAGGGTTGTACATGGAATATCCATCCCGTGGCTTAATGCGAATGCACTCCTCTCTTTCCCCCTTATATAAACCGGATAGTATTTTCACCAGAGCGGTGGTGGAGTCCGGACCCTTCCGACCGCAGCGGGTGGCGTCGTCTTCTCCATTGAAGTGCCACATGGGACGCCCTCGGTACTGGAGTGGCTGAACCCTCCACATTATGGATATCGCCATAACCTCGACTATTGATAGTTCGGACTGAGCGAGCATTCTTATCTTGCTCATCAATTGAAGGACCTCCCTGTTATCTTCCTTTCTGAGGTTCCGAGGATGCCAGTCGAGGCATTACTTCAGTGGAGTGTTTGTAAACTCAGGAAGACCCATTCGGATTGGGTCAGGAAGGGAGACATCCTCAATATAAAACCACTCGGTAGGCCATTCTTCGGATGCCTTCTTTGGTGTGCCGGATAAGTATCCGGTCCCGGCGATGCGCCATATCTCGGCTCCGCCCACTTGGAATATGGATCCCTCTTGGTTACAGGGGACGAGGAAAACAACTTCTTCCATAGCTCGAAATGGGCTTCGCAACCCAGAAATAGCTCGCCAAGAGCAACATAACTTGTGATGTGCAGGATGGAGGCAGGTGTGAACTTGTGCAGCTAGAGGCCATAGTACTCCAAAAGCCCATGGAGTAATGGATGGAATGGAAATCTGACACCCCTCAGTAAGTAGGAAACAAGGCATACTCGCTCCCCCCTGGATGGGTTGGGAAAGTTCTTCGCTTGCTCCCCGCCATCGAAGGAAGCCAATCTGGCTCGAATGGGGACTAGATAAGCAGGAGGTAGAAACCCTTGGGTCTGCAACTTCACTAATTGGTCGTGGGATACGGTACACTTCTCCCAATCGCCCGGCTTGGTGCTGCGAGGGCGGGAGGAAGAGCGGCGAGTGTCGGCCATGTTGGAGTGGTCTTTTCGGGCACGCTCTGATGATTCCTCGCTTGGGGAAGATGGTGTGGATTGGATCTGAAGATCCCCGTCTCTTTAATAGACAATTTATTTACATGGTTAGGGAGGCAAGTGTAAAAATGCCGCGACTTCTTGCATTTGTTCGACACGTGGAAGCTGCAACTATTAAGGTACAGAATCCGATGAGCGTAACATTAAATGGGAAGCCGGACACTGCTCTTTACAACAGGTACTTTGAAGAGTTCAGAGAAGAAACCTGCCTTGCAATGCCGAAGACAATCTGCGTGCCGGACTCATCGTCATTGAAGCCTGGTTCGGGGGCTACTGAGGGAGTCCTGGATTAAGGGGTCCTCGGACAGCCGGACTATATGCATATGTCGGACTGTTGGGCTATGAAGATACAAGATAGAAGACTTCATCCCGAGTCCGGATGGGACTCTCCTTTGCGTGGAAGGCAAGCTTGGCGATTCGGATATGAAGATTCCTTTCTCTGTAACCGACTCCCTGTAACCCTAGCTCCCTCCGGTGTCTATATAAACCGGAGGGTTTAGTCCGTAGGACAAGAACAATCATAATCATAGGCTACCTTCTAGGGTTTAGCCTCTCCGATCTCGTGGTAGATGAACTCTTGTAATACTCATATCATCAAGATCAATCAAGTAGGAAGTAGGGTATTACCTCCATCGAGAGGGCCCGAACCTGGGTAAACATTGTGTCCCCCGCCTCATGTTACCATTAGCCTTAGACGCACAGTTCGGGACCCCCTACCCGAGTTCCGCCGGTTTTGACACTGACAGGTGCGACGCGAACACGATAGGCTTTTCCTTTTGAACTTGTAACTTGTAAAATTTGGTTCTGCTCCATGGGGCGATAGATAGATAGAAATAATGATTTTCCCTAGAGTAATGAGAAGTTTGGTTCTGGCTCCGTTCATGCATGGAGTACGTACTAAAATTATGAAGTTGATGTGAAAGGTAAGATAATTACTAGTAGTACCATATACTACTACATGGATTTGACGGAAAGATAAAAATACATACGGATCCATCAACGACATCCTCACGCCCTAGTGCACCGGGTCACCAACCGACGTGTGAGGAGTAGCGACGATGGCAGCGAGCTCAACATGCTTCTGAACAATGTCGTCCAAGGTTGCCCTGCGGTCCAAGAAGGCCAGCATCCTATCGTCCTCCTCTTGCATGTAGTAGTCCTTGTGGACGATTTGCACGTAGACGTGGGTGATAATGTCGATGGTGTCTTGCTGCGCTAGGCGCTACGCGATGAGCGTGACCTCGAGGTGGACATTCTCCAGCGTGACGGCGGGCAGTCGCAGGGCCACTAGTGCGTCGAAGAGGTTGTCACCATAGTGGCTGTTGTGGGTGGCGGGCATCGCAGAGCCTGGGCGCGTCGGCTGGAGGCGTACGTCAAATTTGTTCGCGAGCTTCTTGACGATAGTGAACTTGTCAAGGAAACCGACGAGGACCTCGTCGAACAAGGAGACGAAGCTGTCGTCCAAGCGGACCCTCGCCCTGGCGGCCTCAAGCAATACCTGGAGACGTTCCTCGGTGCCGGGCCGTAGGGTGGCATCGTGGACCATCTGGCATAGCCGGCTGATGGTCGCGCTCATCGCCTCCATGGGTCTAGCTTAGCTTCTAGTCAACTGATCTTGCGATTCGAGTGATCACTCTTGCCCTTGATTAGCATGCGTAGGTGCGTAGGATTTCGTACTACTCCCTCCGTCTAGGTGTGTAAGTCATCTTGCGAAAACCAAATAATCCCAAAACACTTACGCACGGTGCATTAACTTCTACCTCGTTTCTTGTTTCTTGACATATCAACTAATAGGAGATTTGGGGTGTGCATGCTTTTAATGACTTGAGACTACCAAACACGACATGTAGTGGTCAGTTCATTGCATGCAATGCTATTAATTAGCAAATAAACATTAAGTTCTCTCATTTTTGCCTCCTTCTTGGTCACGGTGCACAACCTAAGATGACTTACTTACCTAGACGGAGGAAGTAGATTGGACTGGCAGGGAGCCTTTATATGAGAAGTGTAGACTACGTTGAATTCATGTGCGTGTTGGCCATCTACTCCTCGGCCCTCTACTGCACCTGCCTTTGGTTGTATGATAGGTGGGCCAGCCACCCATTGGGCCCACGTGTCATTCACCCAAAGGCAGTTGCAGTAAGTCAATGAAGCTGCATCTCCCTTCCTGCCGGTGCAGTATAGTCATCTCACCGGACCTCTAGTTGGGGCCAAACGAGAGAAGTTTGATGTTTACTGGTTTATTGGTCCCCTTTACATTTTGCGCCAAGTTTTGACCTTTGATTTAACTAATAAAATGTTAATGCATGTAAACAAAAATGTTGTGTAAGTCACCTTACGAAAACCAAATAATCCCAAAACACTTAGGCACGATACATTAACTCCCTCCTTGCTTCTTATTTCGTGACATATCAACCAATGAGAGATGTGGGCTGTGCATGCTTTCAATGACTTGAGACTACCAAACATGACATGCAGTGTTTAGTTCACTGCATGTAATCCTATTAATTAGCAAAAATACACTAAGTTCTCTCGCCGATAGAAATAAAACAATACACCATGTATTTATTTACAGAGGGAGTAGTACATTTTTGTGACATTCATTACTAGATATTGCTAGTCAAATACTAAAATCCGGATGGACGTGGTAGTACTCCTAAATCCAGACGGTGGTGCTACTAGTACTAGTAGTAGTACTACCAATGTAGTAGGAGTACTAGCATTGTACTACCCATTGGTCAAATTATTACGTGCTGCTCCACATAGTGAAGTGATAAGACCCTGCGCCGAAGATGA
Source organism: Triticum dicoccoides (assembly GCF_002162155.2). NCBI lineage: Eukaryota > Viridiplantae > Streptophyta > Magnoliopsida > Poales > Poaceae > Triticum > Triticum dicoccoides. The sequence goes on along the minus strand of NC_041387.1, from coordinate 110,244,089 downwards.
CACCTGAGTATAGGTGCCGTGTTCGGCATACCATAGTCAGCCTCACCCTCTATAGTCACTATCATCATGGCTGTAGATCTAGCCTGCTTACAACTTGCCCTGTTCGACATAATTTCCCGTGCGTAGATGCCCGTGCATTGCACGGAACACCAAGATTGGGGGTGGATGGCGCCGGCAGCGGCCATCGCGCCAGATTTTTCAATGGACTTCTAGATGTGGTGGCCAGGAGATAAGGCTGATTGTGAGAGACAAGGAGTTGTTTGTAAATAGGGAATAAGTGCGGGCATCTTTTTGCAAAAATGGAGAAGTTTGGTTTGTATGCGTCAGATCTAGATCCGACGGCTATTGGTGAAAGATGGGAGACACAACATCATCACCAACTCAGGACCTGTTTGATGCACAGGATTTTAAAAACGCAGGAATAGGACACGGCAATATTACAAGTTTCAAACTGATATTACAAATGTTAGGAGTAATGTTGCACCTACGAAGACGGAATTACTAGGAAGTTTACGTAAGAACTTTCGTTACTTTAGGTGGATGCAACATTATCGTACAAACTAAAATCCACCGCCCTGACAAGTCACTAATGGGAAAATAAGTTTTCGAGTCTCTGGCCACTTGATGTTTCAAAAACAAATTCAGCTTCTGCGGAGACTTTGTCATTTAGGCTTAGACGCTTGCGGTGATCAGCACACCATTCATTGTTGCGCCAAAGAACGCCAAACCTCATTACCTTGAGCACACTTGTCTCCAGAACAAAGAACCTAGCCAATTTAATCTCAGATGTGCTGCCTCGATAGTCGATCAAATCAATTTCTGTAAGATGGAGATCAATGCATTCGATGAGATTGTTATAGTGCAACACATTTTTCACTTTCGAGTCTTTTTTATCAGCAAAAGAAGAGAAAGATTGGCGTGTCATCAAGAGCTACCAATATCATTCGCTCATACGATAGGGTTGGATGGCTAGTGATATTTTCTCTCTCTCTCTCTCTCTCTCTCTCTTTGTTTCCTCTCACTTACCTAGGAGCACGTGAAGAGCTTGGGCATTTGTTGCCTTCCACTATGTGGCCGATGCATATTTCACAAAAGTATGCCACATAATACGCATCGATGTCAATTCAAAAGATTTTGGCACCGCTCTCGCGATGTGAGAGAGTTGGCACCGCTATGCACACAGACCCACATGTATAAACAAAACAATCAAACCAACTACACCAGCCTCTCACTGTCCCAAACAAGTGTTTTTTATTGCCTTAGTCCTCTCTCTCTCCCACGCAAGTGTTTTTCATTGAATGAGTTAATTTGGCACCGGAGCAAAGCAGGTGATCCAGATTGGGGCACCAGGTGAGCAATGGAGGGGCATCGATGCCAAATGGATCACAAGTGAATTTGGCACTTGTTTTGGCCTATAGAGCCCACTTTTGTACTCCCTCCGTCCCAAAATTCTTGTCTTAAATTTGTCTAAATACGGATGTATCTAGTTACATTTTAGTGTTAGATACATCCGTATATAAACAAATGTAAGACAAGAATTTTGGGACGGAGGGAGTACTACCTCGTATTTAGTATAAAATTTTGACCATAGATTTACCTAAGAAAATGCCAATGCATGTCACTAAAAATTAAACCATTTGAAATTATGTTCAAATACGAATCCAACGATATAGTTCTTAGTGACATGCATTAACATTTTGTCAGTTAAATCTATGGTCAAATTTTGATACTACAAAATAGGAAGAGTAAACCAGGACGGAGGTAGTACTTGCTCTTAGGGTATCCATATAGTTACTGGAGTAGTCTAAGTTACTTTCCACTATGACTAGCCTAGGCTACTATAGTAGTATAGCATAAAAACGATGCAGGTGATCACGTGAGAAAAAATAATAAAAACATTTCTTTCGGTGCAGTGTGTAGATGCAGTTTTGAACACTACACTTGTCATCGTAATTTGGGAAAATTATGAAAAAAAATTGAGCTACGTTGTGATTACCGTTCACTAATAGGAAAGAAGTTTCACCTCGAAGAGTACCATCTCTGTGCACAGAAAGCATGTAAGGAATCCAACAACTTGATCCAGATTGGGGCCGATAGATTTTATTGCCAAGATCTTCACTGTGCGCATAGACTGGGTCAAGCTTGTGAGAATCATTTTCTGGAAGACGGTCGTAAATACATCAAGAAGAAATTTAAAAATGTGAATTTCAAGAAGACGAAGAAGAAGATGAGTGTTGTACCTGAACGATTATGGATCCAATAAAGAGTTCGGAGAATTTGGCAGACGAGTACACCAACGCTGTCAATTTCTGCGCGTCAATGACCCTAATTTTTTTGGACCTTCTAGATCCGATACAAGCAATCCCTCAAGGAAAGGCACATTTCTCAATGACCATAACATGGAACAGCTGGAGTGATCTGTTCCCAATTGATGCCTTGTTGCAAGGCCAGCAAGACATATAAATCCATCGGAGATTCGTCGAGGCGATGTGGAGGCTAATGAACCCGTGGATCTGCTCAAGACGAAGGTACTCGAGCGCAGTACAACTGCGGAGCAGGTGCTCCATAGCCTTCTTCGAGATGAAAACGTCGAAGAGGTCGAGCTGCTTGAGTTGAGGGAGAAGAAGGGCGGGCGTGGCATTAATCTGGGGAAGATAGCAGGAGCTGAAGCTAGCACGGTGCAGCGTTCGCATGAGGAGGAGTGCGGACGGCGGCAGAGAGCAACATCGTCCAGCGTCAAAGCTGAGCTCCTCGAGCTGATCTAGGGCGGGGGATAAGAACCACTCATCGAACTTGGGTTGGACCTTGCAGTTGGTACTGAACATGCGGATGTCAAGGCATCTGGCTGGCCCAGGGTGCGATGAAAGGATCTTGGAGACTGCGGCCATGCGTTTGCAATCCCCGTCGCAGAGGCAGCTATCGACGATGAGGTTTAGGGGGACACGGCGCCATAGGGGGCGCCACCGCCGGGAGAGCAGGGCGGTCCGCACGACAGATTTGGTGGGGAGGAGGCCGATGATGACGAGCAGCATGTCGTCGGGGAGGCTGCTGATGAAGTCCAGGCTCGCCGAATGCGGTTTTGGCTCAAGCCGCCTCCGCTTGTTGGCTGCCTCGCCGTCCATCTTAACCGGCGGCGACACTGGTGTACACGTGTGCTGGTGTGTGTTGTATGCTAGGTGTGCGCGAGTGCGTCCTTCTGCGCATGCCGCCGCATAGTGGTGAATTGTGCGTCCTTCATGCGCAAGAAGTGTGTCCTCGATGCACCCTCAATTTACTAGCATGCAGGGTGCTACCTCGAGTGGTTTAAACTTTGTTTACTTCACCGTGTGTCAGATGGGCCTCTAGTTTACTTATTTTCACCCACTGCCACATGGGCCAGCACACGAAGATACAGAACACGAGCTGACAAGGCAGCATGTAGACTGGTTGACCGGTCAACTAAACAATATATGGAGCTATACGCTGACACAGTGAGCGTACAATCCGTCGGTATAGAGAGTTCGAGTGAGAGGGGAGGCCCGTGAGAGATAGCACACAGAGAGAGAAAGAGCTACTCCCTCCGTTCGATGATGTAGTTCCAACATTTTTTTAAGTCAAACTTTTGAAACTTTGACCAAGTTTATAAAGAAATTACTTATATCTATAATACCAAAGATAAATGATAGTATGAAGTAAGTACATGTTGTGATGAATCTAATGATCGGTCTAGGTGTATATGTTATTCTCCACATATACCTGGTCAAACTTTTTTGAGGTTTGACTTTTCAAAACATCCATATGCTTATGGACGTGACAGAGTCCCTAACTAGAGAGATAGAGAGAGAGAGAAATAGTGAGTGAAAAAAGTGTGTGTGCGTGTGTGAAAGAGACATGGACAACACACAATAAAAGTAGAGAAAAAGCGTGTGTGTCTTATGAAAACATATCACACATGCATCTTCGACAACGGAGGCAAGGTGAGGAGATAGTGTGTGGTTTTTTGGAACCGAGAGAGCAAGACCCCTAGCACATGGCCAAGAGGGGCCTGACAAACAAGGGGGAGAGGTCGAGAGAGACATACAGAGAAAATGCAGACATGGGGAGGAGAGAGTGTATGTTTGTCGTAGAGAGATCCCCTGGAGATCATGATGGGACTACATGGGTGGGAGATCGAGTGACAAGGTGTGTGCGCGATAGAAGATGAGAGATATCGAGATAGACGTATGGATGGAAGGAGACAATACGTGTGTTCCTGATGGCTATACTTAGGAGGGGGGAGTGCTTGCGCCTATGATGGAGTGAGGGATTATGGTACTTAGGGGGGTGCGTGTCACGTGGAGAGAGAACAAGGGCGGAGAGTGTTCGATGGGTCTATATGTATAGCGTGAGCGAGACATGTGTATGTGTGAACTAGGGAGATATAAGGTCAGTTTGGTTTGCGTCCTGAGCTTCTTTTGCCTGGCCTGGGGTTGTGCCTGGATTTCATGCACGCTTGTTTGGTTGCTACCCTGTGAAAAAGAAAGCCCGCCTGACCTGGATTCCCTTGCACTTTAATTAGCCTGGCTGGACTCCAGACATTGCAAGTAGCCTGGCCCAGGCGACCGATTTCGAATGCCTGGCCGTTCCTGGTCGTGCGGCCACGAGGCTAATAGCAGCCTGGATGGATATTTGCATTAAATAATTGCTGCATGGACTGATTGATGGGATGTTGATGCTTTGCATGGCCCAGGCATGAACCAAACGCTTCAGCACCACACAAGCCTGGCCAGGCAGAAATATTTTACATCTCACGTCCACACCAGGCAGTATTGGCCATCAAGGCATGAGGGTCAGGTCATGAACCAAACTGACCAATAAAGTTTGAGAGAGATTGAGGAGCCCTGATAAGGCTGAGTGGCGCGTCAGATAGCTGAGAGGGGGAAAGAGATATTCCATCCGCTCGATAATATAGTGCATGTAAATTTTTGAGAAGTCAAACTTTGGAAACTTTGATCAGGTTTACACAAATGTTATTTATATCTACAATACCGAAGATACATCATACAAAACTACATCTCATGGTGAATCTAATGGTATATGATTGTCGTTCTAGATGTAATTGTTTTTCTCCACGTACATGGTCAAACTTTGTGATGTTTGACTTTTCAATAAATCTATATGCTATGGACCGAGGAGAGTGCCTAAGTCGAGACAGATCAAGTGCGTGTGAAGGAGAATGAGTAAGTGTGCAAAAAGAGTATGTGTGTGAAAGCAAAAGTGACAACAAACGATAGATTAGAGAGAGTGTGTGTTTTTTCGTTTCTTATGCGAACATATCACGCATGCATGATGCATCATCGAGATAGAAAAGCGAGGCGAGGAGATACACGAAGATAACTAGTGTGTGATTTTTTGCAACGGAGAGAGACAACCCTATAGCACATGTCCAATAGAGGTCTGACCAACAAGGAACAAAGGTCGAGAGGGACACATGGAGAACATGGATGCATGGGGAGGGAGAGAGGGTGTGTTTGTGATAGAGAGATCCCCTCAAGATCGTGAGGGGACTATATGGGTGGGAGATCGAGGGAGGTGCGTGCGCGATAGAAAGATGCCCCGAGAGAAATCGAGATAGACCATGCACATGTTTGTGATGGAGACTAAGATTAGCTAGTCATATACATATAGGTTGGACTGCGTGTGCCTATAATTGAGTGAGAGACCATCATACTTGGCTAGCTAGGCATGAGATTGTGTGTGTGTGCGTGTGAGATGGAGAGAGAATGAGGGAGAGAGATAGAGTTTTAGATGGGCCTATCGAGTGCGAGTGAGATATGCATGTGTATGTGTGACCCAGGTAGATGAAGAGTTTGAGAGAGAGGGGGAAGAGCTCCGAGACGATAGAGTGGTGCGTGAGAGAGTTACAGGCAACGAGCTAGAAAGATATCTAGCTTGGACTAGAGTATCATACATAGTGTGTGAGGGAGACCTATAGATGGAGTATATATGCATGCGAACTAGAAAGACCCCCCCCCCACACACACACAAAGAGAGAGAGAGAGTGGAGAGAAAGGGAGAGGGACCAACAAGGTTTGTGGGTTGGATGTGTGCGTAAGAATTGAAGATTGTCGGAGAGAGAGAGAGAGAGAGAGAGAGAGAAGGAGTCCGGGAGAGGGGGAGGTCGCGTTTTATGCATCAAAGACTGATATAAACCATGTTTTGATATAAACTTGCATTCAAATATTTAAATTGGAGAACATGTTGTCTACAATCCACACATGAACGGATATATGCGTATATCAAACAAGTTCATTAATTTGACTTTCAACATGTTCATGGAGTACTATAATACTGTACAACATGTTACTGATTCAGGTGTTCAATTTTGGATTTAGTTCACTATTTTGACCTAGTGAACGAGCTATTTCGGTGAATCGAGATATTTCATTTTGGGTTTGATTCACGTTTTCGAGTGGGTCAACTATTTGTCATATAGTAAATCGCTAACAACGAACAAGTAAAAACACAATACTCCCGAGCATCATCTCTCCATCTAAAAAAGAAGTGGCAAGCTAATATTTCAAAATTTCATTCGAATCGACTTGATAAGGTAGACGTGGATGCTCGTTCTCCCATAATTTGAACAAACCGTTAAACATCCTCTGCTCGGTGGAATTCTCCCGAGGAAATAAATGGGAGACGCAAAATTACCGTCCTATGTGGGACACGCATCAATTGGTCCGTTGTACATCAAGGGTAGGTTCGTAACTTCAAAAGCACGCCTTCTCCTCGGTCGAAATGACATGTGCGGAATTATTCAAAAACCATGGTCGGCAAAACACGCTCTCCTCACCCGAAATAGCTCGTGCCCACTATTTCAAAACACGCTCTCCTCGCCAGGAATCGCTCGCGCCCACTATATTTCAAAACACGCCATCCTCGCCCGAAATCGCTCCCGCCCACTATTTGGGGAGAAGCAAAGTTACTCTACTATCCCCGACCCTCACTACACAGACCCAAGCTGAGAAGCCTAAAGGCAGGGGTAGAACTATAACTCCCGCTCACATTTCAGACAAATGCGTCCGTAAGACATGGTTCCACTCCCCTCCCAATCTCCGCCCATTCATACCTCGTGGGCGCCAAATCACCTTCTCCCCGAAAGCTCCCTTCTCCCGAGCCGTGAAACCTCAACCCCTCATCCATGGCGCCGCCACCGCACCAATTTCACAGCTGCCCTCCTCCCTAATGCCGGAGACGCTGTCCATTTGCCGTCGTGCACTGGGCCGTGTGCCTCTTACTCCGTGCTACTCGAGATACCTCGATGACGGTCGCGTGAACCATATCGGAGCCGATTCACCCCCGCCGTTGTTCATGGCGCCGGAGTGGCTCCAACTTCGGATCCATCCAGAGTCCCGACGCTGCTTCCACGTAGCCGTCGACTGTCGCGACATCGCTGTTTCCCTACCGCTGGTTGCCATCGCAACCGCGCCGGCCTCACCGACTCGGCAGCTGGACCTACCTACTTCACCATGCTGCCAGATAGTTCGCACCCTCATCTCAAATCACTTTATTTAGGCGTCAGTTGTCTGAATTTTTATTCTGGGCCAATCGATTCCGAATGGGAAGCAGCACCCCTCGAGGCGGCGGAGCTCCTAGGCTGCCGGTTCACCGTGGAAGTAGCGCTTCGATGGCTATCTTAGAGTTGCGTGGGTTGAAGGTACTGCCGCTGCCGGATCTGGATGACGGGGAGTCTTTCTGGATTGGCCCGGGGGCGGCGCAACCACGGCAGTGCGGTGGGGCGGGAAGCGGGGTTTCGGCCAGGGCCACGGATGGCGGAGGCAGGCTGCTCTACCGTTGGTCACTGGCTCTTCGGGGAAGATTCCAAACAGTGTCAGCCGGGAGGCACAAGACGGCCATCAAGCCTTCCGGCGTGGATCGGAAAGTACCAAAATAAAATAAAATCGTGTGACCCCAATTTAGTCTTCAGTCAATAGACGTGTGACCACTCTCGTACCTTGCTGTTGATCTCTTAGTGTATTTCTTCAGATCAAAGAGATATGTCGTTCTTAACATTATGCGTTATCTGCATCTTCAGCCACACCGTCTTCCGACTCACCGCAGTTGCTCCAACAAGGGAAGCATACACCAGAAGGGAGCTATAGTCCCCACTTAACAGTTCCCTACATCGAATGCGCGTGCCTGACATGGATAGCAACAACAACTGTAGGGCCATCGACAAGTCAGCACATGATGCTCACTCCTATGGATGGCGGCCAGAGATAGGTTGTACCCTCATATTACTTGTGTGCAACATTTATGGCTTTGTTATTCATCTAAGCATGGAAAATAGATTATCACATTTCACTGTATATTCATGCTGATCTCTTACGGGTCTTGTTCAGGAGTTAACGTTGTTCCATAGTTCAACTAAGATACTTGTTCTTTAGGTAACGTTGTTCCATCGTTATCATCGATCAGCCAATGCTATCCCACAGGCTGGTGATTATAGTATTATACCACTTCTAGTATTACCTATGTTGTTCTTTAATACTTTTGTGTGCCATCTAGTTAATCTCGAGTACAACAATACATATTTTGTAGCTTTCATCTGTGTTCTCCCTTTAGTTTTTGAGACCTCTTGCTGCTAGTTAACCCCAGTCCTACTATTTATGTCGTCTCCTGTAGGCACTCATTACATAAATCTTACTACTGGTTGTCTTCCATGCATGTCAGATATAATTGCACACACTGATATATCCACAAGAACCTCACGGAACATGTAAAGGCAGTTCTTCAGAAGACATGCAGAAAGATGATGAATCCTCTTCACCCCACAAGGTCCTTGCTCTAACTTGGCCTGTGATATGGGTACACCATGCATATAATGTCCTGGAGTGTATCTACTCTGTTGCAATGGCATGTTCTTAGCATGCTGATCATGCATGTAAATATGTCATGCCTTCCTGTTTTTCAGTACCTATTCCATTCATGATAACATGTTTTCAAATTCAAGTACTGTCATTCTACTCTATTGCAATGCCATCTACTTAATTTGGACATCATGCTTCTGAATATCTTATGCATTGTTATTCATCAATATGTACTTCATCTATCTACCATACCATGTTTTTCTACATTGAAGTGTTGTTCTAGTGCTTTGTTGCAATGCCATCTTAGTTTCCCAATCATACACGTGTATGTTGCCTTAGTTTTTTCTGTACGTATTCCGCTAGCATACAGTTTTACATTCAACTAGTGTTTTTTTACTGTGTTGTCCTGTCGTATCCCTAGCTCTTGCACCATACTCCCTCCGTCCGGATTACATGTTGCGAGATGGATAAAAAAGGATGTATCTAGAACTGAAATATGCCTAGACCCATCCATTTTTTTCCGGATGGAGGGAATACATGTCAATATGTCATGCCTTTCTATTCTTCAGTACCTATTCCATCTCTCTGCTGTAGCATGTTTTATAATTAAAGCACCATTCTTCTATACAAGGCATGCAAGGGGAAGATGACTATGTTAGAATATGAAGGGTTACAAACAAGGCCTTTGCAAAAGATCCAAACGCCAGGAGATAATAAACAACCTCCAGTTTTTATAAATACTGCTCCAGCACAGAGAAACCCAACTCCTACTGATAATAAGTAGATTCCAGTGGCCAAAGAACTAGTCTGCTCCAGTCCAGCAAAAATATGTCAACTCCATTCTAAGAAGCGTGTGCGTATCCTTGCATCATGAAATTTTATAGCATGCTGATCATATTTTCTACATGTTTCTTACCCATCTCTCTTTTAGAAAATAAGCTTAACAGATAGAAGAATTTCTGCACTGGTATCGTCTCTGAGGAAAGATTCTTGCAGGAATTCTCTGTGCTCCAATGCAGATGTAAGTACCTGTTGTATATCACTATATTTTTACATCAGCATGTATTTTGTTAATAAACGTGAATCCAACCTTTATCTGATCTAAATTTAGTTATAGCAAAATGTATGATTAAAGGCCACAATGTTGATTTTTGTAAGGAAAACTGTGTGGTAGTTTTGCATCCTGAGCTCCATGAGTGTACTATCTCATATCAGTGGGTTTGAATACTTTGGTTCTGCAGTGGGTTTTTAGTGTTTTTTTACTGTGTTGTCCTGTCGTATCCCTAGCTCTTACACCATACTCCCTCCGTCCGGATTACATGTTGCAGAAATGGATAAAACTGGATGTATCTAGAACTGAAATACGCCTAGACCCATCCATTTATTTCCGGATGGAGGGAATACATGTCAATATGCCATGCCTTTCTATTCTTCAGTACCTATTCCATCTCTATTGTAGCATGTTTTATAATTGAAGCACCATTCTTCTATATAAGGCATGCAAGGGGAAGACGGCTATGTTAGAATCTGAAGGGTTACATACCAAGTCTTTGCAAAAGATCCAAACGCCAGGAGATAATAAACCAACTCCATTTTTCATAGGTACTGTTCCAGCACAGAGAAACCCAACTCCCACTGATAATAAGCAGATTCAAGTGGCCAAAGACCTAGTCCGCTCCAGTCCAGCAAAAGAATTTCAACTCCATTCTAAGAAGCGTGTGCGTATCCTCGCATCATGAAATTTTATAGCATTCTGATCATACTTTCTACATGTTTCTTACCCATCTCTCTTTTAGAAAATAAGGTTAAACGATAGAAGACTTCCTCCATTGGGATCGTATTCGAGGAAAATATCTTGCGGGAATTCTCTGTGCTCTAATGCTGATGTAAGTACCTGTTGTATATCACTATATTTTTACATCAGCATGTATTTTGTTAATCGGCGTTAATCTAACCTTTATTTGATCTAAAATTAGTTGTAGCAAAATGTTAAAGGCGCCAATGTTGATTTTTGTAAGGAAAATTGCCTGGTAGTTTTGCATACTGAGCTGCATGAGTGTACTATCTCATATCAGGCACATTACTGAATTGTAGTGCTACTCTGGTTGCCCATTCATTCATTGTGTCAATGTTGCTTTCGTATTACCTTACTTGGCTGATGATAGCTGTGCCATATTGTGTTAATTTGGTGTACGCTAGTTGCCCAAACATTCGTTGTGTCAATGTTGCTTTTCCTATTATCTGACTTGGCCAATGATAGCAATGCTAGTGTGTTAATTTGGTGCAGGCTGCTGAAGATAAGAAGACAAACTCTAAAAACAGCAAGGCAACCCCATTGTTTCTTTCCAATAAATCTAGGCCAGGTAATATGGCAATAACTCATGATTAATAAGTTCAGTTCCCCTCCTAATTTATGTTATGATGCAGTGGTCGAGACACTCTCCACTATCAATAATACAAGCCTGCCAAAATCGCCATCTGAATCTTTTCAGTATCCTCTGTCTTGAATGCAACGGAAAAATGTATGTTTGTGAACCAATTAATGGTTGAAGCAATGATGGAAATGGTGGAGGAATCAGAGGTGCAGAGTCGTGCAACACAACAACTGATCAATGTTTTCAGAGATAGTGTAGCAAAGCAGCAAGAACTTGCCCACATGCTTATGGGCGGCATCCGTGCTGAGGTTGCAGATTGTGATGTTGTAGATTGTTAGGTTCTGTTCATTTATTTGCACTGGCATCAATATTTGATTGCCTAGTGGATGTAATTTCCTGTAATATATGCTGGATGTGCAACATTTTTTCCTGTATGTCGTACCTTTGCTTGATCGGTTTTCGTCCTGTGCATAATTGCTCGTCGTAATTGGCTCAAATTATCTAATTTGGCATAAAGACATGTACGAACTTTAGTGGGCCCATTAAGTTAATCGGCCGTTACTAGGCCGAAAGTTAACGGTCGGCCCTCTTACCTCCCGGGTCGTTAACATGCCGACATCAAAGCGGGCAACAGGTGGGCCCAATTGATTTCACGGGCCGTTAATAGGCCGTTACTAAGTTTGGGCTACATATGGATGATGACCCACAAGTGTAGGGGGTCTATCGTAGTCCTTTCGATAAGTAAGAGTGTCGAACCCAACGAGGAGCAGAAGGAAATGACAAGCGGTTTTTAGTAAGGTATTCTCTGCAAGCACTGAAATTGTAGGTAACAGATAGTTTTGTGATAAGATAATTTGTAATGGGTAACAAGCAATGAAAGTAAATAAGGTGCAGCAAGGTGGCCCAATCCTTTTTGTAGCAAAGGACAAGCCTGAACAAGTTCTTATAATGAGAAAAGCGCTCCCGAGGACACATGGGAATTATCGTCAAGCTAGTTTTCATCACGTGCATATGATTCACGTTCGTTACTTTGATAATTTGATATGTGGGTGGACCGGTGCTTGGGTACTACCCTTTCTTGGACAAGCATCCCACTTATGATTAACCCCTATTGCAAGCATCCGCAACTAGAAAAGAAGTATTAAGGTAAACCTAACCATAGCATGAAACATATGGATCCAAATCATCCCCTTACGAAGCAACTTATAAACTAGGGTTTAACCTTATGTCACTCTAGCAACCCATCATCTACTTATTACTTCCCAATGCCTTCCTCTAAGCCCAAATAATGGTGAAGTGTCATGTAGTCGACGTTCACATAATACTACTGGAGGAGAGACAACATACATCTCATCAAAATATCGAACCAATACCAAATACAAATGACTACTAATAGCAAGACTTCACCCATGTCCTCAGGAACAAACATAACTACTCACAAAGCATATTCATGTTCATAATCAGAGGAGTATTAATATGCATTAAGGATCTTAACATATGATCTTCCACAAAATAAACCAACTAGCGTCAACTACAAGGAGTAATCAACACTACTAGCAACCCACACGTACCAATATGAGGTTTTGGTACAAAGATTGGATACAAGATATAAACTAGGGTTTGAGAGGAGATGGTGCTGGTGAATATGTTGATGGAGATTGACCCCCTCCCGATGAGAGGATCGATGGTGATGACGACGATGATGATTTCCCCCTCCCGGAGGGAAGTTTCCCCGGCAGAACAGCTCCGCCGGAGCCCTAGATTGGTTCCGCCAAGGTTCCGCCTCGTGGCGGCGGAGTTTTGTCCCGTTAGCTTGCTTATGATTTTTTCCAGGGTAAAAGAATTCATATAGCAGAAGATGGGCACCGGAGGGCTGCCAGGTGGCCCACGAGGCGGGGGGGGGGCAGGGGGGTAGGGTGCACCCCCGACCCTCGTGTGTGGTGGGTGGCCCCCCTTAGGTATTTCTTGCACTCAATATTTTTTATTAATTCCCAAAATGACTTTCCTGGAGTTTCAGGACTTTTGGAGCTGTGCAGAATAGGTCTCCAATATTTGCTCCTTTTCCAGCCCAGAATCCCAACTGCTGGCATTCTCCCTCTTTATGTAAACCTTGTAAAATAAGAGAGAATAGTCAAAAGTATTGTGACATAACATGTAATAATAACCCATAATGCAATAAATATCGATATAAAAGCATGATGCAAAATGGAAGTATCAACTCCCCCAAGCTTAGACCTCGCTTGTCCTCAAGCGGAAGCCGATATCAAAAAATATGTGCACATGTTTAGAGATAGACGTGTCGATAAAATAAAATACGGACATGAGGGCATCATGATCATTCTTATAACGGCACCATAAATATATTTTGTCATATGATTTCTTATGCTCAAGTAACAATCTATTCACAATGTCAAGTATGATTCAGAAACTTCATTGAGAACCAACAAACTATGATCCCGGTCATTGAAGCAATTGCAATTAATCATAACATCAGAAAGAGTCAATATAAGAGCTTTTCAGCATGTCCACATACTCAACTATCATTTAGTCTTTCACAATTTCTAACACTCACGCAATACTTATGGTTGTGGAGTTTTAATCAGACACAGAGAAAGATAGGGGCTTATAGTGTTGCCTCCCAACCTTTTACCTCAAGGGTAATGTCAACAATAATAGTTCATGCTAACTTACATCCAATTGGATATATATATATCAGGATCTTTCCAACACGAGGTGCTTTCCAAAGGATAAAATGTAAAAAGGAAAGGTGAAGATCACCTTGACTCTTGCATAATGTAAAAGATAGGCCCTTCGCATAGGGAAGCAGAGGTTGTCATGTGATTTTATGGTTGGATGCATGAAATCTTAATGCAAAAGAACGTCACTTTATATTGCCATTTGTGATATGAACCTTTATTATGCACTCTGCTGCTTTTATTACTTCCATAGCACAAGATCGTATAAAGCTTATTTTCTCCGCACTAATAAGTCATACATATTTAGAGAGCAATTTTTATTGCATGCAACATGACAACTTACTTGAAGGATCTTACTCAATCCATATGTAGGTATGGTGGACTCTCATGAAAAAATTGGGTTTAAGGATATTTGGAAGCACAAGTAGTATCTCTACTTGGTGCAAGGAATTTGGCTAGCATGAGGGGGAAAGGCAAGCTCAACATGTTGGACGATCCATGAGAATATACTTTAACTGAGATGTGATAAAACATAATCCATTACGTCGTCTTCCTTGTCCAACAACAACTCTTTAGCATGTCATACTTTAATGAGTGCTCACAATTATAAAAGATGTCCAAGATAGTGTATTTATATGTGAGAACCTCTCTTTCTTTATTACTTCCTATTAATTGCAACGATGACCAAAACTATGTTTGCCAACTCTCAACAACTTTTAATCATCATACTCTCTATATGTGAAGTCATTACTATCCATAAGATCAATATGATCTCTTTTATTTCTTTTATTCTTTTATGGACTTAAGATCATAGCAAGATAGCAAAGCCCTTGACTCAACACTAATCTTTATTATATATACCTCACGGACTTGATTACATAGAGGGATCACAAAGCAAAACTCAAAACTAATTCATACAAAAAGCTTTATTCTACTAGATCAAGATATTACCAAAAGGATCGAACTAAGTAAAACAGTAAAGATAGGAGTGTGATGGTGATACGATACCGGGGCACCTCCCCCAAGCTTGGTAGTTGCCAAGGGGAGTGCCCATACCCATGTGATTAGTTCCGCGGAGGTGGTGATGATGGAGTTGTTGATGATGTAGGCTTGTCGTCCGTCTTCCAAGGCATAGGCTCACCATCATAGCAGGATGATCGAGTCTCCGGGATCCTCAAATCTGCAGCTAAACTCATCCTCTTGAATCTATATTCATACTCACAGGCTTGTCGTCTGTCTTCCAAGGCATAGGCTCACCATCATAGCAGGATGATCGAGTCTCCGGGATCCACAAATCTGCAGCTAAACTCATCCTCTTGAATCTATATTCATACTCACAGTTTTGGTTTTGCAGGTCATAGATCTGGGCTTGGAGGTGCTCAATTTTCTCATGGAGCTTGAAGATGGTCTCCCCAATGTTCTTGGTGTCCAGCTTGTGGTTATTGGTGAACTCCGCGATCATCATCTGGTTGGCATTGAGTCCGCTTTCCACCATCCCTTGGCACTTGAAAAATTGTTGTTCCATTGTTTCGAGCTTTGCCTCCATGCTTTCGGTACTCCTTGGTCCCTCCACATCGCGGATGTGCAGCACCCCCCCCTCACGCATCTCAATGGTTTGAGGGTGATGCAGCACCTCCGCGAGGTAGGTGTTGATGACCCTCTCGAAAAACTTGTCCTTGGGGGCGCTTGAAGACTTCATGGTGCTCTAGATCTGTTAGAAAAACAACTCGAAACAAAGATAGAGGCTATTTGCGTGTTACGGTGGTCAAAACCTTTGGGAGATTCTATAATGAATTTTTACTGACCGAAAGAAGTATCGTGCAAGAAAATGGGGTCCGTAGAGCACACGAGGTGCCCACGAGGCAGGGGGCGCGCCCTCCACCCTCGTGGACGCCTCGTGTCCTTCCTGAACTACTTCTTATTTTCCTATTTTCTTAAATATTCCAAAAAGGAGAAAATTTGTTATTAGAACTGTTTTGGAGTCGGTTTACTTACCGTACCACATACCTATTCCTTTTCGGAGTCTGATATGTTCTAGAAAGTGTCTCTTATGTATTCCTCTGGGGTTACGGTTTCAATAGTATTAGTTTCAACATTTATAGGATTACCTGAGATATAATGTTTGATTCTTTGACCATTCACCACCTTCGGGTTTGTGCCTTCGAAGTTGTTAAATTTTATGGCACCGGAATGATAGACCTCCTCGATAACATAAGGGCCTTCCCATTTAGAGAGAAGTTTTCCTGCAAAAAATCTTGAAGGAGAGTTGAAAAGCAAAACATAATCACCTACATTAAACTCACGCTTTTGTATCCTTTTGTCATGCCATCTTTTATATTTTTCTTTAAACAGTTTGGCATTCTCATAGGCCTGGGTTCTCCATTCATCAAGTGAGCTAATGTCAAAAAGCCTCTTCTCACCAGCAAGTTTGAAATCGTAATTGAGCTCTTTAATGGCTCAATATGCCTTATGTTCTAGTTCGATAGGTAAGTGACATGCTTTCCCATAAACCATTTTATACAAAGACATACCCATAGGATTCTTATATGCAGTTCTATAAGCCCATAACGCATCATCAAGTTTCTTGGACCAATTCTTTCTAGATCTATTAACAGTCTTTTGCAAAATTAATTTAAGCTCTCTATTGCTAAGTTCTACTTGTCCACTAGACTGCAGGTGATATGGAGATGCAATTCTATGATTAACATCATACTTAGCAAGCATTTTACGGAAAGCACCATGAATAAAATGTGAACCACCATCAGTCATTAAGTATCTAGGGACTCCGAACCTCGGAAAAATAATTTCTTTAAGCATCTTAATGGAGGTGTTATGATCAGCACTACTAGTTGGAATAGCTTCTACCCACTTAGTAACGTAATCAACAGCAACTAAAATATGTGTATACCCATTAGAGGCAGGAAACGGTCCCATATAATCAAAGCCCAAAACATCAAATGGTTCAATAACAAGAGAACAATTCATAGGCATTTCTTGGCGTCTACTAATATTACTAATTCTTTGACATTCATCGCAAGACAAAACAAACTTACGGGCATCTTTGAAGAGAGTAGGCCAATAAAAACCGGATTGCAATACCTTATGTGCAGTTCTATCTCCAGCGTGGTGTCCTCCATATGCCTCGGAGTGACACTTGCGTAGGATCTGTTCCTGTTCATGCTCAGGTACATAACATCTAATAACACCATCTACTCCTTTATAAAGGTGTGGGGCATCCCAGAAGTAATGTCTTAAATCATAGAAGAACTTTTTCCTTTGCTGGTATGTGAAACTAGGTGGTATGAATTTAACAACAATGTAATTAGCATAATCAACATACCATGGAGTAGTATGAGAAGCATTTATGACAACTAATTGTTCGTCAGGAAAGCTATCATTAATAGGTAGTGGGTCATCAAGAACATTCTCTAACCTAGATAAGTTGTCTGCAACGGGGTTCTCAGCTCCCTTTCAATCAATAATATGCAAATCAAATTCTTGTAGCAAGAGAACCCATCTAATAAGTCTAGGTTTAGCATCTTTCTTTTCCATAAGATATTTAATAGCAGCATGATCAGTGTCAATAGTTACTTTAGAATTAACAATCTAAGGTCTAAACTTATCACAAGCAAATACAACTGCTAAGAATTCTTTTTCAGTAGTAGCATAATTTCTCTGAGCAGTGTCTAGAGTTTTACCAGCATATTGAATAACATTTAGTTTCTTACCAACTCTTTGTCCTAGAACAGCACCTACAGCATAATCGCTAGCATCGCACATAATTTCAAATGGTAAATTCCAATCAGGTGGCTAAACAATAGGTGCGTAAATCAAAGCTTTCTTAAGTATTTCAAATGCTTCTACACAATCATCATCAAAGACAAAAGGAATATCTTTTTGCAATAGATTAGTCAAAGGCCTAGATATTTTAGAAAAGTCCTTAATGAACCTCCTATAAAAACCGGCATGACCAAGGAAACTTCTTATACCTTTAATGTCCTTGGGACATGGCATCTTTTCAATAGCATCAACCTTAGCTTTATCAACTTCAATACCTCTCTCAGAAATTTTATGCCCCAAGACAATGCCTTCATTAACCATAAAGTGGCACTTTTCCCAATTCAAGACGAGACTAGTATCTTCACATCTCTGCAAAACTCGGTCCAGGTTGCTCAAGCAATCATCAAAAGAGGATCCATAAACGGAGAAATCATCCATGAATACCTCACAAATATTTTCACAAAAGTCAGAGAATGTAGACATCATGCATCTTTGAAAGGTAGCAGGTGCATTACATAAACCAAAAGGCATACGTCTATAAGCAGAAGTATCGAAAGGGCAAGTAAAAGTAGTCGTTTCTTGATCCTCCACTGACAGGTATTTGAGAGAAACCAGAGTAACCATCTAGAAAGCAAAAATGTGTATGTTTGGATAATCTTTCTAGCATTTGATAAATAAAAGGTAAAGGGTAATGATGTTTTTAGTAGCTTTATTTAATTTGCAGAAATCAATTACCATCCTATAACCTGTAATAATTCTTTGAGGGATCAATTCATCTTTATCATTAGGAACGACAGTAATACCTCCCTTTTTAGGGACACAATGGACAGGACTTACCAACTGACTATCAGCAACAGGATAAATTATACCTACCTCAAAAGCTTTAATATTTCTTTTCTTACCACTTCTTTCATCTTAGGATTTAATCATCATTGGTGATTAATACCTGGTTTGGCATCTTCTTCCAATTTTATTTTGTGTTGGCATCGAGTGGAACTAATGCCCTTAAGATCATCAAGAGTATATCCAATAGCAGCACAGTGCTTCTTCAGAGTTTTCAATAATCTTTCCTCTTCCTGCACTGAAAGGTTAGCACTAATAATAACACGATATATCTTCTTTTCATCAAGATAAGCATATTTAAGAGTATCAGTTAGTGGTTTAAGCTCAAACACGGGATCACCCTTGGGTAGTGGAGGACCCCCTAAGATTTCAACAGGCAAGTTGTGTTTCAAAATAGGACCTTATTTAAAGAATACTTCATCTATTTCCCTTCTTTCATTCATAAACATATCATTTTCATGGTCTAGCAAATATTGTTCTAAAGGATCGGTAGGAGGCACGACAATAGAAGCAAGACCAATAACTTCATCCTTACTAGGCAATTCTTTATCATGGGGTTGTCTACGAAACTTGGCAAAATTAAACTCATGAGACATATCCCCTAACCCAATAGTAACAACATCCTTTTCGCAATCTATCCTAGCATTAACAGTATTCAAGAAGGGTCTACCAAATATAATGGGACAAAATTCATCTTGTGGGGAACCAAGAACAAGAAAATTAGCAGGATATTTAAATTTCCCACACAAGACTTCAACATCTCTAACAATCCCAATTGGTGAAATAGTATCTCTATTGGCAAGCTTAATTGTAACATCAATATCTTCTATCTTAGCAGGTGCAATGTCATGCATAATTTCTTCATATAAAGAATGAGGTATTGCACTAGCACTAGCACCCATATCACATAAGCCATGATAACAATGATCTCCTATTTTAACAGAAATAACAGGCATGCCTACAACGGGTCTATGTTTCTTAGCATCAAGCCTAGCAATTCTAGCACTTGCATCACAAAAATAAATAACATGCCCATCAATAATATCAGCCAAGAGATCTTTAACCATAGCAATACTAGGTTCAACTTTAATTTGCTCAGGTGGTGTATATGTTCTAGTATTACTCTTACGAACCACAGTTGAAGCTTTAGCATGATCCTTTATCCTAATAGGGAAAGGTGGTTTCTCAATATAAGTAGTAGGAACAATAGGATCATTATAAGTGATAGTCTTTTCTTAAACTGTAATAGGTGCAACTACTTTTACTTAAGTGGGAGGATTATATTTAAACCACTTCTCCTTTGGGAGATCAACATGAGTAGCAAATGATTCACAAAAAGAAGCTACTATCTCAGCGTCAAGTCCATATTTAGTGCTAAATCCACGAAAAGCATCGGTATCCATAAAAGATTTAACACAATCAAACTTAGGTGTCATACCTAACTCCTTACCATCGTCGGAATCCCAATCTTCAGAGTTGTGTTTAATTCTTTCCAATAAATCCCATTTGAATTCAATAATCTTCATCATAAAAGACCCAGCACAAGAAGTATCGAGCATGGTGTGATTGTTGAGAGAAAGCCGAGCATAAAAGTTTTGAATAATAATTTCTCTTGAGAGCTCATGGTTGGGGCATAAATATAACATTGACCTAAGCCTCCCCAAGCTTGAGCGATGCTTTCTCCTTTGCGAGGCCAAAAATTATATATATAATTGCGATCACAATGAACAAGATGCATAGGATAAAATTTTGGTGAAATTCCAATTTCAATCGTTTATAGTCCCAGGATCCCATATCATCACATAGCCTATACCATGTCAATGTGTTTCCCTTCAAAGATAAAGGGAAAACCTTCTTCTTAATAACATCATCGGGAATACCTGCAAGCTTAAACAAACCACAAACTTCATCCACATAGATAAGGTGTAAATCGGGATGCAATGTTCCATCTCCTACAAAGGGATTAGCTAGCAGTTTCTCTACCATACCTGAAGAAATTTCAAAGTAAACATTTTCAGTAGGTTCAGTAGGTTGAGGAGCAACTCTTTGCTTTACTGGTCGGGGTGAAGATACCCCGAACAAGCCCCTCAAAGGATTATGTTCCATTGTAACAAGTGACAGTAAATTTCAGCACACTATAAATGTTTCCTTACCAAGTTCCACTTACCAAAGGCGCTTCACTCCTCGACAACGGCGCCAGAAAAGAGTCTTGATGACCCACAAGTGTAGGGGATCTATCGTAGTCCTTTTGCTAAGGAAGAGTATCGAACCCAACGAGGAGGAGAAGGAAATGACAAGCGGTTTTCAGTAAGGTATTCCCTGCAAGCATTGAAATTGTAGGTAACAGATAGTTTTGTGATAAGATAATTTGTAATGGGTAACAAGCAATGAAAGTAAATAAGGTGCAGCAAGGTGGCTCAATCCTTTTTGTAGCAAAGGACAAGCCTGAACAATTTCTTATAATGAGAAAAGCGCTCCCGAGGACACATGGGAATTATCGTCAAGCTAGTTTTCATCACGTTCATACGATTCACGTTCGTTACTTTGATAATTTGATATGTGGGTGGACCGGTGCTTGGGTACTGCCCTTTCTTGGACAAGCATCCCACTTATGATTAACCCCTATTGCAAGCATCGCAACTACAAAAGAAGTATTAAGGTAAACCTAACCATAACATGAAACATATGGATCCAAATCAACCCCTTACGAAGCAACTTATAAACTTGGGTTTAAGCTTCTGTCACTCTAGCAACCCATCATCTACTTATTACTTCCCAATGCCTTCCTAGGCCCAAATAATGGTGAAGTGTCATGTAGTCGACGTTCACATAACTCCACTAGAGGATAGACAACATACATCTCATCAAAATATCAAACGAATTCCAAATTCACATGACTACTAATAGCAAGACTTCACCCATGTCCTCAGGAACAGACGTAACTACTCACAAAGCATATTCATGTTCATAATCATAGGAGTATTAATATGCATTAAGGATCTGAACATATGATCTTCCACCAAATAAACCAACTAGCATCATCTACAAGGAGTAATCAACACTACTAGCAACCCACAGGTACCAATCTGAGGTTTTGGTACAAAGATTGGATAGAGGAGATGAACTAGGGTTTGAGAGGAGATGCTGCTGGTGAAGATGTTGATGGAGATTGACCCCCTCCCGATGAGAGGATTGATGGTGATGACAATGGTGATGATTTCCCCCTCTCGAAGGTAAGTTTCCCCGGCAGAACAGCTCCGCCGGAGCCCTAGATTGGTTCTGCCTCGTGGCGGCAGAGTTTCATCCCGTAAGCTTGCTTATGATTTTTTCCAAGGTAAAAGACTTCATATAGAAGAGGGCACCGGAGGGCTGCCAGGTGGCCCACGAGGCAGGAGGGCGTGCCCAGGAGGGTAGGGCGCGCCCCCCACCCTCGTGGGTGGTGGGTGGCCCCCTCAGGTATTTCTTCCGCTCAATATTTTTTATTAATTCCCAAAATGACTTTCGTGGAGTTCAGGACTTTTGGAGCTGTGCAGAATAGGTCTCCAATATTTGCTCCTTTTTCAACCCAGAATCCTAGGTGCCGGCATTCTCCCTCTTTATGTAGACCTTGTAGAATAAGCGAGAATAGCCATAAGTATTGTGACATAACGTGTAATAACAGCCCATAGTGCAATAAATATCGATATAAAAGCATGATGCAAGATGGACGTATCAGTGGCCCAACTATACTGTAGGCCTTTAGCAGGCCGAAAGAGAGAGGGCTTGTACTGGACCATTAAGAGCATGGGCCGCTAAGAGGCCAAAAGTCAGGTCGTATTGTAAATGGCCCAGTTGTGTTGTGGGCCTTAACAGAAACCGGGCTGGTATTGGACCATGAAGGGCATGGGCCGTTAAAAGGCAAAACTAAGATCCGACTACAAATGGCCCAACTCCTTTATGGTCCGTTAATAAGCCGAAAGGCACACATGGTCGGGAATTTGCCCAACACTTGAATGGGTCGCTAAAAGGCCAAAACTCAGGTCCGACTACAAATGGCCCAACTGATTTATGGGCTGTCAACAGGCTGAAAGAGACACCGGACTGGAAATTGGCCCAACACTTAAATGGGTCGCTAAAAGGCCAAAACTCAGGTCCGACTACAAATGGCCCATCTGATTTATGGGCCGTCAACAAGCTGAAAGACACACCGGGCCGGAAATTAGCCCAACATTTATGGGTCGCTGAAAGTCCGAAAGATGTACATCCTGAAAATTGGCCCATCCATTGAATGGGCCGTTAACAGGACGAAATCTCATCTGGCCGATATTGAGCCCAAATATATAGCGGGCTGTTAACGGGATCGAACTGACGATGGGCTGCAATGGTGTCAAATCTTTAACGGGCCGTTGACGAGCCGAATTGGCACATCTCGTATGGGTCGTGGGCTTAAATGGACCTGACACAAGTAGGCCTTATATGGGCTGGCCTGCTAATTTTTACTGGGCCGGCCTTTTTCACCAGAATGGGCCACTATTGGGCCATGCCACATGTCGACCTATCATAGGCGCCTCCTGTCCAATGAGTGGATGACATATGTCCCAACAGTGAGGCAACACGTGTTTCCTCTGGCCAATGATGAGTTTACACGTGGAAAATCCCCATTTGTCCGGGCTGTTAACGGGTTATCGGATCCAAAACCGGACCCGATAGCTTAAAGGTGTTTCGTTACGGTGGATGCCACATGTCGCTCACCCTAGACAAAAGCACTTTTGTGATGCGTGATTTAACGTCATGGAAGTGGACACTTCCGGGATGATAATTTTGTTAATGTCATGGAACACTTCTACGACATCACATGTATGACTATCTTGATTATGTCATAAAATTGTCATGGATGTACATGCATGACAAAAAACGCAACCTACTGTGACAAACACGTATCATCGCAGAAGTGTATTTTTTTTTGTAGTGCAAGTGGTGCTAATTGTAGCTAGTTCTCATGGGGCCTACTAAAAAATCAGTTTTCTCTCTCCATCAAGTGCATTTATTGTCAATCTAACCCTGTCATCCTAACACCTCTTTGGCTAGAGTTAGTTCAGGGTTAGTCATGAGTTAGTCTAACCTCTAGCTAAGTTAGAGTATCCAAATAGGAGCAGCATAGGACATGCAAGTTGCTCAAAGCATACCATCAAGTTCGTACGTGAAAGGATCTTTTTTTAAACGGAACGTGAAA
The DNA here is from genome assembly GCF_002162155.2 of Triticum dicoccoides. Classification (NCBI taxonomy): domain Eukaryota; kingdom Viridiplantae; phylum Streptophyta; class Magnoliopsida; order Poales; family Poaceae; genus Triticum; species Triticum dicoccoides. The sequence continues at coordinate 110,220,355 of NC_041387.1, read as the reverse complement.
GGATCTTTGAATGATATAATTTTCAAATTATATAAAATCTTATCAATAGTTAAAGGCAACCTTGAAGAATATATTAGGCCCTATATAAAATCTTATCAATAGTCAAAACCAAGTGTTACTACTACACCAAACAAGTTCAAAACGAGAAACTGGACCCACTCACGGCACGACAAGCCACGCATGTCTCGTTTGGTCCATCAGTCAAAGTGCTTCCTTTTCTTGGCATAATAATATAGTATAGTAAAAAATTTATAAATGCTCTTGGCATGTCGCTAACATGTGATGAGTTAACCAACCTCAATAAATGGCAAAATCGCCAGCCCGCTGCACTTTGAGAGAAACAAGGAGCGAGAAGCGATATGGGCTGGTGGATTACTAGAGCTAGGTGTCGCACGGAGGCCAAGAAATATGGTGATAGCGTGGGTTGGCCATGTATGATGTAACTACACTGGGTTGCCGTGTTTCGGACTCTTCTGGTCTACCATGGAGAAGATTGGGTAGATTTTATAACACCGAATAAAAATATTAAAGAGTCCAGACGCTCCACCGCGAGGTTTCTTGCTCCTTCTCGATCGTCAGAAAGTGTTCTTCTAAGTTTTGCCGACACATGGGACATCCAGCATCCAGGTCCACATGTCATGCAAGAAAATGGAGTTAAGTATAGTAGGAGAGACTCACCAACAATCACGAACATAGGTGTAGTACATGCACGAATCACCCGAAAAAAGGAATACAAGAACGAAGAGAAGAGGTGCAGGCACTAACGCAGGTACTCTTTGACTCTTTCCCTAATACTCACACACGGGTACACGGTGAGCTCATTTCTGTACGAAGAGGCGGGTCACTAGATAATTTGGCGAGTGTAGTAGTTGTTCATGGGAACCATGTGTGGACGAATCAAAGTTCGATCATGATGCGGTGGCGCATTTTTTATAAATTAAGTTATTCTATTCGATGGCACGCACACAACATTATTTTCTCAATGGAACGTGAATCATGCACGCACTGAATGACGGAGCACGAGGTGGTAGCCATGGACATGGTCAACCCTTTTTGGAGACTAATACACTACTTTTGATGTGTCCCGTCAACTCGCAAACGAGGAGAAGCTTTGCTTATTACTAGTATGACATGTCCCTCTCTCACGCGCGCGCGGTGGCTCGCAGTACGAGGAGAAGCTTTTGTTTTACAATAGTGTGATTAATATAGGCGGTGGACGTGCAACAGTTCAGTCGGTGTCAGATTGCCAGAAGTATCTATATTGTAGTACCATCATCATTGTTTGACTTCCGGAAGAGGCGAAGAGCCAAGCGCATGGTCACATACTCATAGTATAACCGGCCGTGTTTGCATGAATTTTTTAACATAGTACAATCTGAGTGGATTTCTCCAGTGGTCATCACATGTGAGCCAATAGATTAGCACCCTTCCACACTCCATTTTGTCTTGCATTCGTTCCTCCATCCACCTTGCTGACAAGTCGGCCCCATGCTCATGTATGGCAACGTGGTAGTCAATTATTTTGCCAGAGTCAGCTATCACACTCTTTCGATGCCACGTTAATGTACCCACTAGAAACAAGTTAGACTTGTTTGGTTCAACCACCTCCCTAGGTGTTTGGAGAGGGATTGGTCATCGTGGGGTGGTTCTATAGGTGGGAAGGTGGCAAAAAATAGGGGAAAACACGCGAACCAGCTATACGATGGAGGCAAGCTTCTACATTTGCGGGGGACGTGGCATTGGCCATTGGGCGTCAACAGGTGGTCATCCGGGTATGCCATAAAGGATACGAAGAAGCATCCTATATCAGTAAGGACGAGCTTCCCTACCGATAGCTCATCTAATAGAACTCCCAAGTTAATGTGCTAAGGCTGGAGTAGTCATGAGATGGGTGACCGGATGGGAAGTGGACTCGATGTTAAAACTAATGGGATGGGTTACTATAGATGCTTAATTGGCTTAAATGTATATAGTGCTCCATCCTATTAGTTGAACCTCGAGATCTTTGTTTTGTATTTTTTGTTTTTTGAACACATGTTAATCGAAGGTCTATCGCTCTACTTTTTGATATTTTTTGTTTTTTGAACACATGTTAATTGGCTTGAAAGAAGGTATATTGTGTTACTTCATGACATCTTTCCAAAAAAAGTGATATGACTTTTGTCAACCTATAAGGCATGTCTGTCAAATTAACCTCGAGGTACTTGTTCTCAAATTAACCACTGGGTCTTGCAGGAGTACTTGTTTTTTGAACACGTATTAATCGAAGGTTTATCGCGTTAATTTTGGATAATTTTTGTTTTTTGAACACATGTTAATTGGCTTGAAAGAAGGCCAATCATGTTACTTCACAACATCTTTCCAAAAAACGTGATATGGCTTTTGTCGACCTATAAGGCATGTCTGTCAAATTAACCTCGAGGTACTCGTTCTCAAATTAACCTATGGGTCTTGCAGGAGTACTTGTTTCTTGAACTCGTGTTAATCGAAGGTCTATCGTGTTACTTTATGATATTTTTTGTTTTTTGAACTCATGTTAATTGGCTTGAAAGAAGGTCTATCGTGTTACTTCACAACATCTTTCCAAAAAAAAGTGATATGACTTTTGTCAACCTATAAGGCATGTCTGCCAAATTAACCTCGAGCTACTTGTTCTCAAATTAACCTCTGGGTCTTGCAGGAGTACTTGTTTTTTGAACACATGTTAATCGAAGGTCTATCGCGTAACTTTTTGATATTTTTTGTTTTCTGAACACATGTTAATTAGCTTAAAGAAGGACTATCATGTTACTTCATGACATCTTTCCAAAAAAAAGTGATATGACTTCTGTCAACCTATAAGGCATGTATGTCAAATTAACCTCAAGGTACTGATTTTCAAATTAACCTCTGGGCCTTGCAGGAGTGCTGCAATGTGTTAGTGACAATTGCAAAATGAGCCAACAAGCTAGCAGTGAAGTTGCCAACATGCTCAAAGTGCACGCAACATTGAGTAGAAAGAAGCATGTCCAGGAAATTAATGCGTGCTTAGGGAGGCCTTCGCTCGAAGAGCAAGTGTATATAAGGTACTGTCGGTAGGCTATAAGGACGAGGAGCGAGAAGCAATATGGGCTGCTGGATATACTATAACTAGGTGCCGCATGGAGGTAACGTTCAAAATTATTCTCACACTATAGAATGGTATAGGAATGTGGAGAGATTTGGTTGATCTTATATCGTTGAATAATATAAAATAATATGAGTGCAGACGCTCAATTGTGAGGTTCCTTGCTCCTTCTCGGTCGTCGGGAATCTATGTTCTGCCACTCTCTTTTTTGACATGAGCTTTGTTCATCCTTTTGCCAACACGCGAGACATCTAGCATCAAGGTGCACGTGTCATGCAAGAAAATGGAGATAAGAAGTGCATAAGTGAGTCGTGCACTTCGATGGCACCTAGTGTGCTTTGTTATTTTTGAAGAAATGCTCTCATGCTTCACTTAGATTTATTTGGAAGTTAGTAATTTTTTTAAAGAAATTCTCTCTTGCTTCACTTAAATTATTTTGAGAGAAAGAAGTATTATGCTCATGTTCTTCACTTGTATTTGTTTGCGCTTATTAAAATCAACATATGAAATTAGTCCCAAAGTGATAGATATCCAAGGAGGATATAATAAAAACTTCCATGAAGATCATTGGACAAAATGAACTTGGTTCTTAGTAATGGTTTTGAGATATGACGATATGATATGCGAGTCATGTTGATGAGTAATTATGCTTTAGTAAGAATATTGGTGTTAAGATTTGTGATTCCCTATGCAAGCACGAAAGTCAATAGTTATGCAATGAATTACATCCTATTTATGGTGCATTATTTGGTGTTATTTATGCTTAATGCTTGGGTACGCGATTTTTCATTTCTTGGTTGGACGCTTCTCAATCTTTTTGCTAGCCTTCATTTTGCACTAAGTATGGTCACTACTTGTGCATCCAAACCCCTTTAAACCAGTTTTGCCATATGAGTCCACTATATCTACCTATATGTGGTATTTCTATGCCGTTCTAAGCAAATTTGCATGTGCCATCTCTAATTTTCAAAATAAATTTCTCTTTTGTGTGCTCGTACCGCTAACGAGGCGGTGCGGGGTGGCCGATATTTTCCATGCTAGATGCGTTATTCTCATGATGAGTGTTTATTCACTTGTCATTGCACAAGAGTACGACAAAGGTATTAGGGATGCCCAGTCCCGAAATGAAAAAAATGAATTTACTTTATGTTGTTAAATAATTAATTCCTTGGGAAGTGTTGGTATGGAGGACACCCGTGGATACGGTTAGCCATGGAAAGTGAAAGTATGGTGGAAAAGGAATAAGCTTTATTTTCTGTTTGGGAACCGCCTATGATATATCTATCATGGAAAGTGTTTGGAAATCTAAGTCATTTTCGTTGGTGGAGAAAGTATGCCTCCCAAAATGTTTTTATCTCTCAATTTTCGCTTTCAGCTCTGGCACCTCAACAAATCCCAACTTCCCTCTGCGAAGAGCCTTTCTTTTACTTTATGCAATTTTTATTTTTGAACTTGAGTCTCCATCTTCTCTTATAAAGCACCAACTAAGGGGCACTATGACCGTATTTGAGCATTGGGTGTAGCTAATATTCGAGTGTGTTTCATGAATGGATCAATGGTTGAGCATAATGGGCTAGGGCTAACTTCCTTTAGCGTTGATATTTTGAAAGACATGGTTGCTTGGAGGTATGCTTGAGTATTAAAGTCTTCATGTCAAAACTAGACTATTGCTTTGAACCATATAAAAGTCCAAATGTCCATGCTATACAGAAAAGAGTATGTGATGAACATGTTAGGCAGCTTTCCACATCAAAAATTCTATTTTTATCATTTACTTACTCGAGGACGAGCAGGAATTAAGCTTGCGGATGCTGATACATCTCCAACGTATCTATAATTTTTGATTGTTCCATGCTGTTATATTATCATTCTTGGATGTTTTACAATCATTTTACAAGCTTTTTATATCATTTTTTGGTACTAACATATTGACTTAGTGCCCAGTGCCAGTTGTTGTTTTTTTCTTGTTTTTTACATCGCAGGAAATCAATACCAAACGGAGTCCAAACGTAGTGGAACTTTTTGTGGATTTTTTCTGGACTAGAAGACACCTGTTGGGCCAAAGAAGTACCAGAGGCTGCTCCGAGGGGAGCACAATCCACCAGGGTGCGTCTGGGGGCCCAAGCACGCCCAGGTGGGTTGTGCCCACCTCGGTAGCCTTCCGCACCGCCTATTTGCTCTATAAATACCCCAATATTCCAGAAACCCTAGGGGAGTCGACGAAAATCAATTCCAGCAGCTGCAAGTTATAGAAACACTAGATCCAATCTAGACACCATCACAGAGGGGTTCATCATGTCCATTGGTGCCTCTCTGATGATGCGTGAGTAGTTCTTTGTAGACCTACGGGTCCGTAGTTAGCAGCTAGATGGCTTCCTCTCTCTCTCTCTCTCTCTCTCTCTCTCTCTCTGTCTCTCTCTCTCTCTCTCTCTCTCTCTCTCTCTCTCTTTCTCTTGATTCTCAATAGAATGGTCTCTTGGAGATCCATATGATGGAAGTCTTTTTCTGTGTGTTTGTTGGGATCCGATGAACTTTGAGTTTATGATCAGGTCTATGTTTTTATCCATGAAACTTATTAGAGTCTTCTTGGATCTCTTATATGCATGATTGATTATAGCCTCATATTTCTTCTCCGATATTTGGGTTTTGTTTGGCCAACTTGATCTATTTATTTTACAATGGGAAGAGGTGCTTTGCGATGGGTTTGATCTTACGGTGCTTGATCCCAGTGACAGAAGGGGAAACGATACATATGTATCATTGCTATTAAGGATAACAAGATGGGGTCTATTTTTGTAACACCCCAAAATTTTGACCTTGATTTACTAATTAAAATTTTTCTAGAAAATTAAATTTTTATTTTCTGGTTTTATCGTTTAATTTCAGATCACTCTATCCCTCTAAGTTTTTGAGTTTTCCTTCTAGGTGAAAACCTTTCAAAAATATGGATGGACTTGTATATCTTCCCAAGACCATTTCTTTTTATCAGTGGAATTATTTCTACCATTATTTTTCCTGAGCTTTACTTCTTTAAAAATGATTTTTCATAAGTTTTAGGGTCCCATTTGCACTACAACCCTTTCAAATATTCTTAAAAAAATTCCACCAAAATTTGGGGATGACATGTGATGTTCCTAAATCACTTTTATGCAAAAACCTCTCATAATCATTTGGGGATTTTGAGCCCTACCTCAAGTTTTCGAATCTGGATCAGTTTGTGGGTTGCACTGCAACCTATTTAAATATTTCTTTAAAAATTACATAAAAATTTGGAGATGTCAGTAGATGCATATAATTCATTTTTATGCCAAAACCCTTTGAGGTTCTTTGGAAAATTTGAGCAAATCATCCTCATCTTCATTCTGGTCCAGTTTGGTGTTTTGTACTGCAACCATGTTTTATCTTGCCCTATTACCCTTGATGTTTCTCCTGCTTATAGAACAGCCTACAAAACCCTTAAGTCCAGGATATTGGACCCATTGAAATATTTTTGGTCCACGCAATAATGCCCTTTATTTTCTGTCCAGATTTGGTTTTCTCAAAAACTTGCACTAGGGAGTTTTTGTTTTTGTCAAACTAGCCTTGTGTAATGCCCCGGATACAACTTTCCATATTCGTAACTCCGACTCTTGCCTTTTCCGGAGATGCGATATGGTATTTCCTTTGTGGTTGGGGTTTTGTCTTTTGTTTTGCATTTTGTTCATGGCATGCATCTCATCTCATAGCATCATGTGCATCGCATCCGTATGTTTTCATAAAACCCGTATCCGCTCGTAGTTGCCGCGTCACCCCTTACTTTCGTTGACTTCTTTGAGACCCACCGTGTTTGTGTTTCCCTCTTGTCAAACCACCTAACCTCTCTGCACGCCACCGAACCCCCTCTTGCGCGCGTTTGAAGACTGCTCTAAACCCGAACCGCTCAGTCCTCACCAGGATTCGGATCAACCCCAAACATCTATAAAACATCTCCATTTTCTTATTTAGACTCCCTATCTATTTATTTCTCTACCGTTCGATTAAAATCAGAGGGACCAAATACCCCTACCTAAAAATCCACTTCTATATATAAGACCATCACCTACCAAATCATCCCAACCCTAATTTCTAGGAGGTTTGTCCCCATCGCCGCCGCCGCACTCAAATCCCACCTCAGGATCCCCTTCTCCTTGTTTTCCTACACCCACCAACAGGAGCCCGAGCTCCGTCTCCCCGACCCCGCCCCGCGTTGACCGAGCACAGCCCAGCCGGCCTGCCTCCTCCACCGAACCGTGGTCAAGACCACGGGTGAGCAGCCCCCTCCAGTCCTCCTCTTGTACCCTGTCGGCCCAGCAAGATTCGGCCCGCGTACGTTTTTTTTCCTCTGCTGCGATTTAGCTATTATCCCAGGATTAACAGATTTGCAGAAACCCCCTTGCACTTCATGCATATAATAACTCATGATCTGTGTATCATATGTAAAAACTTCATATATGTAAAATGTTTAGTTTTTCATCTAGTTTCATAATCTGCTGCTTTCATCCATGTTAAATATGTTTAACTTGTTGTTTGTTTAAATTGCTCAAATGCCATGTTAAAATGATTTATTTCATAACTAAATAACCGTAGCTCCAATTTTAATAAACTTTATATGTAAATGGGGTGGAAAAATGCATAGATTAACATGGTGCACTTTATTTTTCTGTTTAGCGACATTAAAATTGTGTTTAGGGAAGAACAGTAGCAAATTCGAAATATGCATATGAGGATTTTCCGGAATTGTTGTTTGTTGTTTCCGGCCTCATTTAAATTGCCTAGATAGGTAGTTTTATTATGCTTCACCCCTTGCCATGTTTAACAACACTTAATATTGTTGAGTACCTAAACAGGAGTGAACGAAATAATCAAATGTGGTGTTTCGTCAATATGCAACTTGTTACATATTGAGCTCCACTTAACTTGTAGTGTTGTTTGTGCACTTTGTCATGCCATGCCTCTTTAAATTGGACATGCATCATACTTGCTTGTGCAACATGCCATGTTTATGTGATGGTTGTTTACCATGTTGTTTGCTTCTTTCCGGTTTGCTTCTCTCGTTAGCTTTGGTTTCGTTCCGGAGTTGTGAGGATTCGTTCGACTACATTCGTTTGTCTTCTTCATGGACTCATTCTTCTTCCTTGCGGGATTTCAGGAAAGATGACCGTCACCTTGGATCTCATTACTATCATTGCTATGCTAGTTGCTTTGTTCTATCGCTTTGTTGCCCTTCCTATCACTTGTTCTTCAAGCCTTCCCAATTTGCCATGCCAGCCTCTAACCTTTTTCACCCTTCCTAGCAAACTGTTGTTTGTCCATGTTACCGCTTTGCTCAGCCCCTCTTATAGCGTTGTTAGTTGCAGGTGAAGTTGAAGATTGCTCCATGGTGGACAGGATTATGTTGGGATATCACAATATCTCTTATATTATTAATGCAGCTATATACTTGGTAAAGGGTGGAAGGCTCGGCCTTATGCCTGGTGTTTTGTTCCACTCTTGCCGCCCTAGTTTCCGTCATATCGGTATTATGTTCCCGGATTTTGCGTCCCTAACGCGGTTCAGAGATTTGTGGGACCCCTTGACAGTTCGCCTTAAATAAAACTCCTCCAGCAAGGCCCAAAATTGGTTTTACTGCCTACCACCTATACCTTTCCCTTGGGAGTAATTAACCCGAGGTTCATCTTTATTTTAGCCCTACGGGCCAATGCTTGTCTAAGTGTTGGTCCAAATTAGAGCACCGTGCGGGACCATCCCTTGGCAACTTGGGTTACATCGGTACATGTACGCTTAGCTTATCCGGTGTGTCCTGAGAACGAGATACGTGTGACTCCTATTAGGATTGTCGACACATCGGGCGGTCTTGCTGGTCTTGTTTTACCATTGTCGAAAAGTCTTGTAAACCAGGATTCCGAGACTGATCGGGTCTTCCTGGGAGAAGGAATATCCTTCGTTGACTGTGAGAGCTTGTGATGGGCTAAGTTGGGACACCCCTGCAGGGTATAAACTTTCAAGAGACGTGCCCGCAGTTATGAGGCAGATGTGAATTTGTTAATGTCCGGTTGTAGATAACTTGACACCAGATCCGATTTAAAACGCATCAACCGCGTGTGTAGCTGTGATGGTCTCTTCTCGGCAGAGTCCGGGAAGTGAACACGGTTTTGGGTTATGTTTGGCGTAAGTAGGAGTTCAAGATCACCTCTTGATCATTGCTAGCTTCACGACCGTTCTGTTTGCTTCTCTTCTCACTCTCATTTGCGTATGTTAGCCACCATATATGCTTAGTCGCTGGTGCAACCTCACCACTTTACCCCTTCCTTACCCATTAAGCTTTTCTAGTCTTGATACCCATGGTAATGGGATTGCTGAGTCCTCGTGGCTCACAGATTACTACAACAATAGCTGCAGGTACAGGTTTTGCGATGATCATGACGCGAGAGCGATGTTTGCTTGTTTTGGAGTTCTTCTTCTGCTTATTCTTTGATCAGGGGATAGGTTCCAGGTCGGCAGCCTGGGCTAGCAGGGTGGATGTCGTTTCAGTTTCTGTTTGTGTTTCATCCATAGCCGGATGATGCTCTTATGTATTGTGTTGTTGTATTCGTGTGGAATTGTATGCCTTTTGTATGTATCCCCATCTATTATGTAATGTTGATGTAATGATATCCACCTTGCAAAAGCATTTCAATATGCGATTCTATCCTTGGTGGGACCTTCGAGTCTCTTTAGGATAGTATCGCATAGGGCGTGACAAGTTGGTATCAGAGCCTCGACCGACCATAGGAGCCCCTTGATTGTTGGTCGTTGTTGAGTCTAGAAGAAAACTATTTTGAGTCTTAGGATTATATATATATATATATATATATATATATATATATATATATATATATATATATATATATATCAGAGAATAGGAATTATTTTTACTCCTCAGTCCCTTCGTCGCTCTGGTGAGGTCTCCTGACATAGATGTTTTGACTTTCCTCTTCTTAAATTTCACTAAAAAAATTTAGGATCACGCGGGTATCTTGGAATCGTTCCGATAGTCTTGTGACGAGAACATTGTTCTTGGTGCGTCCTGACATTTAGGGGTTGTGGCAGTGTCCCGGGGAGTTGAGCTCCGAGGTGTTGTCGTCACAATTTTATCGTTGCAGTTCTTGAATACCTGAGTTTTGCCGACATCGAAAATCTCTTTTATGCAGTTGTTGGTGAGATAACCTTGACGCCACCCAGTACTGGGGAGTTCGGGAGTATTGCCATAGCTTGTATAACAGATGCTTTTCGAAGGTTGAGGTACATGATTTCCGGAGTTTTCTTGGTTATGTGTTGATGGATGGATACAGTTGGATGTAGGGATTGTTAGTTTGGGTGAGATATATTGCTTCCCCTGTATCCCCAACACCAGATTGCATAACCAGAAAGTTTCGGGAGTTTATAGGTGGGAATTCAAGTAGCTCCTAGAATATCTTTCCAATAGATGCCTGATATGGGATTGGGTAAATCTCTATCACATGTATTTGTTCCGGCTTATTATGCAAGCCAAATCCTTTGTTTTGTTTTATTTGTGGTATTCGAGTTGCTTCGAAGTCAAATGTTGAATCCATACCTTTCCTAAACGGTGTTCTCATATTTTTATGGGAGTACTAATCCTTGTTGATCACTGAGGTTGTCATGTTAATTCTTTTCCAACCGGTGCGCCTCTCTTCGAGATGATCCCATCATTCTCCCCATCCGCAAGATCAATTCTAAGTTTTCTCAATGGTGTTTGTTTTGTTCAGCCCAAGTTGTCTTTGTTTTTCCACACCCTCCCACCCTTTTCTTCAAGGACTAATATATTTTAATCAAGTATCCTTTTATTCATGTGAAGTCACTTCACTCTTTTCAATCAATGTTCTGATCAGGTGATCCCTCATGAAGATGCTCACGACCTTCAAGTTCATCATCCTCCGTTCTTTTTTCTTCTCTGGTGGATCCAATTCAAGCTTTTAGTGTTGATCATATTCCTTTCCTCATGTCAAATGCTTTCTCATACCGGTGCACCTCTTAATCATTCACTTCTTCCTATTCATTTGTTCTGGAGTGTTGAAGATATCTCACAAGACTTGTGTTTCCATTCTCAATCCGTTCAACATATTTCGAGGTTGTTATCTCATTCAAGACATTTAATTCAACCGGTGCAATCTCTCTTTAAAATTGTTCAACGGTGTTTTCTTTTGAGTGGGCCCTAACCCACATGTATTTTCCCAGGATCTTACCTGACTGTTCTAATTTATCCGGAGCGATTCCCAAAGTCTTTCGAAGTTTGACGTAAGAATGAATTTTCATCTATCATATTCCTTCTCCAAGATCGCTTTTAGAATATTTTTATCATTGGTTCATCATTTCTATTATTCTTTGTTCTGGAGTGTCTCAACAATTGGGTGGTGTTTCTTGTCGTCATTCTCGGATTTTGAAGACCGAAGAAGAGTTCCTTTTAAATCCTTACCCGTTCTTCCAAAGATGCATAGTTCAAGCTTGATGCCACCCTCTCGTACTTGTTTTCGATTGTGAGAATTCTTTTCACCCATCCGGAACATTTCATCAGTTGTTTCCATTTCTTACCTCCGAAGGCCATCATGTCATAATTCTTCATCCTCAGCTTGTAGTTATCATTCTCCAAATCTTATCGGTGCATCGTTCAAATACCCTTTAATCAGTTCATGATCTCTTTGTTCTCATGTATTTAAATCCCCTCAAGTATCTTCATTTGTTTTCCAATTCTTCCCGGTGAATTGTGCCTTTGCTATGTTCATTTTCAATTCTTATGGTTGTTCGTTCAAGATTTCTCTTCCTTCATTATCGTATCAATTCATTCATTCATTTGTTGTTTTCAAATCCACCGGTGGTTCCATCAATTCCTTCTCAAGTTTGCACTATATCTCTCTTAATCCTTTCTAGGGGAATAAGTAGTATGCCAAATCCATTACTTGTCATGAATTTAATTTGATGAAGGATAAGCATACAATAAATCTTATTCTTATTTCCTCGAGGTGATTCAATTCTTTTCTTCAGAAGATTGTTCATGATGAAGTAATTCTCGGTTCTAGTGTTCATCTTTTCTTTCTGAAGTTCCAAGTTCTCTCGGTTATATCATCGCGAAGCTCCATCTAAATCATTGCAAGGCTTCACCTTGTGTTTTCAATTTCTCTTTCTTTCTACCATTCCTATTTAACTGGAGTGTTGTATCACCTCTTCAATTTCTCTTCATCTTATCAAGTTTTCCTTCTTCTTTCAGTCGGAGTGCTGTCCAAATTATATCATTCTTATTCCTTCTCTATCTTGTTTTAACCAGACTGTTGTGTCTATCATTCCTCTTTAACTGGAGTCTCATCCAAGTGCTTTCATTTTTCCAAGTTCAAATTCTTTTCCTTCCATTTCCAACCGGAATGTTGTGTCATCTCTTCAAGTTATTTTCATCTTATCAAGTCTTGCATCTCTTTTCAACCGGAGTGTTGTCCGAATTTGATCGTCCTTGTTCCTTGTTTATCTTGTTTCAACCAGAGTGGTTCCAATTCCTTCTTGTCCATTGTACTCGTCATTCATAGCTTTGCAACCTCCAAGGTCCACATGGGGTTCTTTGTTTCTATTTTCTACCGCAGTGCTCTCAATTGTGTTCAACTCCATTGTGTTCTTTCTTTCAACTTTTCAACCTCTCAAGGTTGTTTGGTTTCACTCTTTTGTCGAAGAAGAAACTTAGTTTTACCTCTTCTCTTCCTCTTCCGTTTCTCTCCCGTGCCATCCTAGATCTCGGTACGAGATCCTCTTGTAGTGGTGGAGTGTTGTAATGCCCCGGATACAACTTTCCATATTCATAACTCCAACTCTTGCCTTTTCCGGAGATGCGATATGATATTTCCTTCGTAGTTGGGTTTTTGTATTTTACTTTGCATTTTGTTCATGGCATGCATCTCATCTCATAGCATCATGTGCATCGCATCCATATGTTTTCATAAAACCCGTATCCGCTCGTAGTTGCCGCGTCACCCCTTGATTTCGTTGACCGTTTCGTGACGAACCGTGTTTGCATTTCCCTCTTGTCAAACCACCTAACCTCTCTGCACGCCACCGACCCCCTCTTGCGCGCGTCTGAAGACTGCTCCGAACCCGAACCACTTAGTCGTCACAGTTGGATTCAGATCATCCCCAAACATCTATAAAACATCTCCATTTTCTTATTTAGACTCCCTATCTATTTGTTTCTCGACCGTCCGATTAAAATCGGAGGGACCAAATACCCCTACCTAAAAATCCACTTCTATATGTAAGACTATCACCTACCAAATCATCCCAACCCTAGTTTCTAGGAGGTTTGTCCCCATCGCCACCTCCGCACTGAAATCCCACCTCAGGATCCCCTTCTCCTTGTTTTCCTCCACCCACCAACAGGAGCCCGAGCTCCGTCTCCCCGACCCCGCCCCGCGTTGACCGAGCACAGCCCAGCCGGACTGCCTCCTCCACCGAACCGTGGGCAAGCCCATGGGAGATAAGCCCCCTCCAGTCCCCCTCCTGTACCCTCTCGGGCCACCAAGATTTGGCCTGCATACGTTTTTTTCCTTGTGTTGCGATTTAGCTATTATTCCAGGATTAACAGATTTGCAGAAACCCCCTTGCACGTCATGCATATAATAACTCATGATCTGTGCATCATATTTAAAAACTTCATATATGTAAAATGTTTAGTTTTTCATCTAGTTTCATAATCTGCTGCTTTCATCCATGTTAAATATGTTTAACTTGTTGTTTGTTTAAATTTGCTCAAATGCCATGTTAAAATGATTTATTTCATAACTAAATAACCGTAGCTCCAATTTTAATAAACTTTATATGTAAATGGGGTGGAAAATGCATAGATTAACATGGTGCACTTTATTTCGCTGTTTAACAACATTAAAATTGTGTTTAGGGCAGAACAGTAGCAAATTCGAAATATGCATATGAGGATTTTCTGGAATTGTTGTTTGTTGTTTCCGGCCTCATTTAAATTGCCTAGATAGGTAGTTTTATTATGCTTCACCCCTTGCCATGTTTAACAACATTTTATATTGTTGAGTACGTAAACGGGAGTGAACAAAATAATCAAATGTGGTGTTTCGTGAATATGCAACTTGTTACATATTGAGCTCCACTTAACTTGTAGTGTCGTTTGTGCACTTTGCCATGCCATGCCTCTTTAAACCGGACATGCATCATACTTGCTTGTGCATCATGCCGTGTTTATGTGATGGTTCTTTACCATGTTGTTTGTTCTTTCCGGTTTGCTTCTCTCGTTAGCTTTGGTTTCGTTCCGGAGTTGTGAGGATTCGTTCGACTACGTTCGTTTGTCTTCTTCGTGGACTCGTTCTTCTTCCTTGCGGGACTTTAGGCAAGATGACCGTCACCTTGGATCTCACTACTATCATTGCTATGCAAGTTGCTTCGTTCTATCGCTTTGCTGTGCTTCCTATCACTTGTTCTTCAAGCCTTCCCAATTTGCCATGTCAGCCTCGAACCTTTTTCACCCTTCCTAGCAAACCGTTGTTTGGCCATGTTACCGCTTTGCTCAGCCCCTCTTATAGCGTTGTTAGTTGCAGGTGAAGTTGAAGATTGCTCCATGGTGGACAAGATTATGTTGGGATATCACAATATCTCTTATATTATTAATGCATCTATATACTTGCTAAAGGGTGGAAGGCTCGGCCTTATGCCTGGTGTTTTGTTCCACTCTTGCCACCCTAGTTTCTGTCATATCGGTATTATTTTCCCGGATTTTGCGTCCCTAACGCGGTTGGGTGATTTATGGGACCCCTTGACAATTCGCCTGAATAAAACTCCTCCAGCAAGGCCCAACATTGGTTTTACCATTTGCCTACCACCTATACCTTTCCCTTGGGAGTAATTAACCCGTGGTTCATATTTATTTTAGCCCCCCGGGCCAATGCTTGTCTAAGTGTTGGTCCAAACTAGAGCACCGTGCGGGACCATCCCTTGGCAACTTGGGTTACGTCGGTACCTGTACGCTTAGCTTATTCGGTGTGTCCTGAGAACGAGATACGTGCGACTCCTATTGGGATTGTCGACACATCGGGCGGTCTTGCTGGGCTTGTTTTACCATTGTCGAAAAGTCTTGTAAACTGGGATTCCGAGACTGGTCGGGTCTTCCTGGGAGAAGGAATATCCTTCGTTGACCGTGAGAGCTTGTGATGGGCTAAGTTGGGAAACCCCTGCAGGGTATAAACTTTCGAGAGGCGCGCCCGCGGTTATGAGGTAGATGGGAATTTGTTAATGTCTGATTGTAGATAACTTGACACCTGATCCGATTTAAAATGCATCAACCGCGTGTGTAGCCGTCATGGTCTCTTCTCGGTGTAGTCCGGGAAGTGAACATGGTTTTGGGTTATGTTTGACATAAGTAGGAGTTCAGGACACCTCTTGATCATTGCTAGCTTCACGACCATTCCGTTTGCTTCTCTTCTCGCTCTCATTTGCGTATGTTAGCCACCATATATGCTTAGTCACTGCTGCAACCTCACCACTTTACCCCTTCCTTACCCATTAAGCTTTGCTAGTCTTGATACCCATGGTAATGGGATTGCTGAGTCCTCGTGACTCACAGATTACTACAACAACAGTTGCAGGTACAAGTTTTGCGATGATAATGACGTGAGAGCGATGTTTGCTTGTTTTGGAGTTGTTCTTCTACTTCTTCTTCGATCAGGTGATAGGTTCCAGGTCAGCAGCCTGGGCTAGCCAGGTGGATGTCGTTTAAGTTTCTGTTTGTGTTTCATCCATAGCCGGATGATGCTCTTATATATTGTGTTGTTGTATTCGTGTGGCATTGTATGACTTTTGTATGTATCCCCATCTGTTATGTAATGTTGATGTAATGATATCCACCTTGCAAAAGCGTTTCAATATGCGGTTCTATCCTTGGTGGGACCTTCGAGTCTCTTTAGGATAGTATCACATATTG
Organism: Triticum dicoccoides; assembly: GCF_002162155.2. Classification (NCBI taxonomy): domain Eukaryota; kingdom Viridiplantae; phylum Streptophyta; class Magnoliopsida; order Poales; family Poaceae; genus Triticum; species Triticum dicoccoides. The sequence goes on along the minus strand of NC_041387.1, from coordinate 110,204,255 downwards.
GGCGTGACACCTGACAACCTCTTTATCATCTAAAGAGACTCTGATATGGAGTTTTTGGCCACCCAAAGAAATGCCTAGATGCCCATGGCATTCTGTCGAGCACCTTGTGTGCATGGCCAGTTTTGGCATAGTTTTTAGTTTACATTATGAACTTAATCCCATGGCCCAGCAACCATGTCCACTAAGCTCCTAGCTACCTCTAACCTAGCCCTGTCTACTACTAGCCTCATTCAAGCTCTCTAGCATGCATTGGCATTCCGTCGAGCACCTGGCGTGCGTGCTCTGGGCATGGCCAGAGCGTGCTTTTTTCACGTGTGTGCGCCTTAGCCGTCGCGTCTTGCCCCTGGCCTTTGCTCGCCCTCAGGGCCACGCCCCGTCCTCACCCGCACGCCAGAACCATCCGAGCCCCCCTGGCGCCCTACAGCACCGCCGTCAGGTCGGCCATGGCAGCAAGAGGATGGCCGCCGCAGCCTCTGCCATGGACGGCACCGCCCGAGCCACTCCAGCGCGCCAGCTGCCCTCTGGGACAGCTCAAGCCCGTCTTCTAGCGCCCGTCGCCGCCACGTTGCCCTGCAAGCAACAGAATGGCGGTTCACCGTCGATCTTATCCTTGGCCGCCACAAGTTACGCTATAAATAGGAGCCCCCGATCTCATCCAGACCATCAGACAACCTCGGGCCATCCCTCTAGAGCCCCCACAGCCAGCAATCGACGGAGGGAGACCGTCTTCCCCGTCTCCGGTCAGTTCGGCCGCCGCCACGCTCCGGTCCCGTTCGTCGCGAGCAGGGCCTCCCCAGTCCATCCAGTGCCACCCTTCGACTCCCGTTGACCTTGCGGGGCCACCCACCTCTCAAACCCGACAGGGAGCCACCGTAGCCCAAGCCCCCAATTGCTCCCGAAACCACCGTCCGCCGCGGAGCTCGCCGCCGGCGACCCCCTCTGCCCTCGCCAGCCTCCCGACCACTAGGAGGACCGCCCTAGACTAACGGATCCATCCCTGCCCTTAGAATCCCGTGGGGAGCCGCTGTTCGTCGACGGCGATCGCCGGAGCTTCGCCTACGCTCGGACAGAGGAGGAAGGAGGCGCGGGTGACTGGTCAAACCTGACCAGTGGACCCGATGGCCCCACCTACCAGTGACCCAGTGCTGCCGACGTGTTTTAAGTGGAAGCGTAAAACCCAGAGTACGTTTCCTCCCCGAACCGTTTTCTTTTTCTGTTTTTTTATTTATTAAAAATAGATTTTTGACTAAACTTTGACTGACTATAACTTTTAAAATACAAGTCCAATTGATTTTATTCTCTATCTGTTGTTTATCAAATTTTGTCTAGTTTATTTTCACATTTTTTGAAAATTTTCCAAACTACTTTTTTGTACTGTTTTGGAACTATGTGTTACTTCAAATTTTCGTAAAATAGGATTTTTGAAGAAGAAGGCAACTTTCAAAAAGTGCACCCCACTTGCATACCCTTGAAGGCAAGCATTCTGAACCTCGACATAATATTTGTTGTGTGTCGTTCGATGCGTATACGACACCACCGTGACGTGAAGTATTCAGTATTTTATGTGGTGCTATGATCATATTCATGAGTGCATAATAATGATTCCTTGTTGTTGGAATTTGATATGCTTCAGATAGTAATCGCCCTCGTATGCCTTTCGTGCCTATCGGAAGGAATCCACGAAAGTCTCTGTCTTGGGTAGACACGAGCTTGCCTCTAGTTCTTTGTCGAGATGGTTATGTCCGGTAAGGCATGGTGAGGTATGATGAGTGTTGATTCTGTCTGATTGGTGAGAAATATATTTCTTATGCTTATCATGCAGAAAATGCTTTAACCTCCTGAGTCGACCGTAGATCGAGTCTTGTTCCAGTAACCCCCATACTTGTTTTGTACTACCACTTATCCCTGCCATAGGTAGGGTACGGTTCAGTAAGTTGTCAACCCCTTCCTAGCACACACCGTACAGAGAGGCCATGGTGGAAGATACCGGCTGCATCCGATAGAACATGCCACCTGGTCTGGGGGCATGGGTGTTTCCGGTTGGATCCGAGGGGTTAGCTCCCCTAGTTTGAGCATGTTATAAATTTTGTAATCCCATGCTAGTCGAGGTTGTAGCCTCCCCACTTAGAGTTTTGCTTAACGGGTGTCGTGGGTGATTCCAGGCACCGGTAAGTTAGGCTGGTGTGTGCGGTCAGGTGTGTTTTCAATTAAAAGACCATATACGGAATTATTCCCGATGGACTAAAGGAATCCGTTACTCATGGGTAAAGAGTACACCCTCTGTAGAGATTATATCCATTCGAATAGCCGTGTCCATGGTTAAGGACTACAGTCTGGGATGGGTCAAGTGTTGGTCTTCGGAGGAAAAATCGCTAAACCAGAACATGGATCATGACTTGCGACTCATGATGATTATGATTACTATTATTATGGACTAACCATTTACACTACTTGAATTATTGAGTATCCCTGGGACAGTTCTACCTCCTGGATATTCACTGTGATTAAATTATTTATAAGCCCTTTATGTGGTGTCGCTCAGACGCCCGACTGTGGCATGCTTGTTATTCCTTTTATTTATAAGCCCTTTATGTGGTGTCGCTCAGACGCCTGACTGTGGCATGCTTGTTATTTCTTTTATTTATAAGCCTTTTATGTGGTGTCGCTCAGACGCCCGATTGAGGCATGCTTTATATTATTATCCTTTCGAGGCTTCGCTTCAGACACCCGATCGGTGCATTCTATTTCTACTCCCTTATTACATATTCATGTTGTATATGAATAACCTGCTTGCGTGCATCATGGGTTTTTATTTTGTGACTGACATGGTAATCTTAGAATATTTCAGAGCATGATTATCATTTGTTATATTATACCCGTGTTCATAATGTTTGCGAGTACATTCAAAGTACTCACTGGCTTGTCCCTGGCTATTGTCTTGGCCAGATTTCTTGCATGGAGAGGAGCATTGCGATGACAGCCCCACAACCTACTCAATGGTGATAGCAGCCTCGTGAAGATAGAAGTTATCCAGGTCATCTGTTCCCATGGGAAATGGAGTCCCATAGACGCTAATGAACCACAAACCGCTTCCGCCATCAGCCACTAGAAACCTTGTGTTGTACTCATAGGCCAGAATGGTCTTGTACTACATATTATGTATTTTGCTTGGAATTTCTGTATCAAGTTGGTGCCTCATCAGCTAACAGTAACCCTCGGGCTGGTGAGCACAAGGACCATTTTCTGGGAAATATATCTTGGAAAACCGGTCGTGACAACCTTGGTATCAGAGCCAGGCTAACCATTGGCTAATCCTATCTTAGCCAGGTCAATAAACCTAGGTTAGCCAATCCACCAGACCTTAACCGAACCCCGGCCAAGCTTCTCATGTAAGATAGCCACAGAGTGACCCTGACACCTTTTGGCAGTCGGTGCCCAACCTATCAGCCTAGCATGTCGATCACGCGCCAGTGACCGACACCTAAATAGTCTCTTTCGCAAGCGTGCGAAGGAAGACTCCATCTCCTTTTTCTATAAAAAGGGCACGCTAGCCTCAACCCAGCACAGCACAACCCCTTCCCCAAACCGAGCTATAATGCCCGGCCCCGTTGTCCACAATGAGACCACAGCAACCAACCTTGGAGGTTTTGTGACCGTGCTAGCAAACCTCACCCGCCGTGCCTTTGCATTAGAAGAGCCCCTAGAACATGTTGTGTACCAAGGGCCCATGAGCAGTGAGAGTCGTCAATTCTGGGCCACCGTGCATGTCTATGGTAGGGGTCTATCGCCAGAACGCCCCTACAGGTTCACCGGAAGGACAACTTCCTTTGAGCCACAAGCCATCCAACTAGCTGCTCGAGAGGCTATAGTTCAACTCAGGCACTTGTTGCCCAGAGTTAACTGTCGCTCGTTCTACTACTACCCCAGTTGTGACGGGTATGGTAGGCCACCCTAGGTTGCCAGCGGAGATCACAAGACGGATCATGCATTGTTGCATCTGGTGCGCTATGTAAGTGCACTGGAGGAACTGTTCGATCAAATCACCCTTGATCTGATCGCAGCTCGTGGAGAACTGGTTTGCCGAGCCCCGGCAAGAGGAGAAGATGAACCCGACGCCGACAACCCAGTCATGCTGTTCGGACAACCGATTGTGTCCTTAAGGTCTGCCCCATCCATCGACGAAAATGCTTTGGTGTCCCTAGAAGTGCTTCGTCGCCTTTTGGGAACACACTCCAACGGGATTGTGGCCAACAACCCCCGTGATGGTCATCATCGCTACCCCGACCCTATAGCCCCTCAACTCCATCCAGCTAACCCCGACGGTGAAAACCATGGAGAAGCCTCGACGTCCACAAGGCATGCCCGCTTAGATATTAACGAGGTAGACTAAGTCACTCGAGTAGTACCGAGTCTTAGTATGTCCACGCCCTATAAATGTGTGACCTTGTATCGCCCTAATTAAGTGTTGTCTGCTTGTGTGCCCCTATTTTAAATTGTAGCCATGAATAAGTATGTTGGTGTGCGGTTGCATTTTTAATTCCAGGCACAGCTACCAAAAACCACCCCGATGACACCCACAGTAATACATCACTTTTGTGAGATATGTGTATCTGTAGCATTGACCCCGACCCCATAGAGCAGAACCGACAAACTAGTTGCCCCACTGTAATAAATGACCCAGCCCAGATGCTATATAAAAGGCCACCTCGTGACCTTACCAAGTACACCTCACCTTGTACACAATCTCACAGCCATTTCGTTGCCATATCAAGCCCTAGTATTTATCTGAGAACTCCTGATGCAACCCCGGGTAGTTTTGTTAGAATATTGTGGGACTTTACCCGCAGTACCATGAGTTCTACCCATCCACCCCAGTACGAGTTACTCAAATTGAGGATCACCCCATCCACCTCGAAATATTGGGCAGTGGTGCACATCCCTCCCGCAAACCAAAACCAAGACCCAACGGAAGTCTCCTTCGTGGGGAAATCTATGCCGACTCTGCAAATGGCCATAGAAGCTGCTGCATACGAAGTGCTTGCTCGCCTTCGATTCGCGGTAGCCTATGCTAGCGAACGAGGGTATTATTACTTCCCGAGTCGTGCAGCACCCGGAGAAGTAGCATCTTTTCCCGGTGGACGAACCGAGAGAGACCCAGTACTGGGAAACCTTGCCCAGTATGTCATCGCTCAAGAGCGTTTGACCCAACGAGTAATAGGTTATCTCCAAAGCCTCGCTGATTTAAATCCTCAGATCGCCATTGGCAGACCACTGAGGCCCGACCAAGAGGGACGCGTTCTTCGTCTCGCCAACCCGCTTCCCCCTATAGAAGAAGAGTGTGCCCCAGTACCAGAGACGTTTCCTTAGGACCCTGTCAATTTACCGCTTTCGTTGTAGACGTCACTGCTATGTTTATTGTCCCAACATTTATTTATGTGTTGCAACTTATGTGTGGTATCCTAAAATTTGTACGGTGAATTAAATATTTGGCTTCAATTAATGTGAGTAGTTTTTACTGCTGTTAATTTTGATAAACTGTTTTCACTCTCAGAAAATTCTGAAGTGAGATTTTTCCCTAAGTTGTTACAGTGTATATCTCTTCATGACATAGATTTTTATTCACGCAGCACCACGACAGCAGACGCACAACCACAACCACTCGACCATGTGCACTAATTGCAAATCCACGTGCACATTTTTGCACCTAACTGATCACCTCACTAGCACCACAGTGTTTGAAGGAGAGATTTGTGGGTAATCATTCGGGTACAAGTTGCCTCCAGCACACTGACAATAGTTAGCACCTGACACCACACTTAATCCTCAAGATCACCGCCACCGCGGAGAGCTAACACTCGAGCGGCAGCATCACGACGATCATAGAGGATCATCACGCACAAGAGCACGGAGAACCCCAGCAATGCCGCCAACCCTCCGCACACCAGGATCATGTACCAGTCCGGCATCACCTCCACCATTAGAGCCTCGTTTCGAGCACCTGCAAACAAAGATGGAGGATAAGGGAGGAGAAGGAGAAGCGAGGCCAGGTGTGACGAAGAAGAAAGGAGCACCTCAGTCATTTTATAGCTCGAGATTAGTGTATGGTGGGCGAAGCCCACTAGCGCCGCTCGTCGCTCGATCACCGGTGTTCGGAGGCGAATCCGCGAGCAGTGCTGGCAGCGCACTGGCCCGCGAGGTGAGTGCACGCTGCGCCAGCAGCTAGCACGCCGCGCACGACCGCAGTACGACCTAGATGCCCTACGCGCTAGACGTCGCCGGTGGAGAAAGCGTGGGAAAGCGCACCAGAGAGAGGAAGAAGAGAGAGCCAGAGGTAGAAGAAGAGACTGACAGTGGACCCCGAGTCCACCTGTTAGCCAGAGAGAACACTATGCTCTCGGGTACGACCAGCGTATTTTTAGAAATTCAGAAATTTATTCTAAATTTACTGTAACCAAAAGTAGAAATTTCCCGCTTTTCCCCAACCATAGATTTTTCCACACAACGCCAGTATTCCACACTGTAGTTTTAAACCACTTAATTGCCCAGTCACTCTAGCCACATTTTATTGCTTGGGTAAGATGATTTTTTTGTGATATTACTTTGTGATAGTAGGAGTAATTCTTTCCAAAGCAGCCCTTAGCAAATCTCGAGGACGATATTTTTTAAGGGGGGTAGTGTTGTAACACCCCAAAATTTTGACCTTGATTTATAAATAAAAATTTGCCAGGAAATTATATTTTTATTTTATGGTTTTATCTTTTAATTCAGATCACTCTATCCCTCTAAATTTTTGAGTTTTCCTTCTAGGTGGAAACCTTTCAAAAATATGGATGGACTTGTATATCTTCCCAAGACCATTTCTTTTTATGAGTGGAATTATTTCTACCATTATTTTTCCTGAGCTTTACTTCTTTAAAAATGATTTTTCATAAGTTTTAGGGTCCCATTTGCACTACAACCCATTCAAATATTCTTTAAAAAAATCCACCAAAATTTGGGGATGACATGTGATGTTCCTAAATCACTTTTATGCAAAAACCTCTCTTAATCATTTGGGGATTTTGAGCCGTACCTCAAGTTTTCAAATCTGGATCAGTTTGTGGGTTGCACTGCAACCTATTTAAATATTTCTTTAAAAATTACATCAAAATTTGGAGATGTCAGTAGATGCATATAATTCATTTTTATGCAAAAACCCTTTCAGGTTCTTTGGAAAATTTGAGCAAATCATCCTCATCTTAATTCTGGTCCAGTTTGGTGTTTTGTACTGCAACCATGTTTTATCTTGCCCTATTGCCCTTGATGTTTCTCCTGCTTATAGACCAGCCTACCAAACCATTAAGTCCAGGAGATTGGACCCATTGAAATATTTTTGGTCCATGCAATAATGCCCTTTATTTTCTGTCAAGATTTGGTTTTCTCAAAAACTTGCACTAGGGAGTTTTTGTTTTTGTCAAACTAGCCTTGCCACCGTTTTATCATCTAAAGAGACTCTGATCTGGAGTTTTTGGCCACCCAAAGAAATGCCTAGATGCCCATGGCATTCTGTCGAGCACCTTGTGTGCATGGCTAGTTTTGGCATAGTTTTTAGTTTACATTATGAACTTGATCCCCTGGCCCAGCAACCATGTCCACTAAGCTCCTAGCTACCTCTAACCTAGCCCTGTCTACTACCAGCCTCATTCAAGCTCTCTAGCATGCATTGGCATTCCGTCGAGCACCTGGCGTGCGTGCTCTGGGCATGGCCAGAGCGCGCCTTTTGCACGTGTGTGCGCCCGAGCCACCGCGTCTTGCCCCTGTCCTTTGCTCGCCCCCAGGGCCACGCCTCGTATTCACCCGCTCGCCAGAACCATCCAAGCCCCCCTGGCGCCCTACAGCACCGCCGTCTGGTCGGCCATGGCAGCAAGAGGACAGCCGCAGCAGCCTCTGCCATGGACGGCGCCGCCCGAAACACTCCAGCGCGCCAGCTGCCCTCTGGAACAGCTCGAGCTCATCCACGAGCCTGTCTGCTAGCGCCCGTCGTCGCCACGTCGCCCTGCAAGCAACAGAATGGCGGTTCGTCATTGATCTTATCCCCGGCCGCCACGGAACCGACCTAGTTACGCTATAAATAGTAGCCCCCGAGCTCAACTAGACCCTCAGACGACCTCGGGCCATCCCTCTAGAGCCCCCACAGCCAGCAATCGACGGAGGGAGACCGTCTTCCCCGTCTCCGGTCAGTTCAGCCGCCGGTCCCGTTCGTCACGAGCAGGGCCTCCCCAGTCCATCCGGTGCCACCGTCCGACTCCCCTTGACCTTGTGGAGCCACCCCACCTCTCAAACCCGACCGGGAGCCACCGTAGCCCAAGCCCCCAATTGCTCCCAAAACCACCGTCCGCCGCGGAGCTCACCGCAGGCAACCCCCTCCACCCCCGCCAGTCTACCGACCACTAGGAGGACCGCCCTGGACCAACGGATCCATCCCCGCCCTTAGAATCCCGTGAGGAGACGCCGTTCATCGACGGCGATCGCCGGAGCTTCGCCTCCGCTCGGACAAATGAGGAAGGAGGCGCGAGCGACTGGTCAAACCTGACCAGTAGACCCGACGGCCCCACCTGCCAGTAACCCTAGCGATGCCGACGTGTTTTAAGTGGAAGCGTAAAACCCAGAGTACGTTTCCTCCCCGGACCGTTTTCTTTTTCTGTTTATTTATTTATTTATTAAAAACAGATTTTTGACTAAACTTTGACTCGCTATAACTTTTAAAATACAAGTCCAATTGATTTTATTCTCTTTTTGTTGTTTCTCAAATTTTGTCTAGTTTATTTTCACATTTATTTGAAAATTTTCCAAACAACTTTTTTGTACTGTTTTGGAACTATGTGTTAATTCAAATTTTCATAAAATAAGATTTTTGAAGAAGAAGGCAACTTTCAAAAAGTGCACCCCACTTGCATACCCTTGAAGGCAAGCATTCTGAACCCCGACATAATATTTGTTGTGTGTCGTTCAATGCGTATACGACACCACCGTGACGCAAAGTATTCGGTATTTTATGTGGTGATATGATCATATTCATGAGTGCATAATAATGATTCCTTGCTGTTTCAATTTGATATGCTTCGGATAGTAATTCCCCTCGTATGCCTTTCGTGCCTATCGGAAGGAATCCGGGGAAGTCTCTGTCTTGGGTAGACACGATCTTGTCTCTAGTTCTTTGTCGAGACGGTTATGTCCAGTAAGGCATGGTGAGGTATGATGAGTGGTGATTCTGTCTTATTGGTGTGAAATATATTTCTTATGCTTATCATGCACGAAATGCTTTAACCTCCTGAGTCGACCGTAGATTGAGTCTTGTTCCAGTAACCCCCATACTTGTTTTGTACAACCATTTGTCCCTGCCATAGGTAGGGTACGGTTCAGTAAGTTGTCAACCCCTTCCTAGCACACACCGTACAGAGAGGCCATGGTGGAAGATACCGGCTGCATCTGGTAGACATGCCACCTGGTCCGGGGGCATGGGTGTTTCCGGTTGGAGCCGAGGGGGTAGCTCCCCTAGTTTGCGCGCGTTATAAATTTTGTAATCCCATGCTAGTCGAGGTAGTAGCCTCCCCAATTAGAGTTTTTCTTAATGGGTGTCGTGGGTGATTCCAAGCACCGGTAAGTTAGGCTCGTGTGTGCGGTCAGGTGTGTTTTCAATTAAAAGATCATAGCCGGAATTAGTCCCGATGGACTAAAGGAATCCGTTACTCGTGGGTAAAGAGTACACCCTCTGCAGAGATTATATCTATTCGAATAGACATCTACATGGTTAAGGACTATAGTCTGGGATGGGTCAAGTGTCGGTCTTCGGAGGAAAAATCGCTAAACCAGAACATGTATCATGACTTGCGACTCATGATGATTATGATTACTATTATTATGGACTAACCATTTACACTATTTGAATTATTGAGTATCCCTGGGACGGTTCTACCTCCTGGATATTCACGGTGATTAAATTATTTATAAGCCCTTTATGTGGTGTCGCTCAGACGCCCGACTATGGCATGCTTGTTATTTCTTTTATTTATAAGCCCTTTATGTGGTGTCGCTCAGACGCCCGACTGAGGCATGCTTTATATTATTATCTTTCGAGGCGTCGCTTCAGACACCCGATCGGTGCATTCTATTTCTACTCCCTTATTACATATTCATGTTGTATATGAATAACCTGCTTGCGTGCATCATGGGTTTTTATTTTGTGACTGACATGGTAATCTTAGAATATTTCAGAGCATGATTATCATTTGTTATATTATACCTGTGTTCATAATGTTTGCGAGTACATTCAAAGTACTCACTGGCTTGTCCCTGGCTATTGTCTTGGCCAGATTTCTTGCATGGAGAGGAGCTTTGCGATGACAGCCCCGGAACCTACACAATGGTGATAGCAGCCTCACGAAGATAGGAGTTATCCAGGCCAGCTGTTCCCGTGGGAAATGGAGTCCCATAGACGTTGATGAACCACAAACCGCTTCCGCCATCAGCCACTAGAAACCTTGTGTTGTACTCATAGGCCAGAATGGTCGTGTACTACATATTATGTATTTTGCTTGGAATTTCTGTATCAAGTTGGTGCTTCATCAGCTAACAGTAACCCTCGGGCTGGTGAGCACAAGGACCATTTTCTGGGAAATATATCCCGGAAAACCGGTCGTGACAATTTCTACATAAATAGATCTTGTCTACATCATGTCATCGTTCTTATTGCATTACTCTATTTTTCCATGAACTTAATACACTAGATGCATGCTGGATAGTGGTCGATGTGTGGAGTAATAGTAGTAGATGCAGGCAGGAGTCGGTCTACTAATCTTGGACGTGATGCCTATATAATGATCATTGCCTGGATATCGTCATGATTATTTGAAATTCTATCAGTTGCCCAATAGTAATTGTTTTCCCACCGTTTGCTATTTTTCTCGAGAGAAGCCACTAGTGAAACCTATGGCCCCCGGGTCTCTTCTTTAATATATTTTCTTTTGATTTTATTTTCATTAATATTAAACCAAAAATACAAAAATACCTTCCTACACTTTATTTTATTTGCGATCTGTGTATCCTATCCATTACAAATTTATCCCGTCTCCGTGCCAATTTCTGGCGCCGTTGCCCGAAAGGGATTGACAACCCCTTTAACACATCGGGTTACGAGTATTTGTTATTTGTGTGCAGGAGCTGTTTATGTTGTGTTACGTGGTTCTCCTACTAGTTTGATAACCTTGGTCTCATCACCGAGGGAAATACCTACCGTCGCTGTGCTACATCATCCCTTCCTCTTTGGGGAAATAACGACATAGTTCTAGCAGAGATCATTAACTAATATAGGCGGCTCTTGCAGCAGCACATCATTTAGAGCAAGTACTCTCTTTGTAGGAACTTAAAACGCAGGAATTGGAAAAATAAAGGATTGGAGTGGCACGTCCACTTGAATCCCATAGCATTAACATAGTGTTCCCCTAAAAAACAGAGTGTTTGACACAGGACAAACAAAGGAAGTGAAAAAAAAGTTGGAGCGGATGCAAGATTGCCAATTAATACATGATTACATAGGGAAAAAATCCTATATCATTCTATCCTGTGAATCAAACGACCAATGTAGGAAAATTATGAGGGGGGGGGTCTCTCCAACAGTGTTCCTCGGCTCGCACCGAGCATCACGGTGGTCGAATTTGGAGTCATTCATCTGGTACACGTGGCATCTCAGATCTGGACACAAGGTGACATACACAATCAAGGATAATGTTGCCCTCAAAGCTAGACGTACACGGTCAAGGGGGTAAGGGCGGACACGACCTCTCACCGCGTCCGCCATTTGAAGCAGCACGCCGGCCGACGGCGCCGCCCACTGCACTCCCAGCTGTACCCGCCTCCTCGCCACATTCAAAACCTACATATACTAGCAAGACGCCCATGCGTTAGGCAGAACATCAAGATGCATTTGTATGAGTAGTTTATCTTGTGGGAGAAAAGGATGAACGAGGGAAGGCCTTATTTGCAAATGTGGAGAGGGGTGTGGGTATCTTTTTGCAAAATTGCCATAGTTTCTTTCCCATCCGTCAGATATAAATTGGACAGCCTATATTGTAGGATGGCAGGCACGCCATCATCACCATCTCTATTTTTATAAGAGTAGTAGATAGTAGAAGAGAGATAGAATGCGAGAAACCCACTCTGGCCACACACGTGTGTTTAGGAGCAGGACGCTAGCCAAGATCCTCCTTCCACCATTTTCTCCACTCTTTCAGTGGCATCCGACTAGTAGGAAAAGCAGTTCTCCGTCATAAAATCCGTCCAGGGCCCGCCTAGCCCAGCAGTTACGAGCGACGCAGCTTGCTGCTCCACCTATCTTGCCTAGCCCGTCGGAGGCAGTTGCCGCACTAAGCCAGCGCGTGGTTTCGCACCTAGCCGCTCCAATACAGCTCGGGGAAGAGTGCTGACTTGCTCCACGCCGGCTTGTCGGGGAGCATGGCAGCACGGGCATCATCGCTACCCTCGACGCCGCTGCGTCGTACAACTCCTCTAGTGCTTGCGGCTGCGCCATCCGTCATCGACGCATGCGTAGCTGCGCCATGCAAGCAGAGAAAGAAGCCGCCGCAGATGTCAACAAGGTGACGCGGCTACGCGGATGTGGACGAGGTGATGGCCAGCACGTCCCCGCCCGCCGCCATCATCGAGGAGAAGTAGAACATGGGAGGCTGTCACCGATTGTACCCCATGAAGGCCACCGCTGAGGCGACGCCAGCGAAAACAGTCAGTGTCTTGCACGATTCTTCTTCAGTCGGATGCTAGAGGAGGACAAAGAGACCGGGCGGTGACCATTTAGATTAGGTATATTAATTCTACTAGGCTTGTTGTAATGGGAGTATCATAAGTAGTATCATGCATGCCAACTAGGAAAATTTTATGAGGTAGCGTAGAATTAAATGAAGAAAGAGAGGGTTGAGTATCATTTTATGATTTACTCCCACTTTGGTTAGTCTTAGGCCTTGTTCGGTTCAACCTCCTTCCAAGGGGTTTCGAGAGGAATTGAGGAGAATTTGGCTTCTACATGATTTAATCCCCCACAATCCCTGTTAATCCCCGTTAAACCCCCTTGAACCGCACATGCCCTTAAGGTTTAAAATGACCAAGATTACAGAGGACAGGGTACAAACTACAAGGATTTAAAGGTGAGGGTTTGTTTCCGACTAGCTCTACAACCTTGTAGGACCTTGAAGTATGTCTAGAGGGGGGTGATTAGACTACTTGACCAATAAAAACTTAACCTTTTCCCAATTTTAGAGTTTGGCAGATTTTAGCTATTTTAGGACAAGTCAAGCAATCATCACACAATTCAAGCAAGCATGCAAAGAGTGTATAGGCAGCGGAAATTAAAGCATGCAACATGCAAGAAAGTAAAGGGAAGGGTTTGGAGGATTCAAACGCAATTGGAGACATGGATGTTTTTGGCGTGGTTCCGATAGGTGGTGCTATCGTACATTCACGTTGATGGAGACTTCAACCCACGAAGGGTAACGGCTGCGCGAGTCCACGGAGGGCTCCACCCACGAAGTGTCCACGAAGAAGCAACCTTGTCTATCCCACCATGGCCGTCTCCCATGAAGGACTTGCCTCACTAGCGGTAGATCTTCACGAAGTAGGCGATCTCCTTGCCCTTACAAACTCCTTGGTTCAACTCCACAATCTTGTCGGAGGCTCCCAAGTGACACCTAGCCAATCTAGGAGACACCACTCTCCAAGAAGTAACAAATGGTGCGTTGATGATGAACTCCTTGCTCTTGTGCTTCAAATGATAGTCTCCCCAACACTCAACTCTCTCTCATAGGATTTGGATCTGGTGGAAAGAGGGTTTGAGTGGAAAGCAACTTGGGGAAGGCTAGAGATCAAGATTCATATGGTAGGAATAGAATATCTTGGCCTCAACACATGAGTAGGTGGTTCTCTCTCAGAAATGGTAAGTTGGAAGTGTAGGTTCGTTCTGATGGCTCTCTCCATGAATGAAGAGGAGGTGGAGGGGTATATATAGCCTCCACACAAAATCTAACCGTTACACACAGTTTACCAAACTAGGTGGGACCGAATCGTAAAACTCGGTCGAACCGATTTAGTAAACCTAGTGACCGTTAGTGATTTTCGGTGGGACTGACATGCATCTCGGTGAGGCTGATTCGGTTACGGTTAGGGCATAACGTAATCTCGCTGAGACCGATTACACAAGCTCGGTGAGACCGATTTGGTAATAAGCTTTCTAGAGAGTTGGTCAGGTAAACTCGGTGGGACCAATTTTCTCTTTTCGGTGAGACCGAAATGTTACAAAAAGGAAACACAGAGTTTACATTGCAATCTCGGTGGGACCGATCGCTCACTTCGGTTAGACTGAAACGTTACGAAGGGAAAAAGAGAGATTGCAACCCCATCTCGGTGAGACCAAGATCCCTATCGGTAAGACCGATTTGCTTAGGGTTTGTGGCAGTGGCTATGACTTTTGGAATCGGTGGCGCCGGATAGAAAGAATCGGTGTGACTGATTTTGGCTTTAGGTTTACGTCATTTGTGGATGTGGGAAAGTAGTTGAGGGTTTTGGAGCATATCACTAAGCACATGAAGCAAGAGGCTCATTAAGCAACACCTCATCCCTTCTTGATAGTATTGGCTTTTCCTATAGACTCAATGTGATCTCGGATCACTAAAACGTAAAATGAAGAGTCTTGAGCTTTTGAGCTTGAGCCAAGCCTTTGTCCTTAGTATTTTGAGGGATCCACTTTCATCATCCATGCCATGCCATTCATTGAGCTTTCTTGAAATAATAGTCTTGGAATATCATTAGCTCAATGAGCTATATGTTGTTATGAATTACCAAAACCACCTAGGGATAGTTGCACTTTCAATCTCCCCCTTTTTGGTAATTGATGACAACATATAGATCAAAGCTTCGACAAATGATAATAAAATTTAAATAACATCGTCGCTTTGAGAAGTATGTGATAAGTAAGAGCTCCCCCTAAATTTGTGCATAGTTTTAGATTTACTTTGGACTGCAAATGCACAATGAATTAGGCTCATGGGTTACTCTTCCATGTCACATACATCTTGGTGGAGCGCTCAAAATAATAAACAATGAATACATGCACTCATCACCAAGCATAGTGAGTGATCACATAAGATAGATAGGATAATATCAAGCATGCATAAGTGTAGCTTATGATCAAACACATGATCATCAATGTCTCACAAGCATAGTATCTCAACCAAAAGCAAACAAAGATTGAAAAACCACCAAATAAAGCAAGAGAGAACAAAAGCAACACTCTCTCTCTCGAAGCCTATCATCTATACATTTTTATCCCCCTTTGGCAACAAGTTACCAAAAAGTTCATAGAAAATGCATAGTGCTAGATCGACTCTCAGGCTTGATCTTCTGGTGGTGGTGTAGAGAGGGCTCCTTGGATGAAGGCTTCAGTTGAAGTGGATGGAGCTGGAGGAGTTGGTGCTGGAGCTGGTTGCACTGGAACTGTAGGGGCAGTGGCTTGTGCTGAAGTTGTTGCTCTAGTGTTTGTTACTGGCACTGCAACTGACCTCTGGGCTCTGGGCACTGTGGCAAACACATTGGTGGTAGTCTTGCCCTTCCTCTCCTGCATGTCATCCTGCAGCTGCTCCACAACTGACTGAATCTCAGTTACCTTGACATCTAGATCATAGAATTTTTGTTCCATGATTCTTTCCAGGCTCTCCTGGTTTTGAGTTAGGGTGGCCAACCCCTTCTCAATCCTCAGAGATGATGCTATCAAGTAACCAAGCTACTCCTGTTTGGTTTTCAAGAAATATTCAGATGCCTCCTCTTGAGTTGGCATCTTGGTAGCCTTCTCCCTCTTTTCCTTCTCCTTCTTCTCCTGAGCTTGAACTGATTGTGGATCATCTTCATTCATGATAACCTCATTGCCCTCAAAGTCTGGATAAAGTGGAAAGTGTTCCTTATCCAACTGATATTTTCCTGTGCCCATTTTTGAGTTTATCAATTCTTGAATCTGAGGTGCATACCCACAGCTCCTCTTCTGATCTGCTGCAGTCCTCTTGATTGTTTCAATGATCAGGCTCATGACTTTGAACTTCTGTGGCACATCAAACACATGCAACATGTTGATGGCATGCCCTCTGATCATGTTATGGTCACCAGACTTGGGCAACAAAGTGTGCCTCAGAATCCAATTTATGGTTGGCAACCCTGACAGTAGAAAGTGAACTGATCCAAACTTGTGAGTCTCTAATGCCTTTTCTGGAATTTCCTTGTACATGTGAGCCATTGAATTGTGACCCAACTTCTTCTTTGCATAAATGTCTAGGTCATCCTCATTCTCCTTGGGGGCATTGATCAGACTTGCCCATTCTTCAATAGTGGACTGGTACCTTGTACCTTCAGACATCCAAACTATTCTTCCATCTGGGTAAAAGTGTGCTATGGAGTAGAACTGCATGATAAGCTCATCATTCCAGTTGGTGAACTTCTGTCCAACAAAATATGCAACTCCACAAGCAACAAAGTTGTCTTGCACTCCAGGATAGTGCTGTTCATTTTCCTTGATGAATTTCCAGTTAACCCACCTCATGTCACAGACTATGGGCTTCTTGTCCAATAGAATTGTTTCATAGAAGTCCTGCTGTTCCTTTGTGTGGAACCTATAGTCAACAACAGTTCTTCTTCTTGAAGCATATGGATCTTCCATTCTCCACAGTCTCAGCCCTGAATCATTCCTGATTCTCATGTCCTCAGCCATAGGATGGGCATCATTGTGGTCTGGTATCTTGGGCTTGAGCTTTCTTAGAACATGTCCTTCTTCTTCTGAATCTTCAGCAACATTGGGCACTGGGGCCTTGTTCTTCTCAGCAGCTGGAATACTCCTAGTATTCCTCTTTGGAACTTGCTTGGCCTTGGAGGCAGCTTTGGATGATTCCCTGGGCTTGGATGTTGCAGCCCCTGATCTGATTGCATCTCCCATAAGCTTAGGTGCCTTTGGAGCTGGTGCAGCAAGCTCTTCCTCTTCCATCACGGAAGGTTGACCAACAATTTTGGCCATGGTCTTCTTGACCCTTTCCTTCCTCTTCTTTCCTTCAGCAGCTGGCTCTTTGGGATCAGGCCTTTTAGGCAGTTGAGTTGATGCTCTGGCCTTGGACATTGGTTGTCTTCCTACAGGCCTTTTGGTCTTCATGCCTGGCTTTGTATTCTTTGCTGAGCCATATTCCTTCTTGAGCACCACTTTCTTGGAAGTAGCCTCATCTTCCTCAGCTTTGTAATCTTCATCCTCTGAATATGAAGTTCTTTTCCTCCTTTGCCTAGTTGCAGCCTTAGGCAAATTGCTAGGAGTACTTCTACTCCCTTCCTCTGAAGTTGAGGGACTAGTGCCCTCACTCAAGTCCATCTGCTTTTCTGACCTGTTCTGGCTGTCACTTTGATTAGACATACTGCAAAACCTGACTGCTGACCCTGTGAAGAGTTATAGATGAGATAGAAAAGATGAGCATCACAAAATGCAGAGGTTTTTGCAAAAGAATGACTCAAAAGTTCAGTCTTAGTTTTCCACAGAAAGCATTTTGGATCCACCGATTTTTAAACTCGGTGATACCGAAGCAGTTTTGGAACCTAAACTGATGATCTCGGTTGGACCGAGTTTCAGTTTAGTGGTACCGAGACTGCTAGGGTTTCACAGAATCCTCAAATCGGTTGCACCGATTAGTAATTCTCGGTCAGACCGAGAGTCACTACTGCAATGGCATAAGCCAAATCGGTGAGACCAAGTTTTTCAACTCGGTGGGTCCGAGATGGTTTCGGCGGAAACCTAACCCTAAAAATTTGAATCACATCTAATCTATGAACTAGTTTGGCTGGATAGAAGAGTTTCAATCGTGCCAAGAATCAATATGAAAACAATGTGCCAGGAATCAGACGTGGATAGCACAAAGATTAAGTCCATACCCTAACTTGGCGGTGGACTTGCTATGGCGGCAACGGCGGGGACGAAATCCGTTGACGGCGGCGGAGACCACCGACAGGAGGCTGGTGGCGATGAGGAGACGATCCGGAGACCACGATGGCAGAGCGAGCTGTTGCGCGGGCGAAGGGTTTCAGAGAAATTTCCAAAATTTTGGCCGTGGCTATATATATAGCTCGACCCATTCGGTGTGACCGAGTGGAATAACTCGGTGGCACCGAGATGCATAACTATGTTGAGTTACAGCAAATCGGTGAGACCGAAAAGTTCAAATCGGTTGCACCGAGATTGAAATCTTAGATCAACTTGATGATCTCGGTAGGACCGAAATGGAAGGATCGGTCAGACCGAGAATCACTAAGAAGTTTTGGAAGATTAAGTCTATGACAAATCGGGGACTCCGAGTGCTCCTCACACAGAGTGGTTCGAATCTGACTTGATCAAATTTTGTGATGTAGCATGAATAGAGTTTGAGACGAGAAAAGCATAGATTGCTAAAGAAGGTTCTTAGGCATTCTTGTCCATCCACTTGGCACAAAGAAAAGAATCCAAACAAACAAAACAACAAGTGGATGTCCTTGAATGAGTAAAATATGCACCAACATGCTCACACAATAAGATGGCAATTGAAATATGTGGCAAAGCATGCACAACCAATTTTAGCATCTATCAAGCAATTGGCGATGACTAGGTCATCTATATATGAGTATATTGACTTAGGAGTCAAATGAGAACATTTGATCATAGGTCATACTCATCGTTTAAGCTCAAGTGGGGTTACCACTTTTACATGATGCATTAATGTTTTCACACCATTAGAGTTGCTTTGACTCAATTCTTAGAGTTAAGCTCCCCCTAGACGTGAGATCCCCCCTTAGAGGGATGAACTAACCTTGGGTTTTGTCGATGATGACTTCATGTAGGTGTTGAAGATGTAGATGCTCAATGTTGATGTAGATCATTTGGAGCAATCCTTTGGAGTGAGTTGCACTTTCAACTTGCCTACATGGGTTAGTCCCACAAGGAACAAACAAGAATATCCATAGACATAGAGTGATGCACACACAAGATGATGTCCATGAAAACATTAGGTTACCTTGTCCCTTGCCTTACCAACATGAGGGTTTGTGACTCCTTGAACTAGTGCAAGATGTGAAAGTTGATTGCACTTGTTCTTGCCAAAATGATATGAGTGAAGAATGTTGGCGGAGTCACCCTCAAGAACTCTCTAGTTCTTCTTCTTTGGGATCCACATCATCTTGATGGGAATCCTTGGAGTTGTAGTTGTATTTGATGAAGTAGAACTTGACGTAGTCTTGGGGACCCACTTGAACGAGGCTTTAGGTGCTTCTTCAAATGCATCAATCTCTTCTTGAAGCTTGTCCTTGCCTTTGTTCTTGTGGTCTTGTGGTGGAAGATCATCTTGAGCTTGTGTCCCCTTGAAGGATGTAGGATCATACTTCTCTTTTTGAGGAACAAACTATGTCTTGGGGTATTGATCTTCTTCCCACTCAACTCCATTGGCGTTGAACTTTCGTTCAAAACCAACACCTTGATTCTTCCGGTGCCTTCCTTGCTTGCGTACAATTTCCTCGAATTGCTTACTCCCGGCAAGGCTCTTGTAAACACCTTTCTCTATAATTCCCTTCAATAAACTATTTTTTTGCTCAAGTATAACTTGGCTAAGAGAATCATTAGTGGAATCAAGAGAACTACTAGAAGCAACAACATTGGATTTGACATTATTATTGTTACTACTACAGGAAGTATCTTTCTTGTACTTGTTACTAGACTTGACATGAGGCATGTAAGTAGATAAGAGTAAACGCTTGGAAATGTAAGAAGAACTTTTCTTGCGGAGATCATCATTGATTGCCTTTAAGAACTCATGCTCTTGCTCAAGATTGAGCTTTTCAAAGCGTAACTTCTCATGAGCCCTTAAAAGTTCTCGATGATCTTCGAAGATAGTTTCATGAGCCAACTTAAGAGTTTTAGTTCTTTAGTTAGAAGCTCAATTTTCTCCTTATCATTGTCATTCGTTTGATTAGCATGATTAATTGACGTTTCATCATAGTATTCATCACTAGAGTTGTCAACAAGTAAATCATCATCCACAAGCAAGTCATCTTCATCACTATTAAAATCAACATACTCGGGATGTGTTACCATTGGACCTTTGGCCATGAAGCATCTTCCAACACCTTCATTTGGTGAGTCAAATATGTCTTAGGAGTTGGTTGACACAAGTGCTAGACCGGCAACACCTTCATCTTGAGTATATTCGGAGTCGGAGTGATAGCTTCTCTCGGAGTGATTGTCGGATTCGGAGCTGGAAACCCATTCACCAACATGAGCTTGATGTCTTCGTTTTGTGTAGCTCCTTGATGACTTGTCCTTTCTTTCCGAATCCTTACTTCTTCGTGAGGGTCTTCGTTCATAACGATCATCTCTACTCCTCCTCTCTCTTGGTGGTGATTCTTCTCTTTTGCTTCTTCTTCTTGGAGAATCTTCTCTTCTTTTGTAGGGTGTCGTACACTCATTGGAGTAGTGTCCGGGTCTCCCACAATTGTAGCAATTGCGCTCTCGACTAGAAGATCTCTTGTCATTGTAAGACCTTGACTTGGAGCTTCTTTCTTTGCTTCTACTTTTGTAGAATTTGTTGAAGTTCTTCACCATTAAGCTCAATTCTTCATTGAAGGTTGGTTTCTCATTTGATGATGTGGGGGCTTCACTTGAGGCTTTGTAAGCACCACTTGACTTGTTGTGAAGTTCCTCCTTATCCTTGAGTGACATCTCATGAGCAACAATCCTTGCAATGACTTCCGTTGGCTTGAGATTTTGTAGTTTGGCATCATTTGGATCAATGTGCACACGGTATCATACTTTCCATCCAATGCTCTTAGGATTTTCTTGATGATGAATTTGTTGGTCATCTCTTCACTCCCTAAGCCGGCAATCTCATTTATGATAAGAGCAAGCCTAGAGTACATTTCAGCGACACCTTCACCATCCTTCATTTTGAACTTGTCAAGCTGACTTTGGAGCACATACAAGTTGGATTCCTTGACGGACTCCGTACCTTCATGCATATCAATCAAAGTATCCCAAATTTCCTTTGCATTCTCAAGACGGCTGATTTTGTTGAATTCTTCGGGGCACAGTCCGTTGAAGATGATGTCACATGCTTGAGCATTGTATTGCAGCATCTTCAATTCTTCCGCATTAGCTTCACGGTTCGGTTCTCTCCCATCGAAGAATTCACCTTGCAAGCCAATACAAATAATTTCCCAGACGGCAGGGTTATGTCCAAGAATAAGCATTTTCATCTTATGCTTCCAACTAGCAAAATTAGTACCATCAAAGTAAGGACCTCTACGGTGATAATTTCCCTTGCTAGACGCCATACTCTCCTAGGTTGTGAAACCAAGGCTATGACCACCAAAAGCTATGGAAATCAAAGCAAATGGAGACCAATGCTATGATACCACTTGTAGGACCTTGAAGTATGTCTAGAGGGGGGGTGATTAGACTACTTGACCAATAAAAACTTAACCTTTTCCCAATTTTAGAGTTTGGCAGATTTTAGCTATTTTAGGACAAGTCAAGCAATCATCACACAATTCAAGCAAGCATGCAAAGAGTGTATAGGCAGCGGAATTTAAAGCATGCAACTTGCAAGAAAGTAAAGGGAAGGGTTTGGAGGATTCAAACGCAATTGGAGACACGGATGTTTTTGGCGTGGTTCCGATAGGTGGTGCTATCGTACATCCACGTTGATGGAGACTTCAACCCACGAAGGGTAGCAGCTGCGCGAGTCCACGGAGGGCTCCACCCACGAAGGGTCCATGAAGAAGCAACCTTGTCTATCCCACCATGGCCGTCGCCCATGAAGGACTTGCCTCACTAGTGGTAGATCTTCACGAAGTAGGCGATCTCCTTGCCCTTACAAACTCCTTGGTTCAACTCCACAATCTTGTCGAAGGCTCCCAAGTGACACCTAGCCAATCTAGGAGACACCACTCTCCAAGAAGTAACAAATGGTGCGTTGATGATGAACTCCTTGCTCTTGTGCTTCAAATGATAGTCTCCCCAACACTCAACTCTCTCTCACAGGATTTGGATCTGGTGGAAAGAGGGTTTGAGTGGAAAGCAACTTGGGGAAGGCTAGAGATCAAGATTCATATGGTAGGAATGGAATATCTGGGCCTCGACACATGAGTAGGTGGTTCTCTCTCAGAAATGGTAAGTTGGAAGTGTAGGTTCATTCTGATGGCTCTCTCCACAAATGAAGAGGAGGTGGAGGGGTATATATAGCCTCCACACAAAATCTACATTCTGATCGTTACACACAATTTACCAAACTCGGTGGGACCGAATCGTTAAACTCGGTCAGACCAATTTAGTAAACCTAGTGACCGTTAGTGATTTTCGTTGGGACTGACATGCATCTCGGTGAGGCTGATTCGGTTAGGGTTAGGGCATAACGTAATCTCGGTGAGGCCGATTACAAAAACTCGGTGAGACCGATTTGGTAATAAGCTTTCTAGAGAGTTGGTCAGGTAAACTCGGTGGGACCGATTTGCTCTTTTCGGTGGGATTGAAATGTTACAAAAAGGAAACAGAGAGTTTACATTGCATTCTCGGTGGGACCGATCGCTCACTTCGGTTAGACCGAAACGTTACAAAGGGAAATAGAGAGATTGCAACCCCATCTCGGTGAGACCGAGATCCCTATCGGTAAGACCGATTTGCTTAGGGTTTGTGGTAGTGGCTATGACTTTTGGAATCGGTGGCGCCGGATAGAAAGAATCGGTGTGACCGATTTTGGCTTTAGGTTTAGGTCATTTGTGGATGTGGGAAAGTAGTTGAGGGTTTTGGAGCATATCACTAAGCACATGAAGCAAGAGGCTCATTAAGCAACACCTCATCCCTTCTTGATAGTATTGGCTTTTCCTATAGACTCAATGTGATCTTGGATCACTAAAATGTAAAATGAAGA
Source organism: Triticum dicoccoides (assembly GCF_002162155.2). Classification (NCBI taxonomy): domain Eukaryota; kingdom Viridiplantae; phylum Streptophyta; class Magnoliopsida; order Poales; family Poaceae; genus Triticum; species Triticum dicoccoides. Next base: position 110,181,249 of record NC_041387.1, on the reverse strand, counting down.
GTCTTGAGCTTTTGAGCTTGAGCCAATCCTTTGTCCTTAGTATTTTGAGGGATCCACTTTCATCATCCATGCCATGCTATTCATTGAGCTTTCCTGAATTAATAGTCTTGGAATAGCATTAGCTCAATGAGCTATATGTTGTTATGAATTACCAAAATCACCTAGGGGTAGTTGCACTTTCAAACCTCGAGGTTTATAAATCGGACTTCACTCTCCCCTCATGCACACGCCTGGGTACACTCACGTGGGAGCGCCTTTGCACACGAAAAGACAGGTAATGTGATAATTTGAGACATCTAGTCGTCCACTTAATGCGGGGTCTAGGACCAAATGTCACCCATACCAAGTGCGACCTGAACGCGGTAGCGTGGTTATCGATCGAGTTTCTTTTTACTGGTGCGTTAAATAAAAAATATGGTTGTGCGCTTATTCAATTTAAAATGATCGCTATGGAGGGAAAAATAATTACTACTCTCTCACCCTCTCCAGATCTAAACAAGACTGTGGTGTTCACTCTCTTTGTATCTGTCTCTCTCTTCTCTTCGGTTGACATAGATCCGGCCCGATACCTTCCGCTAGTGGTCGCCGGTGGCAAGGGAAGAATCCAACGCACGCCGTCTTATCTGACCTGGCACCAGCGTGGGAGGTCCCCCTCACCCTTGCTCCCCGTCATTGAGTTGGCAGATCCCACCGCCTGCCTCGCCACATCCCGCCGACCAGAGGTATAACTTTTTTTAGAATCAGCCTTGTTCTAATGGCCCAGCTTCCACGTTGCCGAATCCCTTTTTTCATGAAGTTAGGATTGCTCCCCACGTCACTGCATCCTGCATGTGGATATTCTTCTAGTATTACAAAGCTCTCCTTGTAGCTAGCTCCGTTGGCTTGTCGAACACTCGAACAACACCTAAATTTTTACTATTAGAGGAAAAAGGTACTGCAGATACTAGCTAACAAACTGATCTCTTTGTTGGAAAGGGAAATAAATACGTCGTCCTGACCGGTCTCTTGGTCAAAAAAGGACAGAAAGTGGGGGGTGTTGGGTCGACAATGCAACCGAGAATGAGCACGTCTAGATTTCTTGTGGTCACATGGGAAAGGTCACTGACAAGAACAAAAAATGCACAAATCCAGACATGCTTTGCATGTTTTCCGCACTCGACAACACCTCTGCCTCGCCACTGTATGCCTCGGTGGATGTAAAATGTGCTTGTTGTCGGTGTACAAAAGTATGGGCTCTTATGTACCCCTTACTTGTGCACGGGCAGTCGTAGCCACACCCGCGGCAGGGCTTGGCAGGGCAGAAGAAGGCTTAACACAAGACTACCAAGATAGCACTCAAGATGATGAACAAAGAGCAAAGGACAAGCTGGACCTCCCCCGGCAACATCCTTGCCGGGGCGACCTGCGAAGCACTAGCAAAGCCATCACCCTTGAGGCTGAGAGTTTAGACACCATCGACAGCGTCAAGTCCAAGACTTGGGAACGCATGCGTAGTAACATGCAGATCTTTGTGAAGACTGATGGCCTGCAGTCCCACGTGGGACCAGAAGATGAAGCCCCTCGGCAAGACCCTTGCCAGGGATGACTGTGAGGCCCCCGGCAAGCCTTACCGAGGGCGATTGCGGGGCCATTGCGAGGCCCGCACCTGACAAGGATTTGCCACCTCACCACCACTCCAGCGCGGCGGCCAGCTTGCCAACTAAGCAGGCGCCTGCACGGCGGCATGTAGATCTTTGTGGAGGCTCTACCTCCGCGCTAACACAGCAGCTAGCTAGCCAGCGTGGCATCGCATTCCTCGTGAGCCTGGACGCGTGTCAAAGCGAGGAGGGGCGGCGACAGACGGGACAACTTTTGTTGCTGTCCTCGATAAAGTAAGAGGACACGTAGGCAGCACATTAAATGTGTTTGTCCTATATTCTCGAGCGATAAGCTCATACGTTGTAGCTTGCTTTCCACCTCCTGTGTGCCATTGTGGCAACCCCTTTGACATATAAAAGGAGGCGCAAGGCATACTGAGGGAGGATTCAGACTTTTTGGACTGGGCATGCACTGCAGCTAGTTCAAGAGCTCAAAGAACACAAATACACACACAAGTAGGACTATGGTTTTACGCACCAGTGCGGCCCGAACCTGGGTAAAAAAATCCTTGCACTGATTGCTAGACCTGCTCTTTGTGCAGCTCCTCTCCCCGCCAACCATAGAAGATTCCTGTGATCCCATAGGTGTTCGTTTCCCCGACATCTTTGGTGTGCTAGGTAGGGGGCAGTAGTTATGAGAATCCGGTCTAACAGTTAGTGCAGCAGTTTCTTCATCGCCATGGCTCCGAAGGAGAAGACGATTGGAGTGGTTTGTTCGTCTGGAGCCGCTCCCCCCGTGCTAGCGCGGACGGGCGGCGTGGCAGACGCCGGTGACGGAGGAGATCAAGATCATCCACGCCACCCTGATATGAGAAGCCAGGCGAGCGGCATCGTCCATAGTGGCGACGACAGCCTGCACGCTGCCACGCCTAAGGACGGAGCCACGCTACGTACGGGTGGCGCGGGGACCTCTAGAGGCAAAAGGACGACCCCATGAGTGCACGCGCCACGGTCCTCCTAGCTCGTGCACTCCGAACAGCACCGCGACATTGAGGACCTCGGGCGTCGCCGTGGCAAGAGCCCTCAGCGTCACTCTCAAGACATGCAGGGCCTACATGCACGCCATGATGCTGGCAAAAAAGGCGCATGGCCGCGGAACCATGATGGAACTCCTTCTAACATAGTTAGAAGTCTGAGTTCCTCCGATTCCTCGCGCCCGCCTCTACCACTGACACGAGCAGAAGCATTGGCATGAGCGCAGCTGCTCCTCGAATTTCCGCCTACTGTGAAGAAGAGAGAAGAGTGGAGGGCTACCATCCAAAGCCTTATTGGCCACCACTACAAAAAAAAGACACATCCGTGACATTTTGGGCCAAACGAATTTTTTTCTGTCATACATATGACACTTCTATGACGATAATTGTGACAAAACCCGGTTTCATCATAGATGTGGTGGGCTCCTACTTCTATGACAAAAAATCATGATAGAAAATGGGCTTTTCGTCATGGGCGGGCTGGAGACGCAGCTGCATGACATTCTTTGGGCCGTCCATGACGGAAAAAACCGTGGTAGAAGCAAGGGGGAGGAAAACTTTGGGGAGTTGCCGGTTACGGTTTGGAGGTCGGGGGCGGAGCGATGCGCGTTTCTGTCGTACGTACGCGTGTGTGCGCGAGGCGTTGGCTCTAAGTGAAACCGAGCGAGGCGTTGGGCTCTAACTGAACCAGAGAGATTGCACTGCAAGCTACGCGTTACTGAACCCGAGCAATCGATCGATGGCTGTTAACTGAACCCGATGGAGCGATTCCTTCGCTACTGCTGCTAACTGAAGCCGATCGATGCTGCCTGAACTGTGACACCCTAAAAATTTGGCCTTGTTTTATTAAATTAAATTTTTTGCCAGGAATTAAAACTTTGGATTTCTGAGCTCCATTTTGATTTTTTAGTCATGTCCTTCCCTGTTATGATGAGTTTTTCCCAAAGAGAAAACTTTTCAAATATGTTATTGGACTTGTTTAACCTCTCAAGAAAAACTTTCCTTTTATCAGTATAACTAATTAACTAAAATAATTGCTTGATCCTTACTTTCTTGAAAATAGTTTTTCAAGGTTAAATGGCCATATTTGAACTACAACCATTTGATAGATTCACTTAAAATGTCCACAAAAATTTGGAGATGTCATGTGATGTTTTTAAATCACTTTATTGCAAAAATATATTTCATTCATGAAATATTCTGAGCCCTACACTCAATTTTTCTTCTCTGGTCCAGAGTGCATTTTGCACTACAACCTATTTAAATATTTCTTTAAAACTTCTACCAAAATTAAGGGAGGTCAGTAGGAGCCTATTGTTTCACTTTGTGCAAAAACCTATTTATGTTCTTTCAAAAATATTGAGTGGATCAACCTCATTTCTATTCTGGACCAACTTGATGATTTGCACAGCAACCATGTTTTTAGTTGCTCCTATACCCTTGATTATTTCTCCTACTTGTAGTCCTCCATGTTAAACCCTTAAGTCCAGGAGCATGCACCATTTGGATCATTTTTGGTTCATGAAATAATGCTATTTATTTCCTGTCTAGAAATGTAGTTTTGCAAAACTTGCACTAGCAAGTTTCCCCTTTTGTCCAAATAACCACACCACTCCCTCTTTCATCCACAGAGACACTGATCTGGAGATTTTGGCCACTCCAGGAAATGCCTAAGTGCCCTTGGCATTTTGTCAAACACCTGGTGTGCATGGCCAGTTTTGACATGATTTTGTCTTTGCATTGTGACCTTGCACCTTGGATCATACCAGCTTGTCCAATGGTTTTGCCTTAGACTATAACCCCACCCTGCTAAATCCCAGCTCCAACCAAGCGCTCTGGAGTGCCATGGCATTTCGTCGAGCACATTCAGTGCGTGCACTATACGCGCCCAGAGCGCGCGTATTGCAGCCACGCGGCCGAGCCGACACGCTGGCCCCCACGACTTTGGCCCGCTCTGCAGAACCTCGCCACACGCTCCCCGCCTCGCAGCATCGCGCCAAACCACCCTGGCACGCTACAGCGCCGCCGCCAGGGCGTTCTTGGCGGCACTCCGGCATCGGCAGTGCGCCTCTGCCACGGGCAGCGCCGCCCAAGCCTCGCCCGCTCGCCACCTGGCCCCTGGAGCAGTGCGAGCTCATCCACAAGGGTGTCGCCTAGCTCTCGTCGCCGCCACGTTCCCCTGCAGCTACAGAACAGCGGTTCGCCGGCCGCCCTTATCCACCACCGCGGAACCGACCTCGTCGCACTATAAATGGACACCCCGAGCCCCTCTGAGCACGCACGCGACCTCATGCTACCCCCATGGCGCTCCCCTGCCTCGCATTCGACCCGGGGAGGTCTCCTTCCTCGTCTCCGGCAACTCCTGCCGCCGCCACCGCCCCGGCCAATCCGGCACCTCCAGTACCTCCCCCTCTCTGTTCTCTTCACCAGGAACCTTCTCATCCTCCTGTGAACTCGTTCCTCTGCTTGATTTTGATCGGGAGCCATCGCCTCCACAAAATCACTTTGCTCCCGAAGCTCCCTCCGCCGCGAAGCTCACCGCCGACGACTTCTTCCACCCCTGTCGACCCAACGACCACCGAGAAGACCGCCGCAGTCTCGCGGATCCATCCAGACCATCTGGAACCCGCGGGGAGCCACCGTTCGCCGGCGGCGATCGCCGTGGCCTCGCCTCTGTTCGGGCAGAGGAAGAGGAGGGAGGGATAGACTGGTCAAACCTGACCAGTGGGCCCCTTGGACCCACTGTCAGTGACCCTGTGCCTATCCACGTCGGTTAAGTGAAGGCGTATTAACCCCAGTACGCTTTCCCCGCTCTGAAAACGTATTCCCTTCTGAAACGTTTTCTTTTCTGTTTTATTTTAAAAACAGATTTTGACCAGAACTTTGACTGGCTATAACTTTTTAAATATAACTCCAAATGAGTTGATTCTTTTTCCTACCTTCCTTAAATTTGGTCTAGTTTATTTTAAGATTTATTTGAAAACTTTTCAGAACAACTTTTGGTGCTGTTTTTATTTTGTGTGTTAATTCAAATATATTTTCAAATAGGATTTTGGGGAGAGAGAAGAAATTTCAAAAGTTTGGAGAGCACCCTGCCTTTCCACACATTGAAGGCAAGCATTCTGAACCCCGGCATAATATTTTTGGTGTGATCGTTGATACATTCATAACACCACCGCATTTCGAAGGACTCGTTATTTCATGTGGTATGATCATATGCATGGGTGCATGTTGTTGATTTCCATGCTGTTGGAAATGGATTTACTTGTGATGAAAATCACCCTCATGTGCCTTGCATGCATACCGGCAGGAACCCGTGAAAACCTCGGCCTTGGGTAGGCATGAGTTTGTCGCCGGTCTCCGTCGGGACGGTCATGTCTGGTATGGCATGGTAAGGTGATATGAGCGGTGATTCTGTTGGATGAAATATATTCGTTATGCTAATCATGCAGGGAATACTTGAACCTCCTGAGTCGACCGTAGATCGAGTCTTGTTCCAGTAACCCCCATACTTGTCTCATACTACCACTCGTCTCTACAACAAGTAGAGTACGGTTCAGTAAGTTGTCAACCTCTTTCTAGCACACACCGTACAAAGAGGCCAGGGTGGATGATACCGGTTGTAGCTGGTAGGAAGGCCACCTGGTCCGGGGGCATGGGTGTTTCCGGTTGGGACCGAGAGGGGAGGCCACCCCTTAGAGGGCGCGATATAAGTTTGATCCCATGCTACGCGAGGTTGTAGCCTCCCCACTTAGAGTTTGCTTAACAGGTGTCGTGGGTGATTCCAGACACGTGTGTGATAAGCTGGTGTGTGCAAGTTAGGTGTGTTTTCAACAAAAAGACCGTAGATGGAATTAGTCCCGATGGACTAAAGAAATCCGTTACTCGTGGGTAAAGAGTACACCCTCTGCAGAGAATAAACCTATTCGAATAGCCGTGTCCTTGGTTAAGGATTACAGTCTGGGATGGGTCAGGTGTCGGTCTTAGTGTTGGTCTTCGGAGGTGAAACTGTTAACCAGAAAATGGAATTACTACTCGTGACTTGTGATATCTATGATTATTATTATTGTTGACTAACCTGTGATATTATTGTTATTATCGAGTATCTCTGGGATGGTTCTACCTCTGGGATATTCATTATGATTGTCTCTTTTAAAGCCCTTTATGTGGTGTCGCTCAGACGCCCGACTGTGGCATTTCTTTTAAAGCCCTTTATGTGGTGTCGCTCAGACGCCCGACTGTGGCATTTCTTTTTTAAGCCCTTTATGTGGTGTCGCTAAGACGCCCGACTGTGGCATTGCTGGTTATTCGTTTTCATAAATTTTAATACTACTATGTTATTGCATTTTCATAAATAACTTGCTTGCACGCATCTGAGTTCATTTATCTTTTGTGACTGACGTCATGAGCATAAAATATTTTCAGCACATCATTGTTATATTGTACCTGTGTTCATAATGTTTGCGAGTACATTCAAAGTACTCACTGGCTTGTCCCTGGCTATTGTCTTGGCCAGATTTTTCTTGCACGGAGAGGAGCGATGCGATGCCAGCCCTGGAAACCACTCAATGGAGATAGCAGCCTCGCGAAGATAGGAATTTAACCTGGTCAGCTGTTCCCGTGGGAAATGGAGTCCCATAGACACTGATGTTTCACAACCCGCTTCCGCCATCAACCACTAGAAACCATTTGTTGTACTCCCAGGCCAGAATGGTCTTGTACTACACATTTTGTATTTTGCTGGGAATTTCTGTATCAAGTTGGAGCCTCATCAAATAACAGTAATCCTGGGGCTGATGAGCACGACGGTCTTTTCTGGAAATTTATTACCCGGAAAACC